>NC_134882.1:4781748-4866748 GCF_041734735.1 Babylonia areolata
AGTTACTCGTTACTGTTGTTGTAAGTTACTGAAGGTTACAACAAGTGGTCTGATTAATCCAGCCCTCTGACGCACACACGCAGCTTTGGGTAGATGTGCATTTTCTTGTATTGGCTGCTATGGCATTTATGCAGTAAGGCTTTAATTGGATCTCATTGACAGTATAACATGTTTTCCAGTGTATTACTTTTAGAAAAAACATTATAAGTTTATAGCATCAAAGTGGTAGATTAAATGAATATAGGTCAACAAATTTACATTCTTTTTTAATGATTTATTCATTTACTTTTTCTTTTTTTCATTTTGCACATGTCAGACAGTGAATTTCTGTATGTGTGTATCGACAGTAAATCAGGCAAAAGAAAGAAGAAAAAAAAAGCTTTCTGACCATGTAAAACGCAAGAAAAGAAGTAACATATCTCCTGCAGATATTAGACATTTCTTTCTAAGATTGATAAAGTTAGCGGTAAATGCGTTATGTTTTTTCATGCTTAGAGAGGTGCATGTGTTTGTGCATTCACCATGCTTAAGTGTATGTATGTATATTATGTACATAAACATATTGACAGTAGACCTCAAGGAGAACTGTTGCTTGGCATGTTTGTTACTTATGTGTACAGGCATTCACCTGAATCTGCTGGATCATTTCAGGTCTTTACCAGAACCCTTAATGACCTTCAAGCTTCATGATCAGTTCATAAAAGCAGCAAGTAAGTCTTTTTTTTGTATTTGTATTTGTATTTCTTTTTATCACAACAGATTACTCTGTGAAATTCAGGGTGCTCTCCCAAGGGAGAGTGCGTCGCTACACTACAGCGCCACCCATTTTTTTGTATTTTTTCCTGCATGCAGTTTTATTTGTTTTTCCTGTCAAAGTGGATTTTTCTACAGAATTTTGCCAGGAACAACCCTTTTGTTGCCATGGGTTCTTTTACGTGTGCTAAGTGCATGTTGCACGTGGGACCTCGGTTTATCGTCTCATCCGAATGACTAGCGTCCAGACCACCACTCACGGTCCAGTGGAGGGGGAGAAAATATCGGCGGCTGAGCCGTGATTCGAACCAGTGTGCTCAGATTCTCTCGCTTTCCAGGCTGACACGTTACTTCTTGGCCATCACTCCACTTATTGGTTTATTATAATGTGGTATTATTTGTATGTATGCCCCTTCACTCCTCAACCTTGATGAAATGAGATCAGTGTGGCATCAGTTTTAACTGCATTTCCAACATTTATGCACGTTTTGTTTATATAATTAGTGTTGCTGAATAAAGCTAATATAAACCCAAGAACAAGAAGTCAAAGAAAAGAAAAATATTTTTGACGCCCATCCAGTAATCTCAATCTTATCACATTGTTCAGTCTGCTGGTCAGGCATCTGCTTGGCAGATGTGGTGTAGCGTATATGGATTTGTCCGAACGCAGTGACGCCTCCTTGAGCTACTGAAACTGAAACTGAAACTCAGTCTGTTGACTTGTATTTGCAACCACAGCAAGATCTGGTACTGACACAGTTTGTACACCATCATTGTCATCACCATCCAGGGCCAGAAATTCCCAGATAACTTTCATTTGTTCTGGATACAGTTGATAAAAGAAAACCTCTTCTTGTCTACTTGCCCTCTGTAGCTAAAGAGACAGTTAATGAAAATAATTACCAGCAGAGTATTGATAATTCAGCAGACATTGTTCATTACAAAAGCAGTATTTGTTACATATACTGTTTATATATAGGAAAAGAGGACGTAATTGTTTCCTTACCACAGTAAGAAGAAATAAACATTCCCACAGGTCCCCACAGAGAATTTCAAGTCCGATCTATTGTTTCTGTGTTGACAAGCAACCCTGTTGCTGCCAAATAAATGTACTCTTAAAGCAAACAGTAGTTTTTCGCCTTATAACACTGACGTGCAATACTGACTTATGCAAAATCACATATATTTTGTCATGGATATGTTAACTTTCTTCATCTCCTTGAAATATGTGTGTATTAATCTTGGGTAGTCACCTGTGCAGGTGTGGACAGATTGGGCGGTTGTGCATGAAAACTAGCAGCTGCAGTTATGCATAGCTATGGGTGTTTTCCAGCACGCTTCCATGCATACACTTGCAGGCATTTGTATACGCAAAAACCACACAACTCTAGCACACCACACCTGGCACTGAAGTAAAGCATTCAGCTTTTTGGTGATAGAGTGTATTGTTTGTGTTGTTTTTTTTCTATTTATCGCAAATAGGCTAGAATAGTATTTTATCTGAAAAAAGTCACAAGACAAATACAGTGAATTTGATGTGACAGCAAGAAAGTCTTATATTAAGTCATGTCATAATGTACATACATGCAAACACTAAGTATTTGACAGATGTCTCTGCAGGAAGGGATGTCTCTACAGGAAGAAATTAATATTGTTGCATTTATGAAAAAAGAAAAGTAAGAACAATACAGCTGACAAATATTGTAGTTAGTATGTATGGATGTGTGTGTGTTTATTTATTCATTCATGTATTTATTCACATGCTTGTTCCTTGTTCAGAACAAGAGTCCAAGACACTGCGGAAGCTTGATGTCCACAAGTACTGCTACCTTCTTCCTAAGGCCAACTTTGAGATGCTGGAACTGCTGATTGGCCACCTGAAGAGGTAGGGAGCTATTGGTCAAAGACAGAGTAGGCTTTTTTGATTGGCTGTTTGACAGATTTGGGAAGGAATCATTGGATGCTTTGAAACCAAGAATGTTTTCGATTTGTGATTGATGGTGTGGACACATTACACACACACACACACACACACACACACACATACAAACTCATGCTTACTCTCACTCACACACTCTCTTTTTTACTTTCTCTTGCTCTTCCTCTCTGTCTCTGTCTTCTGTCTCCATAGTCTGTCTGTCTGTCTGTCTCTCTTTCTCTCTCTCTGTCTCTATCTCTCTCTTTTTGTCTCTCTCTCTGTGTCTCTGTCTGTCTGTCTGTCTATCTGTCTCTCTCTCAGTATCTCTATCTTTTTCTTTTTCTCTCTCTCTCTCTGTCTCTGTCTGTCTCTCTCTCACAGGGTGTCTGACACAGGTGAGTGTGTGTTTTCAGGGTGTCTGACCGGTCGGACGAGAACAAGATGACGGTGGCCAACCTGGGGGTGTGTTTCGGCCCCTCCCTGATGCGGCCTGAGGAGGAAACGATGGCGGCCATTATGGACATCAAGTTCTGCAACATCATTGTGGAGCTGCTGATCAACAACTACGATGAGGTTTGACACGTCCGCTTCACTGCCTTGTCTTGCTTTGCCTTGCCTTGGCTTGGCTTGGCTTGTGTCGTGAACTGTTTTGTCTTGCCTTGCCCTGCCCTTATCTTGCTTTGTCATGTCTCGTCCCGTCCTGTCTTGACTTGTCAGGTTTTGTCTTTCACCTTGCCTTGCCTTGCCTTGTCTTGCCTTTTCCTGCCTTTACCTGTCTTTGTCTTTTGCCTTGCCCTTGTCTTGTCGTGTCCTGTTCTGTCTTTTCTTGCCTTGCCTAGTTCTGTCTTTTCCTGTCCTCTTCTGTCTTATCCTGTCCTCTACTGTCTTCTACTGTCCTCCTCTTCTGTCTTTTTCTGTCCTCTTCTTTTTCTCTTCTGTCTTTTCCTGTCCGCTTCTGTCTTTTCCTGTCCTCTTCTGTCTTTTCCTGTCTTGTTCTTCCTGTCCTGTTCTGTCTTTTCCTGTCTTGTTTAGTTCTGTCTTTTCATGTCTTGCCTTGATCTGTCATTTCCTCGTTCCCGACTTGTTTCTTGCCTGATCCAGTCATGTCTTTTGTCGTGTCTTTCCTGTCCTGTCTTGTCTTGACTTGCCCCATCTTGACAAGCTGACGAAACCAAGTTAGATTCTGATCTATTTGCGAAGATGACGTTACTACTCAGAAATCCAGGGGATCCAGGGTCTGTAGAGCCACTTTGCACCAGTCAAAATGGAGGACTGACTTTTCAGGATTTGTTTTCTCCCCAGAAGAAATTGACTTTTAAAAAAAATCTGATTTATTTTTTTTATTTATTAGAGGCCTGATCAGCTTGTTTGGCTTATGCAAAGGTCAGGCATCTGCTGCCTTTCAAAAATGTTTAAAAATTTGTTTCACATGTAGACTAGTGCAGCATATATGGATCTGTTCGCACACTCTGACACTTCCTTGAAACTGAATCTTTACTGTTTGCTCTGGTTCCTTCCACAGATATTCAGTCACCCGCCAGACGAAACTGAGGCACCTGACCCCAAGGGTCGAATGGCCGCCAGCCAACCACCAGAGTCTGCATACACTTCCCCGATAGATCGCTATGGCGTCTGCGAGAACCACACAGCCATGCAGACCCGACCCTCCTCGTCAGTGTCCTCCTTCGGCAGCGAGGGAGCCTCTCACCAGGGGTCCTCACCTTCCTGGGGCACGCCCTCTCGCTCCTACGGAGGTCATGGATCATCAGCAAGGGGAGGGAAGCCGAGGCCCATCCAGGTGTACAACCCCAGCACTGGAGGTGAGGGGGAGAGTGATGAGAGAGTGTGTGGAAAAAGGAACTGGAGTGAAGTGGTGAGAATTGTATTTGTATTTGTATTTCTTTTTATCACAACAGATTTCTCTGTGTGAAATTCGGGATGCTCTCCCTAGGGAGAGCGCGTCACTACACTACAGTGCCACCCTTTTTTTTTTATTTTTCCTGCGTGCAGTTTTATTTGTTTTTTCTATCGAAGTGGATTTTTCTACAGAATTTTGCCAGGAACAACCCTTTTGTTGCCATGGGTTCTTCTACATGCGCTAAGTGCATGCTGCACATGGGGCCTTGATTTATCGTCAAATCTGAATGACTAGCGCCCAGACCACCACTCAAGGTCCAGTGGAGGGGGAGAAGATATCGGCGGCTGAGCCGTGATTCGAACCAGCGAGCTCAGATTCTCTCGCTTCCTTGGCGGACATCTAGGCCATCACTCCATGTCACGCCTTGTGTGTAGAAAGGAAGTGGAGTGTAAAGTGGTGAGAATTGTGTGGAGAAAGGAAGTGGAGTGGTTGGTGGATAGAATTGTGGGGAGAAAGGAAATGGACTGGTTGGTGGTGAGAATGTGTGTAGAAAGAACTGGATTGGAAAGTGGTGAGAATGTGTGTAGAAAGAACTGGATTGGAAAGTGGTGAGAATGTGTGTAGAAAGAACTGGATTGGAAAGTGGTGAGAATGTGTGGAGAAATGAAGTGGATTGGAAAGTGGTGAGAATGTGTGTAGAAAGGAAGTGGATTGGAAAGTGGTGAGAATTGTGTGGAGAAAGGAAGTGGATTGGAAAGTGGTGAGAATGTGTGGAGAAAGGAAGTGGATTGGAAAGTGGTGAGAATGTGTGGAGAAATGAAGTGGATTGGAAAGTGGTGAAAATGTGTGGAGAAATGAAGTGGATTGGGAAGTGGTGAAAATGTGTGGAGAAATGAAGTGGATTGGAAAGTGGTGAGAATTGTGTGTAGAAATGAAGTGGATTGGAAAGTGGTGAGAATGTGTGGAGAAAGGAAGTGGATTGGAAAGTGGTGAGAATGTGTGTAGAAATGAAGTGGATTGGAAAGTGGTGAGAATGTGTGTAGAAAGGAAGTGGAGTGGAAAGTGGTGAGAATTGTGTGGAGAAAGGAAGTGGAGTGGAAAGTGGTAAGAATGTGTGGAGAAATGAAGTGGATTGGAAAGTGGTGAGAATTGTGTAGAAAGGAAGTGGAGTGGAAAGTGGTGAGAATTGTGTGGAGAAAGGAAGTGGAGTGGAAAGTGGTAAGAATTGTGTGGAGAAAGGAAGTGGAGTGGTTGGTGGTGAGAATGTGTGTAGAAAGGAAGTGGAGTGGAAAGTGGTGAGAATTGTGTGGAGAAAGGAAGTGGAGTGGAAAGTGGTGAGAATTGTGTGGAGAAAGGAAGTGGAGTGGAAAGTGGTGAGAATTGTGTGGAGAAAGGAAGTGGATTGGGAAGTGGTGAGAATGTGTGGAGAAATGAAGTGGAGTGGAAAGTGGTGAGAATTGTGTGGAGAAAGGAAGTGGAGTGGAAAGTGGTGAGAATGTGTGGAGAAAGGAAGTGGAGAAAGGAAGTGGAGTGGAAAGTGGTAAGAATTGTGTGGAGAAATGAAGTGGAGTGGAAAGGGGTGAGAATGTGTGGAGGAAGGAAGTGGAGTGGAAAGGGGTGAGAATTGTGTGTAGAAAGGAAGTGGAGAAAGGAAGTGGAGTGGAAAGTGGTAAAAATTGTGTGGAGAAAGGAAGTGGAGTGGAAAGTGGTGAGAATTGTGTGGAGAAAGGAAGTGGAGTGGAAAGTGGTGAGAATTGTGTGGAGAAAGGAAGTGGAGTGGAAAGTGGTGAGAATTGTGTGGAGAAAGGAAGTGGAGTGGAAAGTGGTGAGAATTGTGTGGAGAAAGGAAGTATATTTATGAATGGAAAGAGTGGTGGAGTGTGCTTAAACAGAGCATTAGCCACACCATTGAGTTGTTTAAAAAAATCAAGAAATAATGTGTGTGAGCAGGAACATGTATAAAATTCAAAATGCCTTAAAAGAAAGGCATCTGTCTGTGGTCAGTCTCATATATACATATTTTGACTAATTATTTTCAATCATTTTTTCTCCCCATATTTGCATGGATGATTTGAAGCACTGAAATCCGTCGTTTTTGTGAAAGCCATATATATAGGTTTAAAGACCATTTCCATAGACGTTTGGATATATCAGTTGGTAATTTCTCAATATGGTCATTTTGGAGATATTTTATTCAGTTTGTGAGCCAAGGAACTGGCAGGATCAAGGAAACAGCATGTGTGTATCTGTTTTGTATTGTTTTGATTTATGGATGTGTTCATGTTTAATGTGTACAGCATTCATATAGGGTCTTTGGAATCAGGAAAAATCTTGGAAAAATGAGAGAATCTTTTCCAAGACTGGAAAAATCTTAGGAAAATATGTTTTGCCCTTCAGAATGTGGGAAAGTCTTGGGATTTAAATTCCTTGACCACTGCCATTCAACAAAGAGCTTTAATACATTAAAAACAAACAAACAAACAAACAAAAAAAAGAAAACAACAACCCCAAACAAAGAAAAAGTAGTGAAAATTGAACACTGTTAACGGGATATTTGCAAATCACTTTCATTGGTAGTGTTGCAGAGTTTGTTCTTGTTGGGTTTTTTTGTGTTTTTTTTTTAGTCAGTTTTTCTTCGGAATGGAAACATTTCAGTCTGGTCTGGAAAAGGTGTGAGAAAAGAATGAAAGTTTGTTTGGTTACATCCGAGGGAATCCTGTGTATTGAATGAAAGTTTGTTTGGTTACATCCGAGGGAATCCTGTGTGTTGAATGAAAGTTTGTTTGGTTACATCCGAGGGAATCCTGTGTATTGAATGAAAGTTTGTTTGGTTACATCCGAGGGAATCCTGTGTAGAGAATGAAAGTTTGTTTGGTTACATCCGAGGGAATCCTGTGTGTTGAATGAAAGTTTGTTTGGTTACATCCGAGGGAATCCTGTGTAGAGAATGAAAGTTTGTTTGGTTACATCTGAGGGAATCCTGTGTGTTGAATGAAAGTTTGTTTGGTTACATCCGAGGGAATCCTGTGTAGAGAATGAAAGTTTGTTTGGTTACATCCGAGGGAATCCTGTGTAGAGAATGAAAGTTTGTTTGGTTACATCTGAGGGAATCCTGTGTAAAGAATGAAAGTTTGTTTTGTTACATCCGAGGGAATCCTGTGTATTCTTTTTCTCCTCTTCTTCTCCCTCAACTCCGTCAAGGGTGCTGCACAGAACTTTTCACCAACTTCCTAAAGGTCTGACAGTTTGTCAACGATGGTTTTCACGTCCATTTTGCAGTATTGTGAGTCCATTTTTCCTGTGTTCCCCTCTGTTTTTTTTCCCCTCAACAGTTGATTGGAGGATTGTTTTAGCAAAGCCTTTAGATATATTATATATACAGAGGTACCGTGGCAGAATTGGCTATGCGTTGGACTTCTGATCTAGTGATCGCCAATGATCAGGGTTCAACTTCAAGGCCCCTTTTGGGCATGTTGTTGTGTCCTTGGGAAAGACAGCTTACCCCTGTTTTCCTAACTCGTCCAGGTGTGATTGAGTACCTGACCAGAGGAAGGTTGAAATGACTGAAGGAGAGGTTTAGGCCCCGCCTTCCTGTGCTGAGCCCTAGCCACAGTGGATATGAAATCACTGCTCCAATTGTCATGAAAAAAACTATGGGACCTTAACTCACTCGGGATGGCAGGTTTTCTCCCTTGCTTTTCCCCCACAGATGGCCCATTTGCAAGGGAAAAAATTGCAAAAAATAGAAAATACAGAGTAAGAAAATGAAACTTTCACAACTGGTTGTTATGTGTTGGGCTATTCCATATAAAAATATCAAATTTCTCATCCTGTTTTTACAGTTTTGCCATAATGTAGAAAATAATACCAATTTTTCACCCCGAATTACCATACCCATGCTCGCTTTCTGCACTTAATTCACTTTCTTCTTCATCATCATCCACCTCTTCAGTGTCCGACCCTTCAGTTTGTAGCATTTCAAGTTCGCTCTGCAACATTTTGAGAGGAACCCGCTTCAGACGCCTTTTGTTAACAGGTTGCCATGCAAGCAGGCGACCGGTCAGTGACTTTGTCAGCATGTGTGCGAGTCAGGTCACACATGACAGGCTGTCCAATCGTACCGTTCGGTTGTGGAGTGACCCAGAATAGCGCACTCTGCTTGGCTAATCAGAAAATCATGTGTACAGCGCATGATGGTTTTTTACTTTTGGGAAATGCTGTTCCATTCCTTTGTCCGAATCCGAATACATTTTATGTAGGAATGGTCACGCATTCCGTCGTCCGGAGAGAGTTAACTTAAAAAAGAAAAAAAATACAGTGGACATGTGTATAATGATGGTAATAATTCCTCACCAGGCGTTGAGCTGCTGGGCAGCACCAGCAGCAGCACTGAGTCGCTCAACTCCTCCTCCTCCAAGGCTGGGTTCTCTCCCCGCACCGGCCCCTCCACCCCCTCCTCTGCTTCCTCCTACGGTGGGGGGGCAGGGTCAGCGACCCCTGACGGATTCCGCCGGCCCTCGTACGACATGCCGACCTACGCCAACGTCAGCGCCCTCGGTAAGGGTGTGTGTGGTGTCCTGTGTCCTGTGTTGTGTGTGTCTTAGAGTCAAGAGTCTTACACAGGACAGGTCCTGTTTTGTGTTCCTTTTAGTCAGTAGACTTGGACAGGACAGGACAGTGTGGTGCAGATAGGTATGGTGTATTTCTGTACTGTGCTGCTGCATTGTGCTGGACTGGGTTTGATGATAGTTAAGTGTTCTGCATTGCACCACATGGATCTGCATTGGACTGGATTGTGCAGTTCTGTACTCTACTGCTTTCCACTGTACTGTTCTGTGCTCTTCTGTAGTGTACTGATCTGCATTGTACTGTGCTGTTCTATACTGTATTACACTGACTGTACTATACTATATGATACTGTACGGTACGGTGCGGTACGGTACGGTATGGTACGGTACTGTACTGTACTGTACTGTACTGTACTACTGGATTGCACAAATCTTTTAATTTCAAAGTCCAATAAAATATAGATGAGCACAGTTCATTCCTGAACTGCACTGGACTGGACTGTATGGACAGCTGAACATAGTGTTGCTGTACTGTACTCATATGCATATACTGCACTGCACTGTATTACTCCAGTGTTCCTGACTCTACTATCTGGCCATTAGTGTACGTGATTTTTCTGTTGTATTGTGATGTTCACTGCACTATCCCTCCTGTTCATTTTGCTTCAGAATGAGATGGTGTTTGTCACATGATAAACATTGTATGTAGATGAACAGATTTATTTTGATGCCTTTGATACCTCTGGTTGAATACCTATCTGTTTACTTTCCCCACTTCCACCCCTGAGTGATTAAGAGAGCTTGTGCATTGTGTTTACAGACACAGTATAAGTAGTGTGTGTGTACACGTGCGCGCGCGTGTGTGTGTGTGTGTGTTGTACTTCTTTGTGTTCGTTTGTTTGTTCCTTTTCTTCCTTGTCCATTGTTTTTCATCTTTGACAGTATGATCAGCATAAGATATTTAACTCCTGCTTATGATGGTAATGATGATAGTGGAAAATAGTGTGCCTGGCTTTTGGTTCAAGGCACAAACACACGCTTATGCTTACACATGCTAATGTTATTTAAAAAAAAAAAAGATGGAAAGGGAAGCTTGATGGCAAAATGGTGATGCTGACTCCAGTAGGGGTCAGAATCCTGTCCTGTGCACACTACTACCCCTGCTCATGTGGAGAAATTGAAAGTAGCCAATGCCAGTGACCTTACTTAGTATATTACCTCCCTTCTGTGTACCTTTGCAGTGCCAATTTTGACAACAACCACTGACTTCGGGACATTATGGAAAGAATTATGGAGACAAAAGTATGGATAGAATATCACTTGAATCTTTAGAACAATACACTTTGATAGAGAAACAAATATACTAAAAGACAAGAAAAAGAAGAAAAAAAAAAAGGGGGGGGGGGGGGGTGCTTTTCTGTAGCATTGCTCTTTCCCCAGGGAGAGCAGCCTGAATTTCGTGCAGAGAAATCTGTTGTGACAAGTACAGTGCAAGATAAAAGTTACAACAAAGCACAGCACAGCACAGCACACCACACACACACACACACACACACACACACACACACCCCTCCACCCTGCCCCCCAAAACACCCCCTGTCTTCACCCGTCTCTCATGACCTGTTGTCTGTACTGTGTTGCAAACAGCCACTCTAGCTAGCCCAGAAGTAATAGATTTGGATTTGGACACTGTCCCCACAGGTAACAGATTATTGCTGTAGTCTGCTTGTGGTGGCCGGGCTGGAGGGATTGGTCTGTTAATACACATGCAGTAGCAGTGTAGTAGTTGTGGTGGTAGATCTCATTTGAACTTGTTATTTTATTGTTTTCAACAATATGCGTCTACTGATATGAATGCATATATATGTATAAATATATTTATTTACAAGTTACAACTGCATTCTACATCTTGTATGAATATATATGTTTTTAGTTTGCGTAGATTTGTATGCTACTTATATTCATGATTTTCTCAAAATTATTTACAGCTCCATTTTTGGTTGGCTTGGTTACATACAAGGATAAGGCATATTTTGAAAAAAAGAACTAATAAGAATTTACTGTTATCTCTTCATCAAAATGATAGAAACACACAGTGGTGACATGGGGGAAAAATTGCAGTCATCTACATTTTTGATTAACATGTTTTCACCAGGGTCATTTATGTCTTTTGTGTTTGCCTGTTGAATTGAGAAAAGTGTTTTTTTCAGGAGCGTTTGTGCCTGACCATTTGTGTTTTTTGAATGGTGTTCTCAATCATTCTTAATTGTTGTGACTGTGATAGTGAGAGCTTGGTTCCAAGAATGCATGTTGGCCAGTTTATATCAGTGGGATTTGCAGGACGATGGAGGAAAAACCCAACATCTGTTGCAATGTTTTAACTTGCTATTACCGGTATAATACATGACAACATTATAACTCTGTATCGCCAAGCAGAGTTTCAGATCATCTGGAGATAGACAGAAATAAGAAGACAATGTAAAAGATATTTCACAAAATAGAAAAAAACAAACAAGAATACCAATTTTAATGTAAAAGATATGTCACAAAATATAATGAAGCATATGGGAAAATAGCATGAAGCCATTGTTACGTCTTTAAAAAAACAACAAAAAATAAGCTTTGTTAGGGGAGGGCATTTTCAGAGAAATATTTTCAGTGCAAGGGGTTGAAATTGAAAAAAATCTCAGTTGAACTGACGGCACTATTTGCATTTTAAATTAATTAATTAATTCTTATTATTGCCTTTTGTTTTTAATTGCTTTTTTAAAATAGAGAAGAAAAAAAAAGTCAAAAGCAACAACAAATGACATTGTTGACTTCCCAGAGCTTGGGGCTGTGTTTTGACACAGATCTAGTTTGCTTCATTTCCTTCCTAGCAGCTTTCAACACAACTTAGTTATACTAAATCAAGTTACCATCTTATTTTTATTTGTTTTTAAATTGACACTGTCTGTGTTTTCAGCTTTCAGACTACATATTTATCTGCATTCTGTTTTCTTTAATAGTACACACATTGGCCTCATTGGCATAGACGCATGTTTGAAGAATCGATTAACAGACATCAGAAGGAACAAAAAAGAATTGAAGTGATTAGATCTGTTGTGGGTTTTTTTGTTTTGTTTTGTCTTACTGTAGTATCAACATCCTTTGGATTTCACTGGATGTTGTTTTGTTTGTGTTTGGGATTTGGTGTTGAAAAGCACATTTGTGTGTTTTATGAGTGTGTTACCCCATTCAGACATGCATTTTAAGCATGTGTTTGTGTGTTGTATGCCTCCTTTGAATACAGTGTTGAAAGCACATTTTTCAGTGTATATATTTCATTCAGATGCACAGTTTAAACACATTTATGTGTGTACTGTGTGCGTTTGACATGGTTTGTTTTTACGGAGAGTTGAAAACATGTTTTTGTGTGTATAAACTTCATTCAGACACACAGTTTAAGTACACTGGTTGGTGTGTACTGTGTGTGTGCTACATGCTTCATTAGGACATGCTGTTCAAGAACATTGTTGTGTGTTCTATGACCAGAGTGAATGTGTTACAGTAAAAATTCACATGCTTCATTAGGTTACATTGTTAGAGCACATGTTTGTGTACTATGAATGTGTTACAAGTTTTATTTGGACACAGGATTGAAGGCACAATTATTGTGTGTACATACTTCATTTGGACTTGTGGTTGAAAGCACATGTGTGTGTGTTTGTGTGTGTACTGTGAGTTGTGTGACATGCTTCAGTTGGTCTTTGACGTGTTTTCTGTGAAGGTTTGCCTGCCTGGTTACTGTTGGATTCGTCGGCACCTCCTTGTACGTTTTGGTTTTGGGGCTCTGTGTGTCAGTGTGTTTGAGTGTGAGTGCTTGCATGCCATGTGGAATGGAGTCTGTGGTGCATGAGGTGGCCTCATCTGTAGTTTTCTTCTTTGGTTTTTTTTGTTTGTTTGTTTGTTTGTTTTGTTTGTTTTTGTTTGCTTCTTTTTTTCTTTTCTTTTTTTGCAGTTGATCCTGGTTTTGTTTGCATCAGGGTTCGTACATATTGGAAGTGTGGAAAAGTCTTGGAAAGATGAGAGAACCATTTCCGAAATGTCTTCAAAAGATACATTTTGCCCTTCAGGGTTTGGAAGTCTTGGAATTTTGATAAAACCCTTGAGCAGTACCATTCAGTAAAGAGCTTAATGCATAGAAAAAAATAATTGAAAAAACAAAACAAGAAGTGACAAAAATTGAACACTGATGCTGGGGTATATGTTGGTCTGTTTTGTCAGCGGTGTAGCAAAATTTCCATTCAGTTTGGCTTTTTGTTTGGTTTGGAAGATTTTCAGTCTGGTGAGGATAAGGCCTGGAAATAGTATGGAGTATTCTTTGGTCCTATCTGTCGCATTACTGTTGATTCTTTTTGTTTGTTTCATTGATTCAGTCTGCATTACTGTTCAGTTTCTTTCTTCTTAAGTTATTGCGGGGAAAAAATGTCTTTTTTTTCTATTTTTCATTGCTACATGCTTGTGGTTTTTAATGTCACCTTTTCCCCCCTAAAATTATGGATTTGTACCTCTATTTTTTTCCTTGTGTGATGCCAGTAGTAGATCTGTAAAAGTGTAATATTGTTCGATTCTGAAAAAACAACAACCCGACCTGATAATGTTCAGGTTCAAAATCACAGAGCACTTAAAGGACTGTTCTTTTATTAAAATGTTCAACTGGTATGTTTTCATGTTTACTGTCTTGTTAACTGCAGTGTGGTCATTAATTTGTTCATGATTTCATGACTGTTTTATTTTATTTTATTTATTTGTTCATACTGAACAGGTTATGTTGCATTTCACAGCAGTTGTGTTTATTTTTGATACTTGACAGATTATGTTGCACTACCCTGCCACCTTTCTGAATCAAGTCAAAAACTTCTTCGTCATAAACTATGTCATGTTATTCAGTGCAGTCTGATGAATTAATGCAGCACTTCATCTTGTCAGAGACAGATCAAAGCGCTTTCACACCACTCCTTCACATACGTGCATAACTCTGATCCAGAGGGACGAAGGATAAAACTTAAAAATACATGTGAATAGAAAGCTAGAGAAACTGTAGACTGGAAAGGAGAGGGGGTGAGGGGAGAGCAGTTTTGGAAAGAAGTCGGTTTTAAAGCCAGGGTTGTAAGACCCGAGTACAGAGATTTGACGAAGCGAAAGAGGGAGCTCATTGCAGTTGTACAGTCCTGAGATGGAGAAGGGGAGGTGGCCAGCTGATGTGTTTCATTCTGGGAATACGGAAGCAAGAGTGGACGTGAAGCTGATTGATATTGATTGATATGGTTACATGTATAGCACCTATCCTCGGTCTGAGACCAAGCTCTAAGCACTTTACAATCACAGGTTCATTTGCACCAGAGGCTGCCTACCTGGGTAGACCCGACTGATGATTGCCACTGGGCGCTCATCATTTGCTTCCTGTGTCATTCAATCAGATTTAAAGAACGCACACATACACAAACTTTTTGTAGAGAACAAGATGGGACAGTCACAGAGACAGGAAGGAGCAGATTTGTTGATATAGTTGTGACATATAGTACTGGTGTTATTTCATTTTTCATGAAACAACAACAACACCACCACCACGAACAACAACAACAACAAAGAACAGCACTTTTCCAAGCATACAAACAGAAATGAACTGATGGCAAACTGAAACTTTAATCAATCACACACACACACACACACACACAGACAAGTTTATGTATCAGATTTTGGCTTTGAAATATTGTCTTGGTCACTGGATTACATCTTCTGCTTGCATATTTTTTTTGTTCTTTTGTTGTTGTTTTTTCTATGCATGAAGAAAGGCTTTAAAAAAGACATCAGAGTCTTATTTGTGTATTTGTTGTCAGTGACCTAATACGGTATAACAATAATATGGATTTTATGGATTTTTTTTTCTGTAGTTTTTGACAATTCCCTCCCCTACCCCCTCCCCCGCGCCCTAAAAAAAAAAGGGGGGGGGGGGGAAGCAGCAAATTGATTGCATCAAGAAACATTTGAACGTACTTGAGAAATGAAAAAATAGTGATAAAGGAAATTTGAAAAAAAAAAAAAAAAAATTTCTTGTTGCATGCATATAAAAAAGAAAGTGTTGTAGCATGTATGTTTGGATGAATAGCTACATATAGTGGATGTGTGTGTGTGTGTGTCTCTCTCTCTCTTTTACCTCCATCCTTGCAGTTGTTTCGCTCACATTTAATCCCCTGACTGCTGAACCGTGGTGACATGAAAATCAGTGTGGCGTGATAATTTGAAGGGTGAGAACCACTTCCCAAGCTCTTCTGAGTGGTGAGTTGCTGAACAAAAGTGATGCAATCTCAAGAGGAAGGAGTTCAAGTAAAGACTGGCGACTCAGATACTGACTGGTGACCTCAGTCTTATCACAGTCAGGCAACAGCCCTTCACTTCACCGATGATGGTACGAGCATACCCATCAGCAGCAGTCATAGACGGGCGCAATAGCCGAGTGGTTAAAGCGTTGGACTGTCAATCTGAGGGTCCCGGGTTCGAATCACAGTGACAGCGCCTGGTGGGTAAAGGGTGGAGATTTTTACGATCTCTCAGGTCAACATATGTGCAGACCTGCTAGTGCCTGAACCCCCTTCGTGTGTATATGCAAGCAGAAGATCAAATACGCACGATCCTGTAATCCATGTCAGCGTTCGGTGGGTTATGGAAACAAGAACATACCCAGCATGCACACCCCCGAAAACGGAGTATGGCTGCCTACATGGCGGGGTAAAAACGGTCATACACGTAAAAGCCCACTCGCGTGCATACGAGTGAACGCAGAAGGAGAAGAAGAAGCAGCAGTCATGGGGTTAATTGTTTTTTGGTGGTGTTTTTTTTATTCCTTGATGCTGATGTGAGTTTTGTACATGCGTCCCCTAACGGTCATGCATATCTACTGAATGGGGGGGGAAAATTTTTTTGGTGAAAACATAGTGTTTGTGTGGCGTTCGCAGAAACAAACTTCTGTAGGTTTTGAAAAATCTTTTTAAAGTTAGCACAAGATGAAATGAGGACATGGCAGTTCAGTTTCAATTTCTAGAAGGCACCAAGGCAGTTCAGTTTTCTTCTCACCGTCTCTTTCTCTCTCTCTCTGATATATCTATATATCAACAAGAGTAGGCTCTGCATGTCTTTAAAACTTGTATTCTAGCTGCTTTTTAAGAATACAAGTTTTAAAGACATGCACAGCCTTCTGTTGTTGATATTTTTTATATTTCACCGGGCTCTGTATTTACCTTAGTGCTTCTGCAAGGAGCGGAGCCCAGGACACGTAGAGTATGAACTCTCTGTCTCTCTCTCTCTCTCTCTCTCTCTCTCTCTTTTCTTTTTGCAGGGAAATTGTTACATCTTAAGATACTGCGTTTCACTGTCATGTTTCTGTGATTGTATTGATACATAATTGGTTAGGTGTTTTCATTTTTGACTCTCTTGTGTAAACAAGTTTGATATTATATTCATTGTTTATTTGCCCATTTATGACAGGACTTAAGCCTATCAGTGAATGTATAATCAGAATGTGAATCATTCGAATTACTCTCTCTGTGTCTGTCTGTCTGTCTCTTTTTCTCAGTTTCTTCTAACCTCCCTCTTGTCCACTTTCCCTTTTACCCTGCTCCCACCCTTCTCCAATCCCCGAAACAATTCCCCTCTCACCCACAGCTCCCTCTCCCTAGCCTTTCACACACACACACGCACGCACGCGCGCGCGCGCGCACACACACACACACACACACACACACACACACACACACACTCTTCACAATTGATAGTCATTTTCTGTCTTTGGCTTGTCTTGCCCATCCCTTTCTCATCTCCCTTGGCATGAAAATCTTCTGGATATTGAAGGTGGCTCCACCAGAATTCCAACGTGGATTTGTATCGTTAAGGCTTGCTGTGCGTGTTTGGCACCACATTTTTGTTTTTCCTGTGATGTTGGTGAGCAGTACAGTGACTTTTGGAACAGGGTGTTTTCATTGTGTGACTTTCCTAGGAGATGATTCTGCATGTTGGTGATGTAATTTGTGTGCCAACGTTTGTAGCATGTTTTGTGTTGTGAGATGGAATTGACATGCGCATATTTCTGTAAGGATTCTGTTTTAATCATTTTACTTCAAGGGTTTTTTTGACCAGTCTGCGTACTGAAATGTTTTCTGTCGATGTTGTGTATTATTTGCTTCACCTGAGAAATGTCAGTGTTTGTTAAATCCTCTCGTTGGCAACTAGATCACATTGTCTATTCTTTTTATATATAAAACATGCCATAATTTTGACCAGTTTGAATTAGAACCATGTAGTGTGCATTCGTTGACTGCCAGTGAAATGAAGGGAGGACAGTTTGTCGTTTAATGTGTGATGGGACAGTTTGTTGTTTAATGTGTGAGGGGACAGTTTGTTGTTGTTTAATGTGTGAGGGGACAGTTTGTTGTTTAATGTGTGAGGGGACAGTTTGTTGTTGTTTAATGTGTGATGGGACAGTTTGTTGTTGTTTAATGTGTGAGGGGACAGTTTGTTGTTTAATGTGTGAGGGGACAGTTTGTTGTTTAATGTGTGAGGGGACAGTTTGTTGTTTAATGTGTGAGGGGACAGTTTGTTGTTGTTTAATGTGTGAGGGACAGTTTGTTGTTGTTTAATGTGTTGGGGGCAGTTTGTTGTTGTTTAATATGTGTGAGGGACAGTTTGTTGTTGTTTAATGTGTGAGGAGACAGTTTGTTGTTGTTTAATGTGTGAGGGGACAGTTTGTTGTTGTTTGATGTGCGAGGGGACAGTTTGAGGGGACAGTTTGTTGTCATGTAATGTGAGGGACAGTTTGTTGTTGTTAAATATGTGGGGAGAAAAGATAAAAGGGAATGATGTATGGAAGAACATATCAGTGTTCTGTTCTTTTCCGTTACAGCAAGCCGTTTTAATGCCAGCTTCGGCAGTATGGATTCTCCACAATTGTGAGTCTTGCCTGTCCATCTGCCTCATTGTCTCTCTTTCTCCCTCTTTTTATTTTATTTCATTTTTAGTCAGTCTTTATTGCTGCAGCATTAGAATCTGAATTTGAGCATATTACATCTCTACTGAGAGGTGCATGTGTGTGTGTGTGTGTGATATATGTGTGTGTGTGTTTGTAATATGTGTGTGTGTGTGTGTGTGTGTGTGCGCGCTCATGCATGCGTGTGTGCAGGGGCATGAGGAAGTCTGTTGTTGCTGGGCTTTTATTTTTTTTCTTTATTCAAATAGTTGTAACTAAAGCTTTCAGTTGAGCTGATAACATTATGTTTTCGTCAAACCTTGGATCGTTTTGTCTTTCTCAAGCCCTGTATCAAGACATCTTTGAACATTCTGAATCAGATTTGTGTTGGTCACTGCCTTCTTTGGGAAACGCAGCTGATCTAGCAAGATGAATTAGATTGGCTTGACTGTTGAACTTGCCAGACTGGCAGTAGTACCCCCGGGAATGCAACCTCCTCTGAACCAGGACCCAGGCCTAGAACAGCTTGTATCGTTTGCTAAACTCGACTCTACCACAGTAATATCATAACATGGTGGTGACCGCTGAACAATGTATTCAGAATTTTCAAGGGTGTTGGATTGGTTTGGTTTTTTTTTTTTTTTTTTTTTTGTTGGAAATTTTAGACAAAAGTCTGCAACTAGAAAAAAAAAAAAAAAAAAAAGAAGCAGCAGATTTGAAGCTTTTGTTTTTTTCCAGTATTATGAGGATAGAAGTTTTTGCTTGATTTAAAAAAAAAAAAACCTACATTTTTCTGTCGAGCTTCATTGGCAGCATGTATTTATTCAGTGTGTGTGTGTGTATGTGTGTGTGTGTGTGTGTGTGTGATGTTTTATGTGAATTTGTGTGTGTGATTGTGTGAGCTTGTGTGTGTTTAGTCATTTAACGGGGGGAGGGGTGGGGGGGATTTTTAATTGCTTTGCATTGGAATGTGATTTTGTGTAGAAAAAGTGCTTTTGGCTAGAATTTGTCACATAGGGCTAAAGTGCTTTTGCTAACACTTTTTTTCTTTTGTCACTTTTTTTTTCTCTCTTTTTTCTTGGTGCTTTTAGTGGGAGCGTGAAGAAGAGGACATCCAGTGACTACACTGGGTCCAGCATGTAAGTCAGCTATATCAGTTATTACTTCAGCTGGTTGGTTGGGTGTATAGTAGGCCTGAAACTTTGAAAGTTAAATCATTGCACTTCTGCAAGTTGCTCGAGTTGATATCGAGCATGTAAATCAGTCAGTTATATTTGTTATAACATTGGCTGGTAGCTAGAGTTGATATTGACTAATTGAGCATGCAACTTAGTTATATTAGTTGTAACTTTTGCTGGTTGCTAGAGTTGATATTGAGCATGTAAGCCAGTTCATCAGTTTACTGTTATAACTCTTCGTGTTTGCTAGAGTTGATATCAAGCATGTAAGTTCAGTTATATCAGTCATAACTTTTTCTGGTTGCTTGAGTTGATGTCAGGCATGGAAGTAATTTCAGTTATTACTTTCGCTGGTTGCTAAAGTTGATCCAGATTAACCCCTTCACTGCTCTGACTGCTTGTCAATGAAGGGCTGTTGCCTTACTCAAACTGAGATAGGACTGAGAATACAAGTCAGGTTGCAAGTCTCCTTTTCTTCTTTTGCACTCCTTTTGCCTAGGATTGCATTACTTTTGTTCAGTTACATTTAGTTACACAACTAAAATGTGTGCAAGAAGTAGTGTTTGCACTTCCGAATTCTTGCCACGCTGATTTCATTTCATCACAGTTTGTGTTACAGCTGTCAAGGGGTTAATGGAATGCTCTCATTTTGCTTCAGAACGAATTAGGTGATTGTGATGGTATTTTGTACAGTGGTTAACCATGTTGTATATTTCTGGATTTATTCTTTCAGTGGAAGCAGTTTTTGTTGGTATGGTTTCACATTATATGTAATTTTACAGCCAGTTGTAGGTTTTGACAGGTCTGTTGCCTTTGGTTTAGGTGTGTGTATGAGGCATTGATTACTACGCAGTCACTCTCACAGAGACACACAGATACAGACACACACAGAGAAACACACAGACACACACACACACTCACACACACACACACACACACACACACACACACACACACACACACACACACACACACACACACACACACAGACAGACAGACAGACAGACAGACAGACACACACACACACACACACACACACACACACACACACACACACACACACACACACACACACACACACACACACACTCAAAGAGAGAGAGAGAGATTGAATAGATGTGGATCCATAGAATACAGATGAAATATGGAATGGAATGCCCTAATTATGCCTCAGTTATAAGTAGAGATGTAATGGAGGTGCCTGTTTCAGAGTGGTGTGTACATTTTTTGCTGCAGGAATTCTTCAGTGCCGAACTCGAGCAGTCTGACAGGCAGCCATGCCAGTCTCACAGGCTCTGGGTCTAAAGGAAATCGCAGGTATGTTTTGTGCCGTATTTATGTGTGTTTGTGTGTCTGTATGTGTGTATGCACAGCTACTGGCCTGATCACTTTGCAGCTGTTTATTTTCTTGTGTCTTCACCCATTCTTTTTGAAATTATTATTTTCATTCCTAAATCATGTGGAAAGACAGTATGTATTTGATTGATTGGTTAATTGATTGAGGGGTTAGTTGATTGGCTGGCTAGTTAATTGGTTTTATTCTTTTCACTGTTAATTGTACTAACATATTTTGTCAAATGTTTTTGAATATGTCAAATTAATATACGATTAGTTCTATCCATATTGGAAGCCTTACTTGGAATTCCTGCAAGAGTGGTCTTTCTTCTAAAATGGTAAAATACTTAGATCATTCTCATTGCGAAAATGTGCATCAGCAAATTTTGCTATGGCACTCCCATACACATTCAGTATATGTTTGAAAGAGAATTGTATAACAGCAACATAGATATGAGACCTATGCATTCACAAATAATGCTACATAATACTTTCAAGGTCTTATATATTTTTTTATTTTATTTTATTTTTCATCACGAGATCACACACATGCGCACACACACGCACACCCACACATGCACGCACGCGCACGTGGTCTCTCTCACACACATGTGCACTTCCATGAGCATGCACACAAACATACAAACACAAATGCACGATACTCCATGCCAGCATGTCCAGTTGTAAGGAGTGAGATACGGATACGGATGATTTATTCATCAGGCCATAGCCCCTGTGAAGGGGTACACAAACAACATTTGTTGCGTCACATTTGTTTGAATAAATACGAGAAAACCAAAATCACATGAAATCTCATGAAACACAGATACATTTGCAAAACATATTATGAGGTTGCAATTTCTCTAAATTTAAACGCTTTGTGCAGGAAAATGGACAAATTCCATACATCATTTTGCCTTTTGGACGACATCAATAAGCACAACTTGAATGTACAAGGTTGTCGGAAATGTCTGGCTGGAATATATCTTTCTCTTAACCCTTTAAGAGCCGAGCAGCTCAAAACAAAATGCACTTCGTCTTCTTTGTCTTCCTGGCATAATGGGCAAATCGAATCATTAACATCAAATTTACTGTATCTGTAACGATGTACAGCCAAACTCGACACACCCAACCTAAATCTTGTGGTTATTATTCTTAGATATTTGTCCATGTTTAACGTCAAATAAGGTTTCATATCATGTCGTCCGCAAAATGTTCTATACATACTAAATCTATTACTGTTTTGAGTGAGAGTGAGTGAGAGAGAGAGAGGTACAGAAACAAGCACCAAAACGAAACACTCTAGGTCAGTTAAAAAACCCAGACATGATTGTAACATGCACTAACACTAAAGCAAAGCAAGATGTAGTATTGTTCATCTGTAGTAAAATCAGTGACACACTGAATTGTGAATGAATGTGTGTTTGTGTTTTTGTTGTTCTTTTTTTTGTTTTTTGGTTTTTTGGCCAGTGAAGAGAGGCAACATGATGCACCAAATTGGAAAAAAAAAAAAAAAGGAAAAAGAAAACGATAATGGGTGCTCCGTTGTCTGCATGCAACTGAGGCCCCACCTTTTTTATTTTATTTTTTATAAATATGTCAGTGTGATTTTATATGATCTCTTTAAGTTTGAATGCTGAAACCTTCACTTGTTTTTTTAAAATGTAAATCATACATTTGTGTTGTGAGTTCCACATGGTTGAGGGTTTCTTGAGAGATAATGGCATTGACCTAACTTGACTTGAATATGAAATGAAGAAGGAGGCAGTGGTGGCACCATGGTGGGGATGGCTGAGTTGTGTCCCTTGGGTGTTCCAGGACGGTCATCACTCGCTATGCATGTCGGGCCAGCCACAAGTCAGAATTGTCTTTTGAGGCCAACCAGATGATCCATAATGGTAAGTTCATGAGGGAGGTTCTGTGGACCAGTGGTGTGAATTTGGGAGGGGGGGTTGGGGGGGGGGTTGGTGTGTGTTTTGGGATTGGGCCCTGCCTTCCTATGCAGAGCCACAGACACAATGGGTATGAATTCACTGCCACAGTGGTGATAAGACGTTTTGGAACCTATAACTTGGTTTTTTGTTTTGTTTTTTGGTTGTTGTTTTTTTAAACTCGTCTGTACAAAAAAATATGAGAGAAACATTGTTCCAGTGAGAGAAAGACCTAAATTTGAAGAATGGGAATGAAGATAACAAGTTCAGTGGATACGTCCTAAATTGACTGGTGTCTGCTTTCTTATTTTTAAGAGTGTGTGAGAGAGAGAGGGATACATGCATGCCTGTGAATGCACCTAGTCTTGTACAGAATGTGGCCTCAGTGCTTGTTGGTTGATGATGAATTTTCACTTTACCCGGAAGAGAATTATTCTTAACATGAAACAGTCGAGTGTGGATTCTCAGGATTTGTTCAGGTGTTTAAAAAGTTTTTAAGAATAAAAAAAAAAACCAAACAAAAGAAGTATTTTTCCTGTCCTTAAAACTCTCAATTAAGGTCTGTGAAAGTTTAAAAATTTTGCTCTCATTATTACTTACAAAAAAAGAAATAATGATTATAAAGCAAGGGTGTGAAATGTTCCACCAAAATTTGAATTTGAGTAAAGCAATGATTATAAAAAAAATATATCTATAAAAGAACTTAAGTTACAGTTCTTGTCTGTGCAGCAGACGACGATTCACGCGAAGCTGGCACTCAAAATGTTCAGGTTTCTTGACGTCTAAAATGTTTGGCCTGTATTGTTTTAATTGTTTTGAGAAAATGTTTTAAAATTTTGTGATTAAAAGCCTGCATCAGCCTTGACCCGTCACATGGTTTTCTCTCTGCTTTCAGTACGTCCGTCTCTGGAGCCCGGCTGGTTGGAAGGGGAGATAGACGGGAAAGTCGGCCTTATCCCAGCAAACTACGTGGAGTTCTTGGACTCTTAGCTACAGGACGCAGTCTTCACCCATACAACTGCTTTCCTTTTCCTTTAAGATTTTTTTTTTTTTTTTTTTAATGGATAATTCTTTTTTTCAAGTGGACAATTTTTCAAACTTTATTAACTGGACATCATGAGTAAAGGATGGTTGTTTAGAGAGATTTGATGTACGGTGATCAGTCAGGTAATGGTACCCCCATGCAGAATCTTTGGAATTTCTGCCCCCCAAAATCCCCTTCCCCGAAACTCTGCCACCCACATTCCCCCACTTGTCCCCTCGCCTGCAGACGGTGCTTGGTCAAGAAATGGGCGATCGAGTTTTAATGTTGTGACTGTCGTTCGTTAAGCAAGCAGCGCCTGTGATGGGTGGTGCGGAGGTTCAGTAATGGGCCTGTACTGTACTGTACTGTGCTGTGCTGTGCTGTACTGTACTGTACTGCGCTCTACTGTACTGTACTGTACTAGACTGTACTGTACTGCGGTTGCCTTGAGCAGTGTGGGTCACAGTTTTTTTTAGAGTGCGATTGGGTTGACTGTCTGCATGCTGCGAATGTGTTCTATTCGTCAGAAGGAGATGGTGGGCTGTGAGCCAGTTGTACAGGGAGCAGGCTAAGCGGGTGATTTAACTGCACCACAGCCACTGTGAGTAGTAGTGCATGCAATGCCGGCACAGTGTCTTTTCCCTGTGATGAAGTGTATTATATATGTGGGTGAGGACCGTCTCTTTGATGTGGAAAACATAACGCAGTTATCAGGAAACGCAGTATGTATCTTTCGGGAAAGACTTTTATCACACAGGAAAACGGAAAGACAGATTTTTTATGTTACTTCTCTTTTCTTTCCTTTTTTTTTCTTTTCTTTTTTTCTTTTTTTATTATTATTTTTTTTTTTTAGAAATGGACTGGCTACTATGTGAAAGACAGAGTACACCAGTTTGCAATACATAACCAGCTGACCAGTATTTTGTTTGGCAAGTCTGGTTTCTGTTTATCGTGTTAGTAGTGAAAGGTGGAAGCAAGGATGGAAACGTTTTTCTGTTTTGATGTATACAGGAAATAGATTTTTTGGCAGCACTGATTTGAACTGGAGTTTTTGTTTGTTTTTGTTTTTACTGAAGATACGTTTTATGCCATGAGTTATGGTGTCTTGTTGGGTTATACACTTTAATCATGATTTTAAGAGGCTTATGGTTTAGAGGATTTTAAAAGTTTGGAGAAACCATCGTTATAGGTTGTTTGCTCACGTCTTGTGTGTGTATTTGCTTGCACACATGGATGTGTGTTTTTGTGTGATTGCCTTTTGACTTGCATGTGAATCTGTGGAACATGAGTCTTATGTATATACTTCTTTTTGGTGTATGAGTGTGTATGTATGTATGCCATTAACTAATTCTAACTTTGACATTTTCTCAGCAGCCACAAGTGCTAGAGGAAACAGAAGTTGACAGCACACTAAGTGTGGGTAAAATCCTGTCATGCCATAATGGAAGATACTGCACAAAAGAGGAAAGGTCCTCATCCCAGTCACAAAGGCTTCAGCAGTACTTTAGATTTTCATAAATTTATATTTTTCTGTGACAACCTTTATTTATCATCAATGTTTTGTACACTTGTGTCAGTCTACGCTTGTGAACTCATTTTCACCAAAGTGATTTAGGGTGCTTGATGATCGCTAATAAGATCACAGAATTTGAAGACGATGCGATTGTTGCATCTTCCAAAGTAAAAGAAGTTGCTGAGGAATAGAGGAGAATTGCTGAGTATGCTGTCTTCCTTATGCAAGGGTATCAAAATGCTTTTTATTATCCAAGACAGTGGGGTATAGAAATGGTCCTTGACATGTACAGCCTGCTGCTGATACACAAGATTTCATATCAGCTTCACTCTCAGTGAGTTATCAGCATATGAAGTAATAAAAAAAAAAAGGAAGTGCCTGACCTTTGAACAAACCCAAAGTGTTAGTAAGACCTTGAGAGTCTACCCTAGGATTGTACAAAACATGATTATATAATGAAAATAATTTTTTTTTAAATTATCAGATAAGTAAAGTCATTAAAGTGTTACGGAATGAAAGATACACAGAAGGCAAATGACTGATATAGACCGACATAAAAAAGGGCCAGGAGAGGAAGAAGACAGTACACTGCACACAGCATTATGAGGCACATAGATGATGGCCTTGACCCATTTAGGACACTGCTGTCAAAGGCCAGCAGCACCCCTGGCCTGAGACGTCCTAGAAATGCATGGTTGTTAAACAGGTAGTAGGACAAAAAGCACCACTGTGACTTTACTGGCAGACAGATTGGCTTTAAACTTTGCATAATGACTTCAGCATTGCTGGTTTGATTCAGTCACTTTCTGCTTCAAAAGCATCTTCACTTGGGCTGAAATCTTAATCATTTGGCTCCTTGTAACTATCGCTGTCCATTAAAACTTCCTGGAAGACTTTCTTCACTGTATTCCTCGGATTGTTCTAAATACATTTTCAGCTTTAGAATATAAACAGACTGCCCAATGCAAATCAAGTGCAGGATGGAAGATTTATGAATGGAAATGACTCAATAAACCTGGCGTGGACTGAGAAAATGTGGGTATGGACCACATTTGCACTTGGGAGATCAATCCTACAAGTAAACTTGAAAGTCAGGGCTGAGTGTCTTTCTGCTGAAATGAGTTACCTTGGATTTTTGTCGGCAGTGCATTAAACGTGAATGCGTTGAAACTGTGCAATAGTGAAACACTGTATCTTCTGTTCAGCAGGTGTATGTCACTCATTTCCATGTCTCGTGTTTAGCTTTTGTTGTTCACATTGTGATGATTAATAAACGGATTTGGCATTTTTGTTTTCAATTTAAGGTATTGCATCTTTAAAGGTGAAAATTCATCAGCAAAAGCATCATTAACATTATTTTATCAGTCTCTGGTCTCAACGGCATTTCGTAATTTTTTGGTCATTGGTCTGTAAATAGAACATTTGTCATCAGTTTCACTGTCATTTATGCTCCTCACGCCCATCATAAGACAATTTTGGTGGTAGTTATTTTCCTCGCAACAGAAAAAATTTATTGTGCAATATTTCATCATAATTCCAAATTCTGCCCATTTCTGGGGATTTTGTTTGTTTGGGTTTTTTTTGTTTGTGGCAAATGAACAGAGTTCCAATTTTGAGGTAAAAAAAAATGTTGGCATTTTATAAACAGAGTTTGAATTTTATTACTGGGAAAAAACAACAACAAAGTTTTATGGTTTTGAATTTTTGGAAAAACAAATTTATGGTTTTTGATTTGGAAAAAAAAAGTCCACCTGGCTTCATTTTGTTAGGTTAGTATTTGAGACATGGTGATAGATAGAGTTCAGTTGCATCATGTGAACAGAGCACCGACTTGTGAAGCTGGGTATACACCAGAAAAAGGGCTTTGTGTGGAGTGGTGGCTGACAGGATAGTGCACACATTTAAAAGAGTGGTGACCTTGTGATGTTGCACCCAACTGGGAAACGAGTATCCCTTCGTTTTGAGTCCCATGTACGATGGAGTCTCCGTCGGACCAACGGATGAGTAGACAGGCAGGCTTATCTGTCGGTGTGTGTCCTCATATGGGAAAAGAGGCTGATTCTAGATGCGCAGCATTTCCCACAGGTGCTGCAAGGGAAAACGTCTCCAGAAGTTGAGCCCTGCTTCCTACGCTTACGCTTCTCCTTAATGGCCAGTGTTCTCTTGTTTTCAAACGTCTTTATGCCACTAGACCTGACCAGCACAGGTGACTTTTTTTTTAGTGAGGAGGAGTTGTGCAGTCCCTTCCCCACTCTCTCGCCTACCGACGCTCACAGTCCCACAGGTGCAGATACTGCTATGTATAGGACGGCCTCGGCAGGTGCAGGTTTTTTCTTCAGAGCTCCGCCTCCTAGGGGGACTTCCAGCCAAGGATAAGAGCTCCCCCTGCCCTTTGGTCATGCTCTTCCGCCTTCACAGCTTTTGGGAAAGGTTTCCTCCTCCTGTGTACAGACCAGGTCTTTGCTCCCTCTCCACGAGACTTTCAGCAGTGATGTTGGTGCTGGTCTTTCAGATGAGAAGGTAAACCAAGGTCTGGTGTGCAGCAAACACTTAGCTCTATAAAAAGAACACACAGCAACAAAAGGGTTGTCCCTGGCAAAATTATGCAGAAAAATCCACTTTGAAAATATGAAACAAATGCACTGGGAGACATGAAAAAGAAGAAAGCATGGGTTGTGCCATACTGTGGCAACACAGGTCTACTGGGAGAGCAGCCTGAAATTTGACACAGAGGACTTTGTTGTGACAAAAAGAGATACCAGAAAAACAGATCCCAGGTTGCTATTTCAAGCTGTACATGGGCAGACAGGTTCTTTCTCCCCCTCCACTAGACCTACAGTGGTGGTAATAACATGATAAAGCTTGATACCACATGAAATATGCCTGTTGTGTGTGTAAAAGATCATCACATTGCAGAGAAAAACATGCTTTGAAGTAAAAAAAACAACAAAAAACAACTCTGTGATAGGTAAATTATGATAGATAAATAGATTCATACAAATAGAAAGATGAAATGATAAGTGAGTGGCATTGGATTATGGAGACATTTCCTTCCTGTTATGAAAAGACGATGTTTGACGAAGGCATTGTCTTGCAGTTTGGGTCATTTCGCCTGAGCCTTAATTCTTTTGACATGTTATGAGCATTGTTTTCTCTCTCTCTCTCTCTGTGTGTGTGTGTGTGTGTGTGAGGTGGATGTGGGTGAATGCTGTTAGCTTACTGAACACTTTTTGCTGATCAGGGCGTCATTTTGTTCATTGTTCTGTTTGTGCACTGCTGTTAAGTGTTAGTAACAGAACATGATTGTGATAAGAGATCACTGTGTTCATTCAGTTATTAAAAGAAACACAAAATAGTTCATGAATCAGATGAATAGATAATAACATTGGAGTGGCTCAGATGATTGAAAAAAAATATTGGAGTCTGAAATATTTGAGTATGATTTAACTGTTAATTGTAAGGGAAGTGCAAACAATACTGCCTAGTCAAGATATTTTGTTTCCATTTAAAATGTTTCTTGTTTTTTTTTTGGTTTTTTTATAGATTTTTAAATTTGATGAAGTGATGGTAATGTCCACAGCAGTGTGCTCAAGAAGATGTGTTTATCAATAACACATGTATGTAATGATCGCACAAACAGCAGACCTCTGAATATATCAATATTTTTCCCCCATGTCCCACAGGATATGACTGCACATGCATGCATGAACACAAGTGTGCATGCATGTATTTGTGTGTGTGTGACTGAGAGACTGTACATATGTTTATGTATCTGTGGGAAAGTGTTTTGAAAAGTTTTAAATAAAGTTTGACCAGAATCTTCATGTTGAAGAAATCTATGATAAGACAACTTGTTTGAATATGATTATAGTAGGTCCCAGTTGTTGTCTGCATGTTTATAGTATCAGGCATACAAGTGGCTCTCTTCAAAAGAGAGAATTCAGGTGGCCTTCACTAGCAGCCTCTGAAGGGTTTCTGTTTTTCGTTTCCCATTTTAATCTTTGTAAAATTAAGATGAAATACCAGAGGAGTTGTTCATTTGTTAGCTGCACTTGTTTTCCTCCACATTATATTGTATGGGACTTAAAATCTTTTTCCTTTTTTTTTTTTTTTTTTAGCATGTATGAATCAGCTCAGCAGAAACAGTTTATGTTTCAGACATGGCAAGTCAAGTGAACATTCATTCACATTAATCTGTGAGTATGGGATTTGGGTGGGAAAAGAATTTCTGAGTTTGGAAATATAGTCACAGATTTGTTCACCATTGAGAAGTAAGCCCCACCTTTCTCTGTCCCTCCTTTCTTTTGCTTTGAATTCTTTCACTCAGCATGTTCTCTTCTAATTTGTACTTCTCAAAGAATTGTTTCAGTAGCCGCTCTGTAAGTGTTACTTAAAGAAATTCTCCACAAATGATTCAGTTCTGGTTGGGTTGTTTTGTTTTGCTTTTAACAGTTTGTACCCAATCAGTGCAGCTCCATATTACAGTTTCTGTGGACCAGCTCCACAACAGTTTCAGTTTCTGTGGACCAGCTCCACAACAGTTGAGTGCACTGTCAAAACCATTCTTTACACAGAAACAGCTCACAGTGTCATCAAAAACAAAAGCACACTCCATTCCTTTGAAAACACGGGTGAGCAACGTAAGGGCAGATGCCAACAAGCTATAAGCACGGAGTAGTACTACACCTGTTTGAAAAAGTAAAATTGAAAGTGCCCACTGCAGTACGGAGATACCTGCGTTCAATCCAAGGAAAGTGACTGTGTGTTGAAAATCAGTACTTGGGGCACAGTGTGTTCAGAAGAATAAAAAGTGAAAGGTCTCCATCTTTTTCACACATTGAATTTGAATTTGTGTGCATGTGTGTGTCAGTGAGAGAGAGGAAGAGACTGTGTGTGTGTGTGTGTGTGTGTCTGGAAGGATAGAGACACTAGCAGTAGGTTTTTGTTATAACTTTGAATTATAACGGTATCATTAAAATATATATATATATTGTTGTGCACTATTTCATTATAACATTTTTTGGAGAGGAGGGTGCAGGGGGGAGAGTAGGGATGGGTGGGAAGGGTGTGGCCGTTGAACAAATCAATATTTTTTTCTGTGCTGTTTCATGAACATTGTTTTTGATATAAACAGTTCATTCTGTTGACTATCGGGTATGTTGTGATTAATTATGATAAAGCTTGCAGAGGCGCATGGACCTGATCATAGTTGTAGCTTTGGAATACCTAAAGGGAATCATGTTGCAGCATGTAAGTGTTTTTGTATCTGGAAAACACTAGGAATAATGATAATATATAACTGTTTCCCTTCTTGCATATCAGAGTATTTTTGTGTAGGTCATTGTTGAGCTGTAAGCTATTTCGGTGGCTTGTCTTCTTTGTTAACTTTGGTACAGGTTTGTAATATCAGCTCTTTTGTGTTTTTAAAGTGACAGGTTGTGTGTGTGTGTGTTCGTGTTTGTGCGCGCGCACACGCACAAAAGCTTTCAACTCTGTACTTCTGTATTAAAAAAAACAATGATCTAAATCAGATTGCATTTTGTCCTATTTTCTATGGCAGTTCAGGTTAAATTAGACATGGTTACCAGAAAGGCTATCTCTGATTGATGTCCACCTTTTGATGGTTGTAATGTATGATCCCAGTCAGTTTGCTGCTTTGAATTGCTGTCATTGAATCAGATTGCTTCATATGAACAATAATCATTTTGTCTAAATCTTACTTTATTTGATTAGATTTGTCAAAATCACCCAGTGTACTGATTAGAAAATATTAACATAGCGAGATTTTATTGTCAAAATCACTCACAGAAATATTGACCCACATTTACAAGGTTTGGTTTTTGGAATTGGTCAGTGTACAAACAAAAACACTGGTCCATATTAATGTATCATTACTTTTTACAAAAACACAGGTCTATGTTGACAATCATAACTGTTAAGAATCGTAGTTCCAATGTCTTTGAGAATTTAGTGGTCCAAATCAGACACTGTACTGGTAGATGTATGCGGACCAATTGAATCAGTTACTACTAACAATTACATTGACCCTGAATCAAATAAAGTTTAAAGAAATCAGGGCTTTTTTTTGTTTTGATTTTTACATGGATCAGATGGTCTAAGTCTGACTTTATACTGGTGGAAATATTGGACCAAATTGATGTTTTTTTAAAGAAATATTTACCAAAATTAGGTTTTATGAATATAGATTAGAATTGACTGGTCCAAATAGAGGTCAGTGTTTCATTGTGAGGAGTGTGTTGTTTGCTTCTTTATATGTTATTTTTTGTGATCTTTCCAAGACATTTTGCTCAGCTTTCATTGGTTTGTGTGTGTGCATGTGTGTGTGTGTGTGTGTCTATGTTGGTTTTTGTGTGTGTTAAATTGTGTGTGTGTGTGTGTGTGTGTGTGCACGCTTGAGCGCGCGCATGCATGAGAGAGGTGGAGCTCATTATATTATATAAGCACATGAGTTGTCATAATTACTGATACTGATTTTTTTACGTCAATGAAGCATTGGCTTTCTGTTTACCAAGCCTTCAGTGTACTGACGATGTTACTGTGCGGCAGCTGATAGTGCTTGTGTTGCTGTGGTTGTCTTGGACATTGGTGATCTATACTATAATTAATAGCAAGTTGCTCTTGTGTGATGTAGTACATTGTGCTGTATATGTAATATATAAAAACAGCTTTGTGGCTCTTCCTTCTTGTTTATATATATATATGGTGTCTGAAACCATCCCACTGCAGCCTTTTTTCTTACTCTTTCATGTAAAGCGCCCTGAGCTCTTAGAGAAAAAGTGTGCTAAACAAATGTATGCTATTTTCCCCCTAACAAATTGTGATTATCTTCTATTTTGTTTCTTAGCCAGCTGTTGAATCAGTTATTGACCATTGTATCATGTTTGTATATATTTTGACTGTATTGATCATTGGAAACTGAGGAATTTTGACTTTACTGATGGTCGGAAATAGAGCAAACTCTGATGTAATTATGAATCGTCAATAACTAGTGACTGGATTGTCATGTATGTATGTCTGTTTTCCTCTTTCATGTCTTTCTTTATGTCTCTTTTTTCATCATTACCAGTATCTCTTGCCTCATGTATGTAGTGTATAAAGACACGGCATCTGCTTTCATTCATTCATTCATCATTCATTATTCCCATCTCTCCTGGTGGAGCATAGGCCATCGACGACCCCTCGCCATCGCACTCTGTTCTGGGCTGTTCTGGCCATTCCAGTCCAGTTGGTCCCTTGCTGCTTCAGCTCTGCCTCGGTATCTCACCTCCAGCTGTTGCAAGGCCGGCCTCTCTTCCTCTTTCCCTGCGGGTTCCAGGTCAGGGATTGGCGTGTGATGCTGGACGCTGGCTTCCTGAGGGTGTGTCCGATCGCATCTGCTTTCATGTTGACCTTTTTGTGCTTGAGAAAGGGAAGAAGTATACAAAGGAATCTCTTCCTTACTTAATTGTCAGTGTCTGAAAAGTACTCTCTTTACCTTTCTCCACTTTTGATTTGTGAACCAGCTTTTTGTATGCTTTCTTAGGAATTGACTTATGTTGGAATACGCCCATGGCAAGTGTAGGGAGTTGTGGCTCTCCTTTGTACACAACCAGAACCAGGCGTTGAATCATCTGTGACAAAGGGAGGAAGTTCTGTCACTGAGCTCCCTTTAGCCCTATGTTGGTGACCCTCCTGCACTCTGTATGTGCATGTACACACACGCATGAATATGTGCTTGCGCTCACACACACGCACATGCATGCACGCTGTGGGTAATGTGAATAGTAATCGTGCAGTGTCAACCCACACATCACCCCCCAACTCCTGTTCCTGTCTTCCCTCTGTAGTTTGGATAAACAGCAGCAAGTAAATTGAAAGAGTGCATGATAAACATACTAAAGGCATAATTACACACTGTGCAATGCAGCATTGAGAAAAAAAAGGGGGGGCTTGGGGTGGGGTGGGGCGGTAGGTAGGATTATATAATATCATGTATTCAGCACACTGAATATGTTCTTTAGTTTTGTTGCAGGCTTCATTCTTTGATACGGTCTCAATAAATGATGAATGAATTTGGAACAATAGTTATATCCTTTTGAACTGAAATGTTTCAAGAAACGGTCTTCATGTCAGGATGTACATTATTTTTAAAAGTTGTATGCTTGGATCTGCATTTGTTTTACTCTTTGCTCTTGTTTCTGGGACCGACATGCGCTTGATCTCTCTCTCTCTCTCTCTCTTGTGCATGCACAAGTATGTGTGTGTGTTCAAATGCGGATTTGTGTGTGTGAGTTTATGGTTTTACTGATGAATGAATACTAAATTACTTGCTTGAGGCAACTAAGAACAGGATTTGCTGTATATCTGTATCTATATATGTCTATCTCCCTCTGTTTATATATTCATTCCAAGACTTATTTCTGTAAACAGAATTTAGGCACAACATTTTTTGCGCTGTCGTTTGGAAGCTGCTGCAGTTGAGTGCATGTGTTTTGATGGGTTGTTTTCATATTTTTGATTGTTTGTTCTGAAGAAATGACTGCATTGTTCTGAAGAAATGACTGCATCTGTACATTCTTGCTCTTGTGTCTAAGTTTGAGGAGGGAGGGTGAGTTAAAAGGTTTAGGGTAGAAGTCATTTTAAATCATTTTCTGCTGTGTGGTTGTGTTCAATACTAGCAGTCTCAGTGCTTCAAAATATTGGCTCTTGTTGCCATCAGACTGATTGGAAATATTGCTTGCTTTCAGAAGAGGTGGGTGTCATTGCATTGCATTGATCATATTGAACTCAAGAGCGTGTGTGTGTGTGTTTGTGTGTGTTGTGGTTGTATTTGTATTTAATGTGTTCTCATGTGTGTGTGTGTGTGCGCGCGTGCACATTATATATTTTTAATCAGAACTCTTTTGAATGAAAAACAACAGTACCCTGTCTCTCTCATTGCCTTGTCTGTTGGTCTGATGCTCAAAGCAGTTCAAGACGAATATTTGTCCACATTATAAAAATATTTAGAGGGGAAAGAAGTGTGGATACTTGTCTTGATTTATCATCCTATACAATTGTAGCGCTTTGGTCGGTGGAAATCACACCTGTTGAGGGAAACGTCTGGAGTGGCTCAGTAATCTGATCCTTGCTTTAATTATCACAGCCACCAATTCTCCACACACATGTACTAGTGCTTCTCCGCAGCAGGATATGAATTTCTTCCATCGACATTATAAAGCAATAGATGATTGAACTCCCAGTGCATGCACAAGATATGGTGAGAAAAAGAGACTGGACCCAAGACAATTAAAAACAAGTATCAAATTGTCTGTGGTTTGATTAATAGTGGAGCAATGAATTTAGAATAAAAAGGTTAACCTCCCCATAAAAGGAAGTTTCAAATTGTCTGTGGTTTGATTGATAATAGAGCAATGAATTCAGAATAAAAAAGGTTAATTGGATATGCTGCACCAGAACCAGTTAGGCATTGGATTTCTGATCCAGTGATTAGGATTTGATGCAGGACCTGTTTTAACATGGTGTCATGTATTTGGGAAAAGCACTTTGCTCAGATTTTTCTACACTCCATGCAGGTATATGGGTGCCTGACAGGTTGGGGAAGGTAAAAATGGTAGAAGGAGAGAATTGGACCCAGTGTTCTTATAGTCCCAGCACAGTGGAAATGAACTCGCTGCACTGATGACTGCAAAAGACTGTGGGACCTTTAACATTTTAACTAAGTTCAGAATGGGAAGGTGCAGATTTTGCAGTTGGATTAAATGGTACCATGGGTCTTGAAGGTATGACACAGCTTCTGTGGAAGGGGAGACAAATGTGTGCAACCTGCTATCATCCAAGGTTTGAATACTGATCCCTTAGGTCTGCCTGGGCTCCAGTCTCCACAATACCCTAGGACTCTTTTTTTTTTTTTTCTTGGTGCAACCTTTGCTTTGTCAAATTTGTATGATGATGCAATTTCTCAACACTGTGTTTTGCTCATGATGATGTATGTTCACAATGTTTGGTTTTTCCCCCCATGCTTTTGATGATGGACTGTCACAACTTTTTTTTGGGGGGGGTGGGGGGGGGGAGGTGGCGGTCTCCCCTATAATTCTCACAACCTTACATCCCTGTTTGATGCATTGTCACAACGTGTCATTTTCCCCCTTATATGTTGATAATGATGATGTGTCATGACCACATTTGTCGTGACCCCAGACTTACAATGGTATACTGTCACAAACCTTGACTTTAAAAAAAAAAAGATTTTGTTTTCTTCATTTGTGTATAAAACTTCCATTCTTATCAGATGGTTTGTCACCATCTTCGGCCATCTCCCTTTTCAAAAACTTTCATCCCCATACTTACATTGGTTCATGATCAGAATCTTCTGTCCCCAGCCTCTCCCTCTCTTCTGGTCTCCCTGCCCACAGCCCACGCTCATACACCCTCCACCTCCCCCACCCCCCTCAAAAAATAGTTGAAGAAAAGTTGACCTTTAGTTGTGCATCATGACAGCCATTCACTCACTCCCCCCCCCCTCTCCCCCCCCCAAAAAAAAAAGAAAAAGAAAAAAAAAAAGATTATGTAAAGTTATCCATCCTCACTTGTTTTAACCACACACATACTGGGACTTGTACATGCATGCACCCTCACCCAAACTTAAAGATTGTAATGGTTTTGTCACACACCATCTTTCCTTTGTATTTAATTGCACCACAGTTGACTCTTTAATACTAAAGCCAAACATTTTTTCTTTGTGTTTTCCCAAAAATAACTTACAACTTACTTTTTTCGCTCTCTTCCCCACCCTCAAGTTTTGACTATCCTCACAACTTTCTGTTATTTTTCACCACAAGATTGATTTACAATTCAGTTGCTCACCCGCACAACCTCTCTTTAATCTCAGAGCAAACTGATGAATGTTTTTGCTCAAATTCTTTCATGTTTTACTCCATGTTGACGTAATACACTGCATTGCTAGAACCTCCTCTTTTCTTAAAAAATGTCTGATACAAAGGTAAACCACCTTCTTCGGGTAAGTTTAATGTGACAGTTCATCACAGAATTTTATGACAGTGATTATGAGGATAAAAAGATATTAAATTTATTTAGTCCTTTTAAACACTGCAAGTTGGACACACATACACACACACTGTATGCACACACTTGCATGGACAAAATACATGTGGAATCAAAGAGTATTGAGTGGAGTGCATCAGTCATGCAGACACTGCTTGGAAAGACATGTTTTACGATTTGTTTTAAAGGATGTGAGTGAAGGACTGTTTGGCATCAAAGTTGTGCGTACTCGATCTCAGACACTCACATGAACATTGAAAACATTAATTTCATATTAAGACTGGAGTGTCTTATCACATGTAACAGTGCATTTTTTTTTTTTAATTGCTAAATGGGTTAGTGATTAAAGTTGTTATTCTGTATGTATGAATTGCTGCTATATCCTCCACACTCCCAAAGGGACAAAAGAATTCAGTTTCTTTGAATATTAGTCATGTTTTCTTCAAAATTGGGCTTCTTTAGGGTTGATTGAGCTGTGAACAACCAGATGGACATAGTTTACCCAGTGGGAAATAGTAAAACTCTACATCTTTAAGATCCCCTCTCTCCCACCTCACTCCAACAAAAGTGTGCAGTTAAAAAAACAACAAGAAATGAACAGAAAACCCCTGCACCATCGCCCATTAGGTGGGAGAAGTGTCCGGTTGAACTGAGGCAAATAAGCCAGTCCTCATCGCATGTGAAGGGGAAATCTTTGACTGTGCTTCTCGTTGCTGTAATGATGTTTTTTGTTGGTTGTTTTCCCCAGTCAAGTACCAGTACTAGTTATCTGAAAGCTGAAAGACTTTCCATCATGTTTGTCTGTCTGTTTGCTTGTTTATGACTTGCTGTCTTGTTTGTGTTTGTGGTTTATTGTGTGTTTACCATATTAGACCATTAGTTAATGACTAAAGCATAGCAGTTGTTAAGGTACTGATTATTGCTTGATGGGCAAAGCAAGTTAATTACTCCTCCCCCCCCCGACCCCCCCCCCCCCCTCACACACACACACACTTCCAACCCCCCTTTCTCCAAGCCCCTCTCCCTGACACTCGCAACTTTCCCATTTATATGTTGTTTTAATATTGATACATATGTGTAGGGTCCAGTAGTAAGTCAAGTGTGTGTTTAGTTAAGGAATGTTCTTCAAGAAGTGCACAACAGCAGCTTAATTGCTTAATTTGCTACTGATTCTGTGAATCATGTCAATTATTGTGATCCAGATCGTGTTTTGTTCTTGCATTGTGAACAAGCATAACAGCAGTTTTATATATATATTACGTTTTGATTTGGACATGTTTGAGAATAAAATAATCTAATCTAATGTCGCTGTACATTTTGTGTACTGGAAATGGATGTTTCTTTGTCATGCACATGATAGATCTTTTTTTTTTTCTTTTCTTTTTTTTTTGAGATGTACTTGTGGAAGGTACAGGATAAATAAAGGAGCCACTACTACCACTAAGCTGGACTATTTATTGTTTGTGTTTTCTTGTGAGAATGCATTTTTTTATTTCTTGAGGGTGATGGAGTAAACACAACTGCTTTTTACATTCAGCCCTCAAGGGCAAAATAGAAAAAAAAAAAAAAAAAAGGCGTGTGTGTGTCTGGGCAGGTGTGTGTGTTGGCGTGTGTGTGTGTGTCTTTGAAAATGAAGCAGATGCACAACCTTTTTTTTTCAAGTGTATTTGTGTCTTAACTAAGTTGAACACTGTCCTTTTTTTCTTTTTTTTGTTTTGACATGTGTTTTTATGCGTGTGTGCACTTGCGTATATGTGTGCGTGCACCAAATTGAATAATCATGATCACTGGAAAAATGTTCAAAGAAGACAAGATCTGTGAGTATTATTTCTGTTAGTATGCATAGATTCCAAGTTTAATTACAACCTGTAATCAATCGAGCATTCACGGATAAGTGCATATTATTATAAAAGCATTTAAAATGATCAACACCCCTATTAAAACTAACGTGCCAGAGGTACACATTTGAAACATGATTATCAAAAGTGGTGGTCAAATGGAAAAGTGTATACCTAGAAAGCAAGAGTCTGATCACATGTGACTGAATCCCACACTCGCCAGAATTGTGTTCTCCTGCACGAGACCTTGAGTGACGGTCTGGATGCCAGTAATTCAGATGAGACGAGGTCCCTTGTGTCACATGCACTTATTGCAGGTGTAACAACCCGCAGCAACAAAAGGGTTGTCCTTGGCAAAATTACGCAGAAAAATCCACTTTGACGGGAAAACAAATACACTTGCAGACAGAAAAAAAGCACTGTGGTGATGTGTTCTTCCCAGGGAGAGAAGGCTGTGGTTCACACAGAGAAATTCAGAGTACAATTCACCGCTGTGAGTGAGAAAGGGACAGACATGGTTTGGGGTGAATATTGATGTGCAGATGTGTGTACATGGGGAGTGTATGTGTGTACATAAACACATGCATGTATTGAGTTGTGTATGTGCGCGCAATCATTAGGGTGAGAGAGAGGAATAACTATCAACAACTAAGTTGGCATCTTTTTTGAAGACCGTTTCCCTTCAAGTCATGTTCCATTAAATTGCTGTTTTGTTAGCAAAAACAGCAATTATAAAAGAAAACACACACACACCATCGAGCTCAATAGTAAGTTTTGTAAGTGTTTGTATATGAATGCTGACCAGCTGCTGAATAAAAGAAATTAACTTCATGCTTTATTTGAAATCCACAAACCAGATGTGGTGGGCATAACTGAAGTGAAGCCTAAAAGCTACAGATACACCATTGAGGAGTGTGAACTTGCTGTGGAAGGCTATGAGTTATTTCATAACATGGGAAATGCTGGGAGAAGACTTTCTATGTACGCAATGACTTGAAACCATCATTGGTGGACTCGTTGGACAGGGACTTTTCTGAATACATTTTTGTTCAATGCCATCTTGGACAACAGGAGAGCTTGACCTTAGGGCTGATTCATGGAAGTCCTAGTAGCCCAGATGAGAACAATCGTAAACTGAACAGCTTCAAAAAGCAACAGCACATGCTTCAGGTCAGACTTGTGATACACTTAAAAAAAAAAAAAAAAATCCAAGCTTTTTATGTATTGAGTATAATTTCAAAATGTAATGTTTAAGATGAGAAAGATCAGTTTAAAGCAAATTAAGTCCCCTAGCATTAATTACAGAGTAATTTCCCTTCTTTACTATCTGCACCAAAACGTTTGCAAAATAAATAAAACTACCATGCTTAGCAAAAGAAGTTCCTGTTTGAACAAAAAATGATAATAATGACTGCTCTTGTTGTTGGGTCAGAATATCAGATCAAAGTGCCAAGTTTAGAGAATACAAAAAATATAAATATAACAGTAAATGCAGTTTGCATATAATTAGGCTTCATTTTTTAATTTTTGTTGTGCCCATCCCAGAGGTGCAATATTGTTTTAAACAAGATGACTGGAAAGAACTGAATTGTTCCTATTTTTATGCCTAATTTGGTGTCAACTGACAAAGTATTTGCAGAGAAAATGGCAATGTTAAAGTTTACCACGGACACACAGACACACACACACACACAGACAACCGAACACCGGGTTAAAACATACTCACTTTGTTTACACAAGTGAGTCAAAAACGAAACGAAAATATAAAAAGAATGCAATGAGGAGAAATCAACACACAAAACTGATTAATTTTCTTCTTTATTTCATATGTATTACAAATTATATAACATGAATTATCCGTGCTAAATCTTACAGCGGCGAAACGGTGTGTGTGTTGTGTGTGTGAAAACATGAACAATCCATGCAAATACGCATAACCCCACCCCCCTAAACCATATGCCTTAAATATATCAAACAAATTAATACCTTTTCCCCCTGTTTATATGTTGCAAATCACATCAAGTTACATGATATTGCTTATCACTGCTTAATCATACTGATTCAAATCTTTGAATTAAGTTCGCTTACTGTTATCATTAGTGTTTTGTTCTAAGGATGTTATATTGTAATCTCATTTTTTACACAAAATGTCACCAATTATAAGTTATCTAACACACACACACACACACACACACACACACACTGCATGAACTGTTACTTTTCCCTGACCAGTTGCCGTCTTTTTCCTCTATGTTTGTCAAATAACACATGGTTAAAAGACGCTAAACTGAAGAAGAATAAGAATACAGCAGCAGCAACAGCAACAACAGCTACAACAACAATAACACACACACACACACACACACACACACACATGCACAAGTCATGGAGAGAGTAATATAGGGGGAAGGGAGCAATCTTAAATTCTGGGAAAACAAAATATAATTTGAACCGAATGTATAAATCATTAACAGCAAACAATAAAACATACTCCAAAACACCAAGTAAAATTCAATAGCCGTGCAAGTTGCATGGTGAAGTTTGTGACAGAGTGAGTTTCGAATGCCTGTGGCCAGAGGAAGAACGAAATTTTTGTTTGTACATTTCGAATACCTGTATGAATGTGAAAATGTTTTGCACGTGGTAAGTGTGGGTGAATCGTGAGCTGTGCATGTTCATGTGTGTGTGTGTGCGTATATGTATGTGCCGTAATGTCAGTCTGAATGCATCAGAGCTCGGATGATGTGGTCTGTGTGCCTTGAATGTTCCGAACATCAGGTGGGAAAATTTGATTGAATAGCTTGAGAATATAGTAGTTTTTGCTGTGAGTTTTGAAATGTTTGCTTTTTGATAAATTAATACTTTTTTGTGTATTTGTGTAATTTATAAGACGTAGTGACTCATGAATGAATATTGTATTGTTAATTGGAAAATTGTATGAATGCATGAGTGGTGTGAAAGGATAACAAATATAATAAAATAAAATAAGGGAACATTGAGAATTAGCTAGACTAGATCTAGAAGGAATAATTCAAATGGAGTGCCGAGAGCTAAAAACTGGAAAAAGTGTTATCAGGGCTCCATGTTGACTGGCCACGGAGTGGAGGGACCTTGAACTGGGATGTTCACTGAGGAGGTGCCCGAGTTTTCCCACGAGTGAGTGGAGTGGACACTACTGTGAGTAGGCTGCTGTCCGGCCTAGGACTGAGGCGATCCTGGGACTGGATCATCAGGTTTTGCAAAGAAAGTTATTTGTGATAGTCAAGACATTTGTTCCTGTGTTAAGATTTTTTTTTCAGGATGAAGAGAGCGTGAATGAAAGATTTTTTTTCTTGGTTTTAATAATTATAATTGGCTCAGGGAAAAATTCCTTGTGTCTGTTTCTTTGTTTACTGAGAGAGTGAGAGACTGAAGACTGAACTCGCAAAAATATTTCTTCCATTATCTTGTCCGTCTCCTCACCCACTTAGTTACATTTGTGTAGTTTTATGCAAAAAGTCATAAATGTACACTAGCGTAAGACTTATTCCCCTTGTCTTGTTCTCTGCTTGGTTGGATGTCCAGCAATGTTTTCTTTAAAAAGTTGACCCCCCAAAACTGAAGTGAAGTAGCCTGTGAATGTGACGAAGAACAGAGTGTAGTGGTGAAGAACTAAAGATGCGGCTTGAGTTTTGACGTAGTGACAACATTTTGTTGTCGACTTCGCTCGGTTTAGAGACAAGAAAATCTGAAAACGAAACTACACGTGTGCAGGCAGCTGATGCCATTGCGATTATGGTGTTCACAGATCAGCTGACGAGGCTACCGGATTAACCAGAATCCTGCATTTGTGTGTACTACTGATAGTGACAATAGACAAATAAAATGTATTATTTATAATTCATTTTTGGTGATATCTCCGACTGTTCGTCTTGGCCAAGTATCGATGCCCAGAAAACTAGTTCAGTGTCGTGTCAAACACTAATCGTGTTGGAACTCCATGAGTCAGCTTCAGCGGAGTGAGACAGCCTGAGCCTGACGTCAACAAGATCGAAGAGAAAAGTTGATGATGACTGCAGCCAACCTTACCACGTATCGAACAGTGATAAGGAAGTTCAGACATGCATTCCCAAGTTTAGTTGTATGTAGTTCACAGCATACAAGTGTTCACAGAACTGCTTTTCTTTATAATAATTTGTCAGATAGAAGTAATAAAAAATGGACTCAACAGCCAGTCAGAAGTTTGCATCACTTTTCAAGGAATAGACTCTGGTGTCTTTGTAAACATGGACGACATAAGGATCATTGTCATGCACCACACAGACACACACCAGCACGAGGAATCAAGTCAAACCAAGCATCAGATAGCTTTGTGAATCCACTACTGGAGCTCCAGAAGTATGTCAGTGTGCCTATTTTCTCCAGGGAGCAGATGGTTTTTTGTCCATCCAAAACTGAGATGGATAAAGCCATGTTGATCTTCCAAGGCCCTGAGGGCAGCAATGTGAAACACCCAGCCACATTTGTCGGCTCATATGCTGATGGAGGACAAGTCGCTGATTTGAATTTGCCCGAGGTACATGCTGCTGAAATCAGTGTGTTGGATCAAAAAGTATCCAGTCTGTAACAGGACCATTTTTGCCACCAGGAAGTTTTTGTTTTCACAACTGATCAATATCAATATAAACCAAACAGGTCTGCAACACAGATCATCATTATCATGAACATCATTTGAAAAATGATAACAATATACAGCAGGACATAATTGTTGGGGGGTGGGGAGGTTGGGGGGGGGGGGGGGGGGAAGGGACGTGCTCTTATTTTTCTGTTAACAAAACAAAAAGCACACACACACACACACACACACACACAAAGAAAAAAGAAAAAAAAAAGGAGAAAACCACAGAGAGTGACTCTCACACACACAGTTATGCACACACATGCTTACCTGCAATAAGATATCTTAATTTTAAATCATTCATTCTCTTTTCTTCTTTGCCCAATACTTTGACTGCTCCTTCCTCTCTCTCTCCCTGTCCCAGATAAGTATACAGTCACAGAACCTGCCCTGCATGCATGCATACACACATTTATTTTTTTCATGAGACAGGGCTATGCTTTTAAAATATTGTTTGAACAAAGATCCTGCAAGGTTAGCTTTGAGTGACATAAAAACAACAATGTCTGATGTATTTTAAAAGAGATTTCCAGGACAAAGAACCATAGTTTGTGAATGTTCAGAAGCCATGGGACTTTTGTAACATTTGCAGTTTTAAACATGTGTCAGTTAAACTCAAAGAATCCAGGGCAGGGTGGGATGGACTGCAAATCTGCAGTGGGACAGAAGTATGTTAGGGTGCAGAACCAGCCACTGAGCTGAAATTATGTGCTTTAGCTATTTTCAACTTTTTTTTTTTTTTTTTTTTTTTTTTTTTTTGGGGGGGGGGGGGGGGGTTGGTGGTGGTGGTGGTGGTGGTGGGTATTGGAAACCTGTGATAGATCTTAGAATTACTCAGTTAGAAATGGAGTTCTACAGTTGTTTCTGAGATGAGATGCAGCATACTTGTCAGTAAAGCAAAACATGAAGTATTCATAAAGAAATTTGCATTATATAAAAACTGTTCACTGGATGTGTCAAATCGATCTACTTGCTCTCCAGTCAAACTGTTTGGTTTGATGACTCTTTCATCAAGGTAGTCATGTTTAAAATACTCAAGATTACTCCATTGTTTCAGATCTAGAAAAATGTCAGATACATACATATGTCTCCCCCCAAAAACGGAGTATGGCTGCTTACATGGCAGGGTAAAAACGGTCACACACGTACTAAAAGCCCACTCTTGTACATGTTTATGAGCCAGCATGGGAGTTGCAGCCCACAAAGAATATATATATATATATATATATATATATATATATATATATACATATACATCATTTACATGTCTCCTTTTCTTTGTCATGCAACTTCAAACTTTCCTTAACCAATTTATGATGTAGCGTGCATGGATACACTTAGTTTTTCCTTGCTTGTAAGTGTAATTGTTTATACTGTGAACATTCGGATGAGATGATAAACTGAGGTCCCGTGTGCAGCATGCACTTAGCACATGTAAAAGAACCCACGGCAACAAAAGGGTTGTTCCTGGCAAAATTCTGCAGAAAAATCCACTTCGATAGGAAAAACAAATAAAACTACACGCAGGAAAAAATATAAAAATATGGGTGGCGCTGTAGTATAGCGATGCACTCTCTCTGGGGAGAGCAGCCCGAATTTCACACAGAGAAATATGTTGTGATAAAAAGAAATACGAATACAAATACAATGGGCTTTTGTCAAACTTGTTTGCAGGTATGTTTCCTTGGGCGCAGCAATGTTGGGAAATCATCCTTGATCAGCGTTCTTCTGAATGCACACCCACAGGTCAATGTTCGGGTGTCAAAGAAACCAGTGAGTTGATTTTGTGTATGTATGGGTTTCTTCAGTCTGAATGCAATGAAATATTTTTCAAGTGATGAAACTTAACTTTTAAGACTGGTCTTTGAAATCCTTGATAATTTATACAATTATAGAGATTTGTCAGTCTCCTTCAATGCCTAGGTTGTGATGAGAATTCTAGTGTTGCTACAGTATCATTACAGACATATATATTTTTTTGATACATAACATGTATACGTATATATATGTATTTAATACACATGCGCGCGTGCACACACACACACACACACGCGCACAGAATCATTGACAACTCTCTTATTTCATAAATAAGTAAATAAGATACTGGTCAGCAGTCTCTAGTTGTTTGTTTACATTCATTCAGTAAAGTGGGTGTGTATGTAGGACTGGAGGGAGGAAAGTGATAGATAACTTAGTGTATAAAGTAGATTTTGAAATAAAAAAAAAGTTTTACATCAGGAGTGATCAGTCGATGTTGTGCAGGGTCACACAAAGACGGTCAACCTGTTCCGCTTGGGACGCCGCTTCACTCTGGTCGACATGCCTGGCTACGGCTACAACATGCCTCGCAACTTCCAGCAGTCAGTTGAAGTTTACCTCAGCAGCAGTCGCAGGTACCGGCTGAAGAGCTAGAAATTCCCAGTTGATTTTTACTCGTCCCTCCCCAAATTTCTACTTGCCTTCCCTGGGTAAGAGATGGTTGCTAAAAGTAAAGTTCTTCCAGTCATGTAGTGGCATGTCAGCAAGTTTGATGGACATCAGCATGCCTTTTCATACCTTGGTCCTGTCATCTGGTATAAACTTTCCCACCAAATATGCCATGGTGTCACAAAATCTCAGTTCAAATCTGGCCTCCAACCTCAGATTTGTACAGATCTGTTTTCACAGATGTCTAGGTGTTGGCATGCAGGCGACGGGCACAATAGCCGAGTGGTTAAAGTGTTAGACTGTCAATCTGAGGGTCCCGGGTTCGAATCATGGTGACGGCACCTGGTGGGTAAAGGGTGGAGATTTTTACGATCTCCCAGGTCAACATGTGCAGACCTGCTAGTGCCTGAACCGCCTTGTGTGTATATGCAAGCAGAAGATCAAATACGCATGTTAAAGATCCTGTAATCCATGTCAGCGTTCGGTGGGTTATGGAAACAAGAACATACCCAGCATGCACACCCCCGAAAACGGAGTATGGCTGCCTGCATGGCGGGGTAAAAATGGTCATACATGTAAAAGCCCACTTGTGTACATACGAGTGAACGCAGAAGAAGAAGAAGAAAGGCATGCAGGCATGTGTATATGTAATGATATGTGTGCGCATGTGTGCGTATGTGCATGAATCACTACAGGTTTTGTCAAACATTATTTGCTTGTACAGGAGGAAAGTAGCAGAATGGTTAAGACACTTATCTGCCAATACAGTCTCCGTAAGGGTTTGGGTTCAAATCCCAGTCTTGCCCTTTCTCCTGTGTTTGAATGGAAAATGAAACTGAGCGTTCAGTCATTTGGATGAGATGACACACCAAGGTCTCACGTGCAGTATACAACTGGTGCTCTGAAACAGAACACATGGCAACATGAGTGCTGTCCTCTGGCAAATTCTGTAGAAATGCACTGTGGAAGGTATACCAATATATATATATATATATATATATATATATATATATATATATATATATGTATGTATGTATGTATATGTAGGTATAAATATATATGCATGCATGCACTCGAGGCCTGACTAGTGTGTTAGGCTATGTTGCTCGTTAGGTATATGCCTTGCAGATGTGACGTAGCGTATATGGTTTAGTTCAAACGCAGTGACGCCTCTTGAGAAACTGAAACTATGAAAGCAGAATGAATTCAGATTGGACTGAATGCTGTTGGTTGTGTGTTTATAAAAGCTGTATGTTAATAATCAAACTTGTAAAGCAAATTTCACAATAGTCTTACTGTATTTGCTCCACTTAAGCTAGACTACACAACATCTGCTATTACCGTCGTGTTTTTGTTGACAAAGTCCATCACATGAACATCGCCCTCCCAAGTCTAGCGTTTTCTTCTTGTCACCTCCTCTCTTCTTGCAAGAGTTCTGCTTTTTATTCATATAGACTAATAGAGTCAGTTTCCATTGTTTGTATACAGAGCAGATGACACACAGTGTTGTTTATAAGACTTTACACACATAACAATCTTTTCCTTTTCTTTCAAAGTCCACAGAAGCAGATGACACACAGTGTTGTTGATGATGTTCAACATGTGTAACTCTGTGTTAATCATGACAGGTTGTGTCGAACGTTCCTGCTGGTGGACGGGGTGGCGGGGCTGACGTCCACAGATGTTGTCGCTCTGGACATGCTGCGGGAGTTTGGTGTTCCCTTTACGGTCAGTTCTTCTTCTTCTTTTTCATTTGTGGGCTGCGACTCCCGTGTTCGCTCATATGCATGAGTGGGCTCTTACATGTATGACCGTTTTTACCCCTGCTGTGTAGGCCAGCATACTCAGAGAGGTGCATGCCAGGTGTGTTTTTGTTTCCATAACCCACCGAATGCGTAGTTGATCTTTTGTGTGCCCACGAAGGGAGTTCAGGCACTAGCAGCTCTGCACATATGTTGACCTGGGAGACAGGAAAAATCTCCATCCTTAAGCCACCAAGTGTGACAGGGATTGAACTCAGGAAACTCAGGCGATAATAATAATAATAATAATAATGGTATTTATATAGCGCTGAATCTTGTGCAGAGACAAATCAAAGCGCTTTCGCACCAGTCATTCTCACGCACGCATAACTCTAAAACTGGAGAAACTGAAGACAAGGAAGAGGCAGGGAAGGGAGGCCATTTTGGGAAGAGGTGGGTTTTAAGGCCAGACCTGAAAGAGCTGAGTGTGGAGACTTGACGAAGCGAAAGAGGAAGTTCATTCCAAGGCGGTTGACAAGTCGAGAAGAGTGAGAATGGTGGATGAGATTATTGAAACAAAGGTGATTGTTGAGCTGCTTCAGGACAGTTTTTTCAAGGAGTAAGGGACAGGAATGGAAGATTAGAAACTGGTCGATAGTTTTTCAAAATGTTTGCGTCAAGGTTGGATTTCTTCAGAATTGGCCGGACGATTGCAGTTTTGAAAGTTGATGGAAACATTCCAGTGAGAAGGGATGAGTTGACAATGTTGGTGATTGTGGGGAGAAGCTGTGAGACACACTGGGAAAAGACAGAGGCTGGCATAGGATTGAGCTCACAGGATTTTGTCATTTCTTTCAGGATTTCATGGACTTCTGTTTCAGTCAAGGGATTGAAGGAATGGAGAGGAGTGCCGTTGAATTGAGGATCAGGATGAGTAGGCTGGAAAGGCATTTGGTCTAAGATGGTACGAATATTCTGGACTTTGTCAAAAAAGAAAGAGAAGACATTGGGGAGTTCAGATAAAGTGTAGGCTGAAGGAAGAGGAGTCTTTTTTGCAGTACCAAGATGATTTGACATGATAGAGTAAAGAGATTTGGTGAATGTGGCATCGAGAACTTGAGAAGAAAAGAAGTTTGTCTTCGCTGATGAGATCATATGTTTGACTTTATTTTTATTTGTTTTTGGAAGATTTGATTGTGGACTTTCAGTTTTGCTGATCGCCATCGCTGTTCCAATTGGCGACGTTTGCGTTTTGCAAGATGAATGTCTTGTGTGTACCACGGGGCGGAAGGTCTATCAGGGAGCGTTCTAACCATTTGTGGTCAGTCAGCCTTTCTGTCTCTCTCTTCCCTCTACCTCTTGACACTTTTTATCCAAAGTTTCAGTTTCACTTTCGTCTTCTGAAGAGGGTGTCAGTGTGTTCAGACAAATCCATATATATGTATGCGCTACGCCATGTCTGCTACACAGGTGCCTGACCAGCAGCACAACCCTGTGCACTTGTCAGGCCTTGAGTACATGCATGTGTTTTTTAGTGTACCTGTCAGAATGGATTTCTTCGGCAGAATATGCCAGAAGACAATACTGTTGTTGCCATGGGTTCATTCTCAGAGTGGTTAGTCTGTACTGCACGTGGGACCTCAGTTTACCATCTCATCCAAATGGCTAGATGCTAAGTTTGATTTTCCTGTCAGACTTGGGAATAAGGGTGATTCAAAGCAGACGCTCAGAGACTGTATTGACAGATGGGCATCTTACTCATTCTGCCACTTCCCTCTTCTTTACCGATTTATCCACAACACTTGGTTGCTTCCCTTGGTCCCTTTCTGGATATATTTCCATTCTGCAGTGGGCTTGTTCAGTCTCACTTTCTGTCAGTTGTATTTTTATTTGGTGCTTTTAGCATGTTGGCTTTAGCCTCTACATTGTTCACCAGTCTTTTCACGGGGATTGAGCTTGTTTTTGAGGAGATGCATCAAAAATGATGAAGTGTTAATGAACTCTCTATTTTTCTGTCTCTGTCTGTCTGTATATTTGTCTATCGGTGTTTCTAACTCTGTCGATTTTTGACTCACTTGTGTAAACAAAGTGAGTCTATGTTTTAACCCGGTGTTCGGTTGTCTGTGTGTGTGTGTGTGTGTGTGTGTGTGTGTGTCCGTGGTAAACTTTAACATTGACATTTTCTCTGCAAATACTTTGTCAGTTGACACCAAATTAGGCATAAAAATAGGAAAAATTCAGTTCTTTCCAGTCATCTTGTTTAAAACAATATTGCACCTCTGGGATGGGCACAAAAAAAAAAAAAAAAAAAAAATGAAGCCTAGTTATATGCAAACTGCATTTACTGTTATATTTATATTTTTTGTATTCTCGAAACTTGGCACTTTGATCTGATATTCTGACCCAACAACAAGAGCAGTCATTATCATTTTTGTTCAAACAGGAACTTCTTTTGCTAAACATGGAAGTTTTATTTATTTTGCAAACGTTTTGGTGCAGATAGTAAAAAAGGGAAATTAATGCTATGGGACATAATTCGCTTTAAACTGATCTTTCTCATCTTAAACATTACATTTTGAAATTATACACAATACATAAAAAGCTTGGATTTTTTTTTTCAGTGTATCACAAGTGAGTCTTGAAGGCCTTGCCTCTCTTGTTCTCTTGTCAAGCACTGTGATAGTGTGATTTTCCTGAAGACAGGTGTGTGACCACAGGTGGTGATGACGAAGATTGACAAGGCGGGGCGACACAAACTGCTGCAGAACGTACTGGCCATGATGAAGACGTGTGAGGAGTCTGGGGGCCATGGGTGCTTCTCACAGCCATTCCTTGTCAGGTGAGACCCCTAAGTTATATATTTTCAGATTGTTTATTGAAATAGCTATCAAGGAATGGTGTACAGATCAATAACTTACTTTTTTTGTTTTGTTTCACTTGTGTCTTAGTATGTTATGTTTTTCCAATCTGAATGTTTTTATTCTACCCGATGATTGGTGTGTGCATGATGATCAGGGAAGGGGGTACCGATTATTTGTTTATTTTTACATTTCATATTTGTCCTTTGACGAGTATTTGAATGAGCCCAAAGAAAATTTTCTGTTTTAATTGTTTGAAGTGGCGGGCGCAATAGCCGAGTGGTTAAAGCGTTGGACTGTCAATCTGAGGGTCCCGGGTTCGAATCACGGTGACGGCGCCTGGTGGGTAAAGGGTGGAGATTTTTACGATCTCCCAGGTCAACATATGTGCAGACCTGCTAGTGCCTGAACCCCCTTCGTGTGTATATGCAAGCAGAAGATCAAATACGCACGTTAAAGATCCTGTAATCCATGTCAGCGTTCGGTGGGTTATGGAAACAAGAACATATCCAGCATGCACACCCCCAAAAACGGAATATGGCTGCCTAAATGGCGGGGTAAAAACAGTCATACACGTAAAAGCCCACTCGTGTGCATACGAGTGATCGCAGAAGAAGAATTGTTTGAAGCAGACAATAAACTATGTTGAGTGAATTGAACTGACCCCGTGCTTCCAGCGCTCATGAAACACGCCTGATTGACAGCAGCTTATTTGACTTGCATGTGTAATAACCTTGATTTGGTTGTCCATGTGTCTGTATGTGTGTACATTTGTATGCATGCATACTTACCTGCCATTTTAAATTTTCTGTATTTTCATGGCTTTGAATCCTGACCACAAAATATGATTTTCTACTCACTTTTATGAATTTCAAAAACAATTTTTAAAAAATCATGCAATCCACTAGAAAGTCAACCCTTGTGCTGGTTCCATACACTAATCCACACTTTTCAGTCTGAAAACAGTCTTCTCTGCATGGTACCAATGCACTTTCACCAAAATGATGTCAAGGGGTAAAGTGTGTGTGTGTGTCTGCATGCTTGTTTGTTGCTGTGTTTAACCCCTTGACTGCCATAGTACATACACGTACAGTGATTACATCATCAGAAAAAGGGAAATAACTCTGGGAGGCTGAAAATTCACACATTATCTACAGTGGCATATCACCATACCTTTTTTTTTTTTTTTTTTTTTTTTTCAGTTTTAGGCTTATTGTTTTCGATATTGATTTATGACTTGAAACACCACTTTCAACTGTTTTTCCCCGTGGCACATGGCACTGAAGGAGTTAAGTGTTAGGCAGAGGAATGTTGGAAAGAGGCGGGAGATGGATGGATGGATGGAGAGATAGAGGAAGGAAGATGGAAAGCTTTTTTATTTTTTATTTAGAAGTTAGGATGTTTATGCCATTGCATTGAAGTTGAGATGTTTTAGTAGTTTACTGTAAAAAATTTAATTTTACTGTTGTGATTTGATGTTTTTATGCCTCTTTTGTTTAACCATTGTTGTGCTGTTTTACAGCTTGGTGTTATTTTATGTTGACTTCATCATATTTGTTTAATATGTTGTGCAAGTGAACATGCAAAACGTGTGTGGATGCCTGTGTTTTGTGTGCGTGCGTTAGGGTGGGTGGTGTGTGTGCATGTGCGTGTGTGTGTTAAATAATAGAAAAGTAATGTTTTATCAGGTTTTGTTTGTTATGAATCTGTTGTATGTGTGGGTTGTATATATATATATATATATATATATATATGTGTGTGTGTGTGTGTGGTATGCCAAATTTTACTGTCATGCTTGTAATCTGTATGTCACAGACTTAACCACACTTAATTTCTCTTGCCGAGATAATCCATTTCAGTCCAGGCAGTTAATTCTCCAGTTTACTCAGTTCTCTTTCTTCCTACCGTGTGTTTATGTAAGTTTGTGCCTGCCTATGTGTGCGTATGTGTTAGGGTAGCTGTTAGATACACATGTATGTTAAAATGTGTGTATGCAGTGTGTGTGTGTGTGTGTGTGTGTGTAACATAGATGTAATGTTTTATGTTAACAAAAGCGTTTTTGTAAAGCACCTAGAGCAGATTTCTGGATAGTGTGCTATATAAGTATCCATTATTATTATTACCTTGATTTATTTCTTTCCTCAACTGTCTTCTATTTCCATTTTCCCACATCTTTTCTTTGGCAAAAAGAGGTGGTCATTGCTTTAGTGTTGGTCAGAATGGGAAATAAAAGATGACCAGGTGTCATTTCATTTTGAGGCATGGGAGAAAAATACTTGCAGCTTACATACTTTACTTTATACATACAGATGTCTGTGTTATACGTGTGTGAGCGCAAGTGTTTGTGTACTTGTCTACATACTTTATGTGTGTTTGTGTGATAACCATCTAAGTGCCAACTCTACAAAAATCAGATGTTGCAAAGTCTCAAGGCCTCCAGGCCAGGTGTGCTCCTTTATTTATTTATTCAATTCCAAAGCATGTTGTAGCATATGCTATATGGATCAGTCTGCTTGCTTTGAGACATTCCTGAATCTTAAACTGTGTAGTGTCTGCGATATGAAATGAGTGTGTAATATATTTTGTGTGTGCACATGGGGTTGTGATTACACATCAATGTTTGTGTTTCTATTTTGTTGAGAGCCTGCCATAGGCCTATTGGCCTTTTTAAAAAAAAAAATTTTTTTTTTTTATTTAATTTAATTTATTTTACTTTTTTTTTTTTTTTAACCCTTTGAGCCCTGAGTTCCTGAGCAATTTTAACCCTTCTGCCTGAGCTCCTGAGCCAAAATTTGCAAATATTTGGTATTAAACCCTTTGAGCCCTGACCACCGCTTTACTGGTGGCAGAGAAAAATGACATAATGCCCGGCCACCGGTTGAGCGGTATGTAAACACTTGAAGCGTGCAGTCTCAACCTGGCCCATCAGGGCAGAAATCAGGGACAAAACGTGCAAGAAAACAACTGTACACAACGCAGCAAGTAATTGATATGCTTGATGATTTATTGGAAGTAGAGTATGACAATGATTACTCTGATAGTGAGGTGGAATTCGAATCGGATGATTTTGCTACAGATAGTGATGTTGAAAATTAATCTGAGCATGCAGAATCAGTTGATCAAAGGAGGCGTGTCAGATTGAGACTCTGCACGCTTCATGGTAGAAATCAATCTTTTTTTATCCAAAGCACATGCACAAAACACAGTGAAAAGGCGCGGCAATGTTGGTACTACGTTCGCTGACGTCAGAATATTACAGTTTTTCTGATTGGCTCTTCAATATAAGTCAACCAATAGCAAAACACGACACAAGTGTTTACGCACCACTCAACCGGTGGCCAGGCATTATGCCACCACCGGTAAAGTGGTGGTCAGGGCTCAAAGGGTTAACAGCAGATGTGGTGTAGCTGACACAGATCAGTGCACACACTGTGACTCCTTCTTGAAACTGGAAACTGAAACTGGCTTTTGTGGTACATCTTGCAAAATGTACCCACCTTTATTTTGTCTTCAGTAAACTCAAGTTTCTTTTTTTCTTTTTTCTGTTTCAGCTCCAAAACTGGTGATGGTTTGATTCTGCTGCAGACCTTCATCGCCTACATCACAGGCTGCATTGCTGTCCAAGGGCTGTAGCTGAAGTTACATCGACAGGGTTCACAAAAAGTTTGGAACTTGCACAGTTTCCTTCTTTGGGGCATGATGAAAGAGGGAACACAGCATGAAGTGTCACTAATAAATGGACAGAATCCATGCGTTCTGACACAGTTTATTTGCATGATTTAAACACAATAGTAAAAAGATCATTTGAAAATATGATGTAATCATCATTGACATTGCTTCCAGCATTGGAAATGATATTTGTATAGCAACCTTCACGGTAGCCCTCACATACACCATTTGATATTCTCAAACATAACACAGTGCACATTTTTAGCAGCAATTTACTGTTGATTCAACAAATGTCGCCAGAACATCATGATGTGCAAAAAAAAACAAACCCCAAAAACAACTTTTTTGGTGTATGTAGAAATTATCTTTGAAAGACAGATCCTGGTGAATGTCAGAAGTCCCACTATTCAAATCACCAAGAACCATTATTTGATAAGACAGTCAGTCAAACACTCTTCAAGTTAATCCATCCCTTTATTGATATGGAAATAAGTACCAAAAAAAAGCCCAGATAGCTTTCTGGAGGATCATATGAACAAAAATACAGGATATCAAGTTCAAATAAATTCCTATCAATGAAAAGCACACAAAATTATAATGAATAACAGCAACAGTTTTAACAAAGGGCAAAGTTCATCCTTTATCAAACAAACCAAACCTCCTGATCATATCCCTTGTTTGTTAAACATAACAGATTTACAAAACAAAGTATAACATGAAAACACATCAAAACGGAAATCTTCCAGAAATGTTTAAAAGCAAATCAAAGCAAATCAAACTTGAAGATAAATGATTTCAAATCAGAATCAGAAAAGAACCCACATGCGCGTCCCACAAAAAACACAATTTTCAATGAATGGACTTGCAACTAACTGACCTTATTGTGCTGTTGTCCCAGGCCCATGGCAATGTGAGTGTGTGTGATGGGAGAGTAGAGAGAATGGGAGTGGGTAGATGGATGGTGGTGGTGTGGTTCGAAAGGGAGAATGACCCGTTTTTTACCCCTTTTACCTTTTCTATCCAAAATTTTATTTTACAATTTTTACAAAATCTGTGGCATGCGGATTACAATTATGTTCCTTTTTTACATGTATGTATTTTAAGTGAAAATTGCTGTCATCTCAGCTGTTTAAATATGTGTGTGTCTGTGTGTGGGTGTTAGTGTGAGTGTTGGAGTGTAATAGTTGTAGTATTGACAGTATGTTACTTTGTGAGTTTTATGCATTGTTTTTTTTAAATTTATAATATTAATGATTCTGTTTTTATGTTTCTACTACTTTTTATATGCTTGTTTCACTTTAGGTACTGGATTGTAAAGCGCTTAGAGCTTGCGCTATATAAAAATAAAATATTATAATTACTATTTAAGAAAGAGTGATGACAGCTACCCTTATACAGTGGCCCGCTCTACACAGTGTCCTCACATGCCTGCTATAGCGTCATGTAGTCACTGACTGAACGTAGCCACCTAGTCGTTCAGTGTGGGGTGGGAGGCTGTCCACCCAGAAACAGAAAAACAAGTGTTAGAGAGATGCTGCCCTTGGTAATACTAGCGGCGTGGTGTGGAGGAATGTGACTGAATGTAGCCACATAGTCGTTCTGTGTGGGGTGGGAACCTGTCCACCCAGACAGTCACTATGATGACACAGACATTATTTTTAGATCCATACAAACACATATCCACATCAGAGCTGTTGTCTTGGCTATTTTAATACTGTAGGGACTGGTGTAGTGTGGAGAACATAATTTTGTAAATGTTTACCATGGACACACACACACACATATATATATATACACCCCCACATTCTCATGGAGGTCCATTGCAAATGAAGATGTCGGTGACTCCAGAGATGAGAACGTGGCCCAAAGGCAAACACATGAATGCGGCCACACCGTGGGCAGGCAACAACAGATAACAGTTCTCATCTCTTTATGGGATAGATGCTGGTAAATGTCCTGTAGGCTTCTCTCCTGAAATGCCAGAACTGATAGACAGTCAGGCGCTGCAGGAAGCAAGGAAGACCCAACTTTAATTTTGACACAGTTTGAAATAGATGATTTGAGTGAATATTTGAATGAATTGTGTATTACCAGTGCCAGGAAAAGTTAAGAAAGCATGCTGGTGACAGATCAGAAAGTCAGTTTTGACATGAATATCTAAAATAGTGTCGTTTGCAATGACTTCAGAGGGTACTTTGATGTAAGTGTATCTGCAAACAATGCTCCACAGTTACTGAGTGCTGTCATAAGTTTGCGTGTGGTGTGGGGTATGTGTGTTTGAATGTGTGTGTGCGTGCATGTGTGATCAAAACCACTGAACAATACAACAGTCTGGTGCGGTGTGCCAATAATATTTCAAGTCTGAGTTCAACACCTGCTTCTGTTTTAATTGTCCACATGTACACAAACCCATCTAGACTTGCCCGTTCACATTTACCCTCAAATACCCCTGCTATTTCAACCGTTGAAAAGAAGGAACAGACAAGCGGCTTCTGGTGCAACCAGTTGGGGAAAGTATTAAAAAAAACAACAGAATAGCTGCATTTGACTGTCATGCAACCTGTTATCTGTACAATACACATGTTGAGCTGGTCGCTTTGTTTGGATGGTTCGCAATAATTATTAGGCATACCTACCCTACTTTGCTGAAATTGTGTTTGTCATTGTTAATTGATGGAGTGTCAAAAGCCCCCTGCAAAAAAAAAAAAAAAAAAAATTTTCCATCTGTAACATATATGAGTATAATCAATTGTGACTCATATACAATAGTAGGATTATAAAATTTGGAATGACCAGAATCTTTCAGTTTCATAATATATTTACAGTATCACTATCAGTAGCTCAAGGAGGCGTCACTGCGTTTGGTCAAATCCATATACGCTACACCACATCTGCCAAGCAGATGCCTGACCAGCATATATTTACATATAATTGAATTCTGCCTTTCAATACCAACAATTTCAGTGTACATATGTCTTCTTGATATATTGTTTCTTATAAAACACAGACTACATCTGATGATTAGAAAAACAAAAACAAAAACAACCCTCAGTTAAAAAGAAACCTACATAAAATTTACAAAGGGAATGTTGTTTTTTGTTTAATGTCCCATCACACATATCGGTGATTAAAGACATTTTGTTAAAGTATTTTTTAATACATCTGAGTATTATCGGTTAGAAGGGGTGGGAGATGTGAATGAATGGAGGGTTGGGGGAAACTGGGCAAATAAGGGTAAAAATGTGGGTGAAATTTGGAAACAAAAAAAAAAACCCCTCTAAATACAGTTACAGGAAATGACTTAAAGGACTTTGTAAAAGAGAAGTCGTTAAACTGACAAGCGAAACAACTGATAATGAATGCAGAAAGTCAAAAACATCAAAGGGAAGTTCAGTACTATTTATCAGTCTTTCCTGCAGACCTTGTCCAGGACTGCACCGGCAAAGAAAGGACAGGCTCAGTCAGCATGTTCAGAAGACAGGATAGTTCAGTCAGCAGCTACCCGGAAGAGTATGGAGACTGAGGAATGTTGAGATGATTCATTTATTTATTTATAGTCTGTTCATCTAAGATGATGATATTAGACTGCTCAGGAAATGACTAATAGGAGAAAAAAACAAAAAAAACCCGAGAAGAAAACAAACCCCGCAGTAATAAATTGAAAAGGATGAGAAGAGGAAATGAAAAAGAAATGTAATGCAGGGCTTAGAAGAAGTAGAAAACTCAAAAACTGGGTGACGGTTTGGGTGGAAATATCTAAGTTCTCAAGGAGAGGAGGGAAATGCGAACTGTAGGTAACTGCTCACATATCCTTCCACTGACACTGTCAGAAACTGGTTGCCAAGAGCATTTCCACTTCAGTGTTCGGCAGAAGCTTTATTTGAACTGGTAAATTTAATGGGTGGGTATCAGAGTCAGTCGAGCCTTGCAAACACACACCACAAAAAACACAATCTCCAATGAATAAAACAAACACACACCACAAAAAACAATCTCCAATGAATAAAACACACTTACAACTAACTGACCTTGTTTATCAGTATCAGTAGCTCAAGGAGGCGTCACTGCGTTCGGACAAATCCATATACGCTACACCACATCTGCCAAAGAGTAATGACAGCTTCTCCTGTACACTGTCCTCACATGTGTTTGTATTTCTGTTTGACAAAGAGTAATGAAAAGGGTTGTTCCTGGCAAAATTCTGTAGAAAAATCCACTCAGATTGAAAAAAACATAAAACTGCACGCAGGAAAAAATACCCAAAAAATGGGTGGTGCTGTAGTGTAGCGACACGCTCTCCCTCAGGGAAGCAGCCCAAATTTCACACAGAGAAATCTGTTGTGATAAAAAGAAATACATGTGGGGACACTGTACAGGAGAAGCTGTCATTACTCTTTGTCAAACAGAAATACAAATACGTGTGAGGACAGTGTACAGGAGAAGCTGTCTGTTGCCGTGGGTTCTTTTACGTGCGCTAAGTGCATGCTGCACACGGGATCATCCGAATGACTAGCGTCCAGACCACCACACAAGGTCTAGTGGAGGGGAGAAATTAATTATTGGCGGCTGAGCCGTGATCCGAACCAGCGCGTTCAGATTCTCTCGCTTTCTAGGCGGACGCGTTACCTCTAGGCCATCACTCCACACAAATGCCTCCTTCGTTCAGTGCGGGATGGGAAGCTGTCCACCCAGAAACGGTTAGCTATGAAACATGGCGAATTGCGCGCAAATGGTCTCTATTAAGTTGTTAAATATACGACCTTACTATAAAATGACACTATTTCATTAATTCAATTTCACTTGTAGGAGTGTCAGCACATCTCCTAGCCAAACAATCACAAGTATTAGAAGAAATCTTTCACTTAAACACAATCAACAATGTGAAATACTCACCATTTGTTATTATGAAACTTAAAAAAAAGGGGGTAAAATGTTATTAGTTTTTGTCATATTTATATATGATTGCATTAAGTCAAGTAATCTATCCAGATCTTTGTAAAAACACAAGTAACTATGTGACAATATCTTGTTTCATATGATATTTTTGATTAAATGGTAATTATAGAAAAAAGCCCGATTAAGGAAAACTATAATAACATTTGCAAAGGGAAATTACTGTGCGTCGGTTTTCCTGGGGATAATTTCAGTCCCTTGTCCATGACTGCGTCCATGAAGAAAGAGCAGGCTCGATCAGCACGTTCAGAAGACAGGACAGTAATGCTGAGACAGCAGCTGGAGAGAGTTGGGGACTAAGGGTTGTTGAGGAAACAACTGACAGAACACTGAGGAAAAACAACAACAACAGAAAACCCTGCAGGAATAAGAAAAGGATGATGAAGAGGGAACTTAGAATGAAAGCCTCACAGTGAACGTGTGTTGTCTTCTATCAGAAAAATGAATAATGAAAACACACGCGCAGTGAAAAAAAAAAAAGAAAAAAAAAAAAAGAAGCAGTCTTACAAGTGCCTCTCCTCTACATCTTCCTCCCACCCACGCACGGCCGCGCAGTCACTACACACACACACACACACTGACATGACCGTGGCACTCAGTGTTTTCTGATTATTGTTATCATTATTGAATTGTTACTGTTAAATGTAATTGCATGTTAGTTATGCATTTTTTGGTCGTTTTCTACTTTTTCTGTTTTTCTCTTCCACCCCCACCCCCCCAACCGCCCCCCTCCCCCCACCCCCCATTTTTTTGTGTATTGTTTTAATCGTCTACTATCACTGGTAGTGAAAAGACGCTAAAGAACGAACACACACACACACACACACACACACACACACACACACACACACACACACACACACACACTGGCACACACACACACACACACTGGCACACACACATAATAACACACGGTCACACACACTGTGTGTGACGGTGTGTTATTGTGCTCACACACACACACACACACACACACACACACACACACGTACGCACACATACACACACTCAGGCTCACTGGCACACACACATACACACACACTCACTGGCACACACAGAAACACACACACGGGACACACACACACATTGACTGAACATACGGCACACTGCACACACACACACACTCACCGGCACACACACACACTGGACACCGATGGAGCCGGTAATCGAGGTATTTGGTGTAGCTGAGCTGAGTCACTGAGGTGCAGACACACTGAGGTACACACGCACTGCCTGCCCGTATTATTCATCATCATAGCCTGTATAGTTCCTCGAGACAATGCAGGAAACCACAAGATTCAATACAATAATAATAATCATGATAATAATAATAAGAAGAGTGGATAATTATATATCACACTATCTAATAATCTGCTCTGGGTGCTTTACAAAACACATTTTTTTCCCCGTTTGCCCAGCACATTAACATATCATTGTTAAGCATGCACACCAAAACGTGACTAGCAAATTAGTACACACACACTGTATGCATACACACTGATTCAAAGATACATATGTATACCAGGCCACTATCCACACACACAAACATACACATATGAACAGACACATACACATATACTAAATACTCTATTTTGAATGAGTTTATATTTGTCTGTGCTACAAACATTTAAATGTCTAAAAGCGAACGGAATGGCCACTGACTTCTGGAAGAGTTCAACTCGCATTCTTCTTTTCTTTATTAACGGTACAAACCCAAAAGAGTTAGTGAATACACTGAGTATTTTGGAACCAAAATTAAAATAAACTCAGTTCTATACCCAACACCTGCAACATTAAAAGAAATGCCAGTCTCGTGTTTTCATCTGACAGAGGTGTGTGTAATTATAATATTTTAAGCCTTTAATCTTACCCCCATTGATGTGTTTTTTGTATTTATATTGAATTATGGTTAGACTGGCATCTTTGCACGGGTATAATTGTTACTTTTACGAGGTGCCCGTCAACATAGCATGTAAACATCATATGTCTACCCGCATGTATGTGTACAACAGTGTCAAAACTAGTGTGGCCAAGCGCGCTATGCTTGCTCCAAAACTGCTCACACACGAGCTACATCAGTCGACGTTTTTCCCAACTAACCCGCGCACAGATTGTGTGACATCACTCCCAGCTTGAACGCCAAGCCGCTTACATCATTTTGTTCTCGCCAGACAGATTTAACTTGAAGAGATGTTGAGCACAAGCTTAGCTGTGTTGATATTTGGCTTTGATGCAACAGATAACTTGTGTTAGTTCATTCACCACTTAATGGTTAAGCCATGATGGTTCTTCACTTACTATCTGGTCTGTCAGTTTGCCAGTATCATATTTAAGCCACTGATTCTCTATCTTGTTTATTATTCAGGTATTATCTTACATGCTGATATCAGTTGTACTGCTACAGTGTGCTCAGTACTCGAAGATGTGTGTAGTATTCTGTTGTGGTGATTACAAGATAGCGTTGGATTAATATCAGTTATTGGTTAAAACCACCTGATATGTATCAGTCTGTTAATTGTCATTTACTTATCATGCTCTCTCCTATACGGCTTACTCCAGTATAGTGCAACATGATAAACTGATTCATTTGAGTCACTTTGACACAGTATAAGCTTTACCTAATCTATACTGTCAGTGTACTTTCACTAAATCAGCATAGCTTCGATCACTTTAACTGCACTAGGCCTATTTAAATGTATTAGAAATGTCATTTGATGTCAGTGTTTGGTCTTCACACATGCAATACCAAGTGGTAATTTTTCCATGTAATATGTATACATGTGCTTTATTATTCACTTGTGCCAACATGTTGTGCTAATGACGTTTGTGTCATTCCAGGCACTGTCTTCTCTTCTTACATCTTCTCTTTTTATAATAATAGAAAAACCCATTTGTGACTGGCCTCTATATGTTCCTGGCCTGTGCGCGGGAATTCTTTTTTTAATTTTTTTTAATCCTTTAATACAGTAAATCAATCATTTAGTTAGTTCTTTTGTACCATACCCTTGAATAACCACTCGGTACACGGCTACACTTATTTTCGTGTTCATTTTCCTATATATTGTATCGTACTGGCATTTTCAATTTCATATTTGTGAAGGGAGTTTTAAATCCTCCCTGCTAAAGAATAGGAATTAATTAAGTTCTTTCCCTTTGACCATTTTCTTTTGCTGGGTTCTCAGTGACTATATAACAATTATAGTTCCAAACAAGCAAGGTGTAACAGTTTTTATCACATACTTAATAATGATTTGATTTAATCATCATAATCTAATATAACTTTCGCAAAAATAAATTAAACAATTTCTTTCAATTTTGTTTCATATAAAAATTCTGATAAAATGCAAACGATAAGCAAAAATACCGTCCTAAGAAAGCAATATACATTTTTTTTAAAGGGAAATTACTGTGTGTAGGTCTTTCCTGGGGATAATTTCAGTCCCTTATCCGGCAGTGACTGCGCCGTCACGAATAGAGAGCAGGCTCGATCAGCATGTTCAAAAGACAGAACGGCAAGGTTGAGACAGCAGCTGGAGAGAGAATGGGAACTGACAAATGACAGCCCCATGAACGTGTGCGTTGTCTGTTCAGTTTGAAAAAAAGTAAAAAGAAAAAAGCTGTCTAACAAGCGACTCTCCTCCACGTTTTTCTCCCATTGTTATTATCATTATTGTTGTTATTATTATTGTTGTTATTATCAGTCATCAAGCTGTCTAACAAGTACCTCTGGCACACACGGCACACACACACTGGCACACCGTGACACATACACGGCACACAATGCATACATACACTGATTCAAATATACTATTCAAACACACATATTTGTACATACCAGTCACAATCCACACACACGCACACATAGTACACCGCCGTCGAGACAAAAACACTGACATAGGCTACATACACAAATGAACAGATGCACACACAAACACACACAGACACACTGGGCACGCGACACACACAGACGGCACACACTACACTCTCTCTCTCTCTCTCTCTCTCACAAACACACAGTGGACACATGTACACACACAAACACACAGTGGACACACAGACACATACCAATGCACCATGGCACACACACCGTCACACTGCACACATGCGCGCGCGCACACACACACACACACACACACACACTCACTGGCACATACACACACACACACACACAATGGACACACACTCACTGGCACACACACACACACTGACGCACCGTGGCGCGCGCGCGCGCACACACACACACACACACTCACTGGCACATACAAACACACACACACACCAACGCACCGTGGCACACACCCACACTACACACATGCAAACACACACACACACACACACACACAAATACACTCACTGACACATACACACACACTCACTGGCACATACACACAAACACACACATACACTGGACACACACTCACACTGGACACACATTCACACCCACACACTGTGGCGAACTGACACACACACACAAACACGCACCAACCCCCCCCCCCCTCCCAACACACACGCACTCACTGGCACACAACCACACACACCCACACGCGCGTGCATACACTAACACACCGTCACACACACACACACACACACACACACACACTCACTGACACACACATACACGTACACACGCATACACACACACTCACCGGCGCACACACACAGACACAGACACTGATGCAGCCAGTAATCGAGGTATTTGGTGTAGCTGAGCTGAGTCAGGTGCAGACACGGTGCCTGCCCGTATTATTCATCATCATAGCCTGTATAGTTCCTCGAAACAATGCAGGAAACCACAAGATTCAATACAATGATAATAATAGTGGATAATTATATAGCACACTCTCCATAAATCTGCTCTGGTTGCTTTACAAAACACATAATTGTTTTCTTCGCCCAACACATATATCAATTTTCAGCATATATTCCAAAACGTGAGTGGCAAACTAGTACACACACACTGCATGCATACACACTGATTCAAAGATACAATTGAACACACATATAATACCAGCCACTATCCACACACACAAACATACACATATGAACAGACACATACACTAAATACTCTATTTGAAGGAGTTTATATTCTTCTCTGCTTGGTGTAAGTACAACTAGTAATATTCAAATGTTTAAAAACGAACGGAATGACTATTGGAAGAGTTCAATTCTTGAACTTCTTTTTTAATGGTACAAAGTCAAAATAGTCAGTGAATACAAGTATCTTGGAACCAAAGGTTAAGATAAAGTCAGTTTTACACTGAACACCTATTACATCCAAAAGAAATGTGTCTCGTGTATACCTCTGACAGAGATGTGTATATGATATTTTAAGCCTTTATTTTCCCCCCCCATTAATGTGTTCATGTATTGACATTGAATCATTGTTAGATTGTCATCACCGTATGGGTAGTATTCGTTACTTTTGTGAAGTGCCTCTCAACAGAGCATGTAATCTTCAGCCTGCTAATATGTATGCAACATTATAAAATCTGGATTTCGTGTGCTTTTACAGTATCATGGTTGCATTTTCCATTTCATACTTAATAGGGGAAATTTAAAACCTCCCTGCAAAAGAATAGTTTATATAAGTTATTTCCTTTTGACCGTTTATACCGCATTATTTCTCAGAGATTATATATCGATTTGTGTTACAAACATGCAAGGTGTACAAAGTTTTTGTCACATACTTTATAATGATTTATTCTTATACAAGGAATCTAATCCAGTCTTTGCAAAAATGCATTAAACATTTTGACATATTTTGTTTCATATAAAAATCTTGATAAAATGCAAACAATAAGCAAAAATAGCTGTCCAAAGAAAGCGGCAATACATTTTTTAAAGGGAAATTACTGTGCGTAGGTCTTTCCTGGGGATAATTTCAGTCCCTTAAGCCCATCGCACAAGCAGCAAGTTTCACGCGACAAGCAGCATGTTTCGCGCAGCGCCCAGTGTGCGAGGTTTTCAGGCAGCTAGAGTCGTGTTGCCGCGCGTCGTGTTTCTTTGATATTAACAGTATGATTGGTGTTTGGTAAGCTGATTTCAGATAGCATTTTAACTCACTCAGTACGGCCAGTCCTCTCTTCTCCTCTACACAGACCCCTCGGATGTCCAGTGGGTGTCTGAATGACCCAAACTTTAGCTTCCGTCGTCAGAATTGTTGTATCCTTTGTCAACATTCACGTCTTCAGTATAAGAGCCTTCTGCTTCCAATATTTTGATGATGGTAATTGGGGTGAAACGCTGTTAACGTCGTCTCTTTCGCCGTTCGTATGGAGAGAGTTAACTTCCCTACCAATCATACTTATCTACCTTATTTCGGCTTCAGCTTCAGCTGAAATAAACATTTCCCAGCAGTTTGTTCTTACAGAGTTTGCCGAATGACTTGTAATTATGTATATCAGTGTTCTAATAACACTGTTTGATAACTTACACACCATTGTATAATATCAGTGTGTTTTGATGTTTTCAATTGTAACTTGTGTTACTTCCTATTGGAGAACTGTTGGTTCAACACAAATACTTGCTTACATAATTGATTTCTCCTTCATGGTCTGACTGCAATTGTAATTTCTTATCTTTCTTTTCAAACCATATGGTTTGGAACTGTAAAATGTTGGAATCTGAATGTATCTGCAGTTATAACAGGCACGGTTTATTTTATGAAGCTGTGCAACTGATATGGAGAAGAAAAGAACTGTCACAACTGCATGTACAGGATTCTCACACATAAACACTAATGTAAATGACAGATGCAACAACCAGGTTTGGTTCCAAAGTAAAATTCTTCTTAACAAATTATTACATTTTCTTATACATAGTATATATACACTTTTTGTATCTGATTGTAAACAGCAACACACAGAGGACACACACACACACACACACACTATATATATATATATATATATATATATATATATATATATATATATATCGAGTAAATGTACAAGCTCAAAGAAATAGATAAAAGTGCGGAGCCGAAAGTCCGAAAACCGTTTGCCATTTTTGACAAATTGTTTTTATCACATGGGTAATGGATGCAAACCACGTGATTGTCATGTGATTCATCATCTGCGATGTGAAACCGACCCAAATCGATGTGCATGAATTTCACTGAACGCAAATTAATTCTAAATGTTAACACAGACCAACTCTGGCACCCGTTTACCCACTAGACAATCATCCGGAACCACTCATTTTTTTCCCTTCCTACTTTTTTCTGTGTCACCTCACGCCATGCGCTCCATCACTGCCGGACGGACTCAATGCAGTCTCTCCATCCTCTCTCAAGTTTTCCCTCGGATTAAGCCTCTTCCTCAAAACTTTCTCTACGCCAATCAGCCACCCAACAAACCAACCAGCTCTATCCAATCAAAATTGCTCGTCCACTTTCTCTGAATAGTCAGTCGCCGAGTCCCACCGTGGCGCAAACCGCCACTAACAATCAAAACCTAGAAGTCTCACTGTCACAACGAACACTATATTCAGGACGCCAACTGACACACAAAATAGGGGTGCGGGTGTGGGGGTGTGGTGGGGGGGACTTTTGTAGGGAGGACTTCACCGGCACAAGGAACTGATGCTATGTTGTGGCCGCGTGTGCTTTCAGAATGCTACTGACCACAGACACAACTTGAATGCTAGTGTCCATGTACCGAGGCTGACGGAGAAGAAATGGGAAGGGATTCTTCTTCTTTCTTTCTTTAAACATCCACCATCATCATTTCCATGGTTCTGATGTGTGTATAGACTTGGGGGAAGAGGGGGGAGGGGGGGCAGGGGTTCAACTAACTGGGTTGTTATTTTGTTGGACTGGCAGTTGGAGACTTGTGGGGGTGGGGTGGAGATGGCAGAGGACGGAGGTGTGGGGGTGAGGGGGTAGGGGTGGGGGGTGGGGGTGGGGGGGGGGGGGTTGCGCTGGTCGGTCAGATTCGGGACTTGAAGCACTCCGCCGAGGTTGAGGAGATAACCTCTGGAGGCAGGCTGTTCCAGTCCCTGACAGTCCTCGGGAAGAAGGAATACTTCTTGTAGTTCGTGTTGCAGGCCGGGAGGAGATACGTCTCCCTGTGTGACTGTCTTGTGGACCGTGCTGGGGTGTTTGGTGTGGGCCTGAATGGGGTGTTGATGCTGACCTCTTCACGATGGTATTTGAAGAAGGTGGTCAGCCTTGCTGCTCTTCTTCTGTCTGCTAGGGTGGACCACTGTAGATGTGTCAGCATGGAGTCGACACTTGAGGTGTGACGGTGGCCGTTCACAACCCATCGAGCTGCACGGCGATGGACTTTATCAATGCTGTCGATGTTTTTGGCAGTGTGGGGGTCCCAGACAGGTGAGGCACATTCTAGAGTGGGGCGAACTTGGGCTTTGTAGGCTGTTTCTTTGATGTGATGCAGAAACTCTTAGGTTTCGCCGGTCTTGTTTGCCCTATTTGTTGTATTTGAGATGTGGGTGTCCCAGCTGAGGTCTTGGGAGATGGCGACCCCCAGATACTTTGTCTCTACTGCTCTTTTGAGGTTCTGGCCATGGAGATGGTACGTGCCAGTGTTTCTCTTCCTGGAGACATGGAGAGCATGGCACTTGTCTGGGTGGAAAGACATCTTCCACTTTGTTTCCCAATCTGCCATGTGATCCAGGTCCTGTTGTAGCTTCCTTTGGTCTTAGGGGAAAGTTATGGTTCTGTGGCAGAGAGTGTCGTCTGCAAAAAGCCGTGTTGTTGAGGAAAGTTGCTCAGGGAGGTCATTTATGTAGAGGAGAAAAAGGGCTGGGCCCAGGACTGATCCCTGGGGCACTCCTGGTTCTACTGGGACGCTTTGAAGAAGCTCCATCAACAACCACCGCTTGCTGTCGGTTTGCCAGGAAGTTCTTTTTTCTTCTTTTTTTTCTGCCCCATCATCTGCACCGTTTCAGTGGCATTACTCCCACGCCGCTCATTTAGATTCCTCCATACACGGCCACACCCAGGTTCGTCCGTCACAGTTCTAGCGTCGGTAGTCCGCAGGGAACCATCGATGTTAGGTCGCCAGGAGGCCACACACCAGAGGAGACCCTGCACTGCTACTGAGTCACTTCGGTGATGTTCAGTGGTGCCTGTTCTGATTTAACTTACTTAGGACACCACCTACTAAGCCCCCTACTAACGACAATAATGGCTTAGTCGCGGAGCCAGACTGAGTGAGCGTCGCTCCCAGAGTGGAGACCGCCACCACGCCCCCCAAACAACAGCCCCCCATGAATCTGCCGACACTGAAGACATTGACAGGACTCACCCCAAGCACGGAAGTGGAGGGGTATCGAAACTGAGGTCACTATGAGAGCAGGGCATGAAAGGCCACAGACTTTGCGACTGTTTTGTTTATACTGACGATGATGAAGGGGGAGGATGACGATGACGATGTTGCTATGGAAGTCCATTTTGGTTTGGGACTGCGTGACAAGGCTGTACTCTACGCTTCCTGTCATAATGATATCCCGGGATTAACCAGGCCCGAGAGATACAGACACTTGCAGTCACTTGTTGGTCAGGTTATTAGAGCAACACACCCAAAGACGCATCGTTGAAGTGGATGACACTCGACTGTGTGGTCCCAGTCTCCCCATTTAAGCCCACAGCACACTCAACTCTGGGTAGGAGCCGACCACGGACCGAAATACCCACCTCCGCTGGGATTCGAACCCGCGTCCTCCCAGCCGTCAGTCTGCGACATTAACCACTTCGCCACGGCGGCTGGTATTGCCAGGAAGTTCTTGATCCATTCATGGACCTGGCCAGTGATCCCATAATGTCGGAGCTTGTGGGTTAGAAGGGAGTGGCAGACCTTGTCAAAGGCTTTAGAGAAATCAATCACTGAGACATCTGACTGTTTCCCCTTCATGTTGTAGGATAGCTCCTCCACAAGCCCCAGCAGCTTGAGGGGCAAGAAAGCGAAGGAGAGATGGAGAATTGCGAAGGCCAGAGACAGAGAGAGAGAGGGTGGGGGGGGGGGGGGGCGGACTGGGCACAGGAAGCGACAGACAAGCTGACAAACAGATCAGAACTGCCGAATGGGCAGAGAGTCCGCGTATGTGTACAGGACAAAAAGGTATACATAGATACGAACAAAACAGTACGTGTGAATGACAGAGGATTCAGACTCCGAGCGTGCGCGTACACACGCACAATGGTGTTGGGTTGGGGGTAACAGACTCGGACATACAAATAGGCAAAGACTGAGGCATCGCAGATTTCTCTGTCACACACACATATACTGACACAAACACGCGCGCGCGCGCGCACGCACACACACACACACACACGTATCTCTCTCCATATCCCTACCCCTCCGCTTCCTACACACACACACACACACACACACACACACACACACGTGAACTGATGATTATATGTGATCCCCTGCCTTGCAGAATTAGAGCGCCCATGAAGAACGAGGCGGAGCTGCACAGGTAAAAAATATACTTCACCACACGCACTTCACTCTTTCTTAACACATACTTCACCACACAGTCATTTTTTCCCCATTATCGAGAACTGCCTTCTCAAAGAATTATTCTCGGAGAATAGACCGACACAAAAATAGTTTTAAAATGAATTTTTACGTATGACGGAATGGTGGTTATGGGATGAGGCTGATAAAAACGATTTTTTTGTTGTTGTTTAACATAAATAACCACTTACCTTACCGCCCTGCACTTTCATGTGTGATGTATCCCTTTGTCCCAGTGGCTCTGTTCTGTCTCACTGCATGTGTTCAGGTATAAAAAAACAAAAAACAAAACAAAACAAAACAAAACAAAACAAAAAAAATAATAAATAAACACCCACACAAAAAAACAGTAACAAAAGTTCGTTTGAGGGGAACTTTATCCCAACCGAAAACATGTTCGAGCCATCAGTTCAAGATAGTAGTAAAAAAAAACTGTCCATTCACAAACAAAAAACTAAAGTTTATAAAAACCTTTTTGGTGGTGGATGAATTCTCTTCGTTCAGTGGGATACGACGTTTCGAACCATTGGCCCGTTGTCAAGTGATGAGAAGAGGACAGTGTGAATAGAAAAGCCTATGTGAGAAATGGGTGATGACATCTCACTACTTTCTGTTTTGTATCCTGCTAAACAGAGACGATTCATCCACCACCAAAAAGTTGGTTTTATTTTATTTTATAAACTCTAGTTTTTTGTCTTTGATGAATCCTGCAGTCATTTTTGTCTTCTTCCCTGCCCATTCACAGCCGCAAAACGAATGGCAATGCACCGTTGAAAAAAATGACGTATTTTCTGATCCAGAACAAACGGCCAGGGACCAGATATTCGCTGGGTTAAATTATCATGTCTTGCAAGTCGCGAGCACAACTAACATGTTTTCTGCTCAGCTGAGACTTTACCGTTGGCGTATGTGTGTGTGTGTGCATCACAAATGGAGGAATGGTTTTGTGAGCCCCAAAACATACCGAACAAGGTTCGCACTGTTGCCTGTGTTCACAAATGCAGTCAGTGGGACAAAACGCGGGCATTGCACGTGAAACATGTTTCCAACCAACTGCATGTTCTTTCGGCAAGTCAAAGAGGTCGGGAAAAAAAGGACGTGCTCGGCTAGCAGTACGTCACTGAAAAAATACTGCGGGGTTTTCAGGTTTGTGCTCTCTGGGAGGTGTGTGTGTGTGTGTGTGGAGTGAGTGCGTGTGGAGTGTGGAGTGCGTGTGTGTGTGTGTGTGTGTGTGTGTGTGTGTGTGTGTGTGTGTGTGTGGAGTGAGTGCGTGTGGAGTGTGGAGTGCGTGTGTGTGTGTGTGTGTGTGTGTGTGTGTGTGTGGAGTGAGTGCGTGTGGAGTGTGGAGTGCGTGTGTGTGTGTGTGTGTGTGTGTGTGTGTGTGTGTGTGTGTGTGGAGTGAGTGCGTGTGGAGTGTGGAGTGCGTGTGTGTGTGTGTGTGTGTGTGTGTGTGTGTGTGTGTGTGTGTGTGTGTGGAGTGAGTGCGTGTGGAGTGTGGAGTGCGTGTGTGTGTGTGTGTGTGTGTGTGTGTGTGTGTGTGTGGAGTGAGTGCGTGTGGAGTGTGGAGTGCGTGTGTGTGTGTGTGTGTGTGTGTGTGTGCGTGCGCCAGTGCGCGCGCGTGGGTGCGTGCGTGCGTGCGTGTGTGTGTGTGAAAATTAACTTACGGTAAATTCTTCATTAAATCTATGTCAAAATGGCGGTGCATCATTTGAAAACCCCCCCAAAAAACCCCAACAAAAACAAACCCAAAAGCAAACCACACCAAAACAGTGGCTTTTCTACATGTTTCTCATGTCTTTGTACTTATTTCTATGTGAAGAATCATGAAATTATTTTAGATGAATTAACACTTAAATAAACAGTCAAATAAAGAATCAAATGTATAAATAAATAACTATGTAGATAGACAGATTAGACACACACACGCGCGCGCAAATAAAACTGCACGCAGGAAAAAATACAAAAACAAACAAACAAACAAAAAACAAAAAAAAGAGGGGGTGGCGCTGGAGTGTAGCGACGCGCTCTCCCTGGGGAGAGCAGCCCGAATTTCACACAGAGAAATCTGTTGTGATAAAAATATAAATACAATACAATGCAATGCAATACAGTATACTTGTCGTTCTTCCCTTTTCTAGTCATTAGTTAACTCTCTCCATACGAACGGCGAAAGAGACGACGTTAACAGCGTTTCACCCCAACTACCATCATCAAAATATTGCAAGCGGAAGGCTCTTATACTGAAGACGTGAATGTTGACAAAGAATACCACAATTCTGACGGCGGAAGCTTAAAGTTGGGTCATTTAGACAACCACTGGACATCCGAGGGGTCTGTGTAGAGGAGAAGAGAGGACTGGCCGTACTGAGTGAGTTAACGTGGATGGGAGAGGGAGGCAAAGAGGAATGCTGACTGTTTATTCTAGTTCTTTCTTAAAAAAAAAAAAAAAAAAAAAAATTATGTTTATTTTATTTATTTATTTTTTCAAAATGCATATGATGATATTATGTGTGCACATGCATGCATGATAAATTAAGTGTGTGTATGTATATGGACACGTGTATGTATGCATCAATACATATGTGTGTATATGTGTAGATGCTTTTGTTCGCATATGCATGTGTTCATGTATGCGTACGCATATTTTTTTCTTTGTATACAAGTGTATGTGTGAGTGTATGTGTAGGCACATTTATATATATATATACGTATACGTATGTTTACATACGAATGAATTTTTTTTCTATCTTTCTCGGGAGTACTTCATTGCTTTTCCTTTCAGGGTTCATCCGTGATCTGAATCATATTTGATGTTGTTTAAAATACTGCCGCTGTGTTATGTGTTCACTGTGTGCATGAACAGTTTTCCGAGCACACCACAAGCTCCAGCTTCTTGCTGCTCTGTGTGTTCGCAATGTCTTTACTTGCTTCAGAGAATACAATCATCCCCCCCATCCCCCCTAAAAAAAACAAACCCAAACAATCTTTTTTTTATAGGTGGAACGGTGTCTAGTGGCAATGCGCCCAACCAGGAAGCAAAATTAATGACCTCCGGTTCCAGTCCCGTATACCTATATTTTCACTCCTCCTTCCACTAGACTTTGAATGGTGGTCTGGGTGCTAGTCTTTCGAATGAGACAGTTAACCGGTGTCCTGTTTGCAAGTGTGCAGCTAGCACACGTTAAACAACCCATTGGAACAACAACCAGTTTGTTGCTGTCAAAATTATGTAGAGAACTTCACTCTGATAGTAAAAACACGTATATTTGCAGACTGAGAAAACACACACACACACACACACACAACCAAAAAAAAACGAACAAAAAACCCAGGAGTGGCGCTGCACTGTTGCGACACGCTCTTCCCAGGTAGTGCAGCCACAATTTCACAGGGAGAAGTATGTTGTGACTAAAAGTAACACGAGACAAAACAACCTCCTCTCTCTTTCTCTCTTTCTCTTTCCCTGTCTTTCCTTTTTCTCTCTGCCTTTCTCTCTCGCCGCCCCTCTTCTGCCCCCAACACACCTTTTTTTTCCGGCGTCTAAGGTAAAGTGACCATACAGTAACCCCCTCCGCCCCCCCCCTCCCAAATCGCCCACTACCCTCCACACACACACACACACACACACACCATGACATTCATCACAAGGACTGTACGTCCTGTGATTGCTCTTTCGCACCTCGGCAACACCGTCCGTTGACTGAAAGAAGCCTGTTACTATGTCTTCTAATCTGGAAACACCTGCACTCACACGCTACAATAAGCAGCATTCACCTACATCACAACAGACACCCCGAGACAATGAACGTTGTGAGCTGGCCAGCTGGACAAAATGGGGGCTGTTGTCAAAGGTCCCAGCCAGCTGGTCAGCTGTTGTATTGTATTGTGTTGTGTTGTGTTGTGTTGTGTTGTATTGTATTGTATTGTATTGTATTGTGTTGTGTTTTATTCTATTGTATTGTATTGCATTTTATTGTATTGTATTGTGTTGTATTGTATTGTGTTGTATTGTATTGTGTTATATTGCATTGCATTGTATTGTGTTGTATAGTATTGTATTGTGTTGTATTGTATTGTGTTGTACTGTGTTATATTGTGTTGTATTGCATTGCATTGTATTGTGTTGTATTGCATTGTGTTTTGTATTGTGTTGTATTGTATTGTATTGTATTGCATTGTATTGTTTTACTCTTTTTTGTCACTACAGGTTTTTCTGTGGGGAAATTCGCTCTGCCAATCCCGAGGAGGTCGCGTCGCCATAGTGCAACGCCACAATCTCTCTGTCTCTCGCTCTCCCCCTCTCTCTTATTTTGTGGTTGTCTGCAAGTGTATTTGTTTTCCTGTCAAAGTGAATTTTTCTACAGCTGTTGCCATGGACAACACTTGGCCACCACAAGCAAACATAACAACTTGGTGGTTCGTTTTACGAGCATGTTCACCCCAGTTCCCCTAGCCGCCAGGCAAACACACAAACGAAGCCCCCCCACTGATGATCCGGTAGTCACACACAGTACGTACGAGAAACAATGAACTGGATTTCAGTCGTGTGAACCGTGTACTGATCTAGAAAGGATGAATATGCTGGAAAATGATAACCCGTTCCTTAACAGTTAACTATTTTGGAAATATACAATATCCAAACCATGTTAAAAAACAACAACAACAACATATGTATATATAGGAAATCTACCTGAATTTATGAAATTTGTTAAACATTAAAATATGTTTAAGGTCCCATAGTCTCTGAAGGGGAAGTGAAATATTCGCTGTGTCTGTGTCTCGGCACAGGAAGAAGAGGCCTTACACTCTCCTCCCGAATATATTATAGTTTAAAAAAACAACCCACAACCAATCATAACATGAACAATGTATATGCAATGCAATATATACGTTTATTTTTCGTTGTTGTGTTATTTACATGAAATATGTAACATTCCAGGGGGTTTCCTGAAATAAACGTGTCTTGTCTTGTCTCCAGAGCAATACAGCAAGCGAGAACAAGCGCAATGTTGATCAGGAGAGTCTGCATCGATCAGGCACAATAGCCGAGTGGTTAACTCTCTCCATACGAACGGCGAAAGAGACGACGTTAACAGCGTTTCACCCCAATTACCATCATCAAAATATTGCAAGCGGAAGGCTCTTATACTGAGGACGTGAATGTTGACAAAGAATATCACAATTCTGACGACGGAAGCTAAAGGTTGGGTCATTCAGACACCCACTGGACATCCGAGGGGTCTGTGTAGAGGAGATGAGAGGACTGGCCGTACTGAGTGAGTTAAAAGGGTTGGACTTGCAATCTGAGGGTCCCCGGCTCGAACCCCGGTCGACGGGCGCAATAGCCGAGTGGTTAAAGCGTTGGACTGTCAATCTGAGGGTCCCGGGTTCGAATCACGGTGACGGCGCCTGGTGGGTAAAGGGTGGAGATTTTTACGATCTCCCAGGTCAACATATGTGCAGACCTGCTAGTGCCTGAACCCCCTTCGTGTGTATATGCAAGCAGAAGATCAAATACGCACGTTAAAGATCCTGTAATCCATGTCAGCGTTCGGTGGGTTATGGAAACAAGAACATACCCAGCATGCACACCCCCGAAAACGGAGTATGGCTGCCTACATGGCGGGGTAAAAACGGTCATACACGTAAAAGCCCACTCGTGTGCATACGAGTGAACGCAGAAGAAGAAGAAGAAGAACCCCGGTCACGGTGCCTGGTGGGTGTGAAGGATTGAGATTTTTCCCATCTCCCAGGTCAACACATGTGCAGACCTGCTAGTGCCTGAACCCCCTTCGTGTGTAGTATACACACGCCGCAGATTAAATACGCACGTTTATGATCCCGTAATCCATGTCAGTGTTCGGTGGGTTGTGGAAACGAGAACAAACCCGGCATGCACCCCCTACCCCCGAAAACGGAGTATGGCTGCCTACATGACGGGGATAAAAACGATAATACATGTAAAAGCCAGATCGTGTATATACGAGTGAACGTGGGAGTCGCAGTCCACAAAGGAAGAGGAAGAGATTCGAATAGATTTTAACTTAGAAAGTACATGATTCTATTCGTAAAATATGTGTTGGATTTATTTGACTGACTAAATATTCGAAGTTAAATGGATTGGCCAATGATCTGTCAGAATTTCTCCTCTCCCCTCTGTTCCCCCTCCCCCACCACCTTACCCACCATTCTTCTAAATTTTCTTCTTCTTTTTTTTTCCTTCGTGTTTCTCTTCTATCAGGCCGATTACTCTGCTGATAATGAATTTAATCTCATGTTAATATTGATATTAGCATTGTTTTACTATATTATGTATTGTTTGTTTATTTGTTTTATTTCATTATTTCATTATTTACTGTTTATGAATGCTGTTTAATACAATTGATAATATGGTTCATCAGCCGCCATGATCAGTAAAATTGAAGTGCAACGTTGAGAGCACAGTATAAACTTTAAGCTTGTTGATGCTCTTTTGTCATTCACTGCATCGTAATCATGTGTATTGCTGAATAATTAAAGATTATTTAAACCAAGAAGAAGAGCCAGCTCCTCACGTGGTGACAGTTACGTGTGGAATATGCCGCTGTGCGCAAACCTTATACATCTAGAAAAAATGAGTTTGAGGAGTGGTGTGGTGTGGTGGCTTTGTGGTGTAGCGTGGTTGTTTTAAAATGTTTTGTGGTGTAGTGTGTTGTGGTGGTTTGTGGTGTGGCGTGCTTGTTTTAAAATGTTTTGTGGTGTAGTGTGTTGTGGTGGTTTGTGGTGTGGCGTGCTTGTTTTAAAATGTTTTGTGGTGTTGTGTGTTGTGGTGGTTTTGTGGTGTGGCGTGCTTGTTTTAAAATGTTTTGTGGTGTTGTGTGTTGTGGTGGTTTTGTGGTGTGGCGTGCTTGTTTTAAAATGTTTTGTGGTGTTGTGTGTTGTGGTGGTTTTGTGGTGTGGCGTGCTTGTTTTAAAATGTTTTGTGGTGTTGTGTGTTGTGGTGGTTTTGTGGTGTGGCGTGGTAGTTTTAAAATGTTTTGTGGTGTGGTGTGGTGTGGCGTGGTAGTTTTAAAATGTTTTGTGGTGTGGTGTGGTGTGGCGTGGTAGTTTTAAAATGTTTTGCGGTGTAGTGTGTTGAAGTGGTTTTGTGGTACGCTGAAGTGTGGTTTGTTGTGGTGTGGCGGTTTTTAAACACGGTGTACTGAGTAGTCATGTGTGGTGGTTTTGAGCTGTGATGTGGCATACGGTAGACGCACCAGCTGCGGACAAACCACGCGGTTTGAGAAAGATGGTAAGGGAGTCTGTTGCTTGTCTGTCTCTTTCTACCTCCTTCCCTCTGTCTCTGTCTCCATCTCACTCTCGTCTCTTCCACTCTCCTTGCTTCCTTCTCTGTCGCTCTGCGTATCTGCCTGTCTGTCAGTTTTCCCCACCATAGGTTCGTGTGTTTGTCCGATGTTGCTTTTTTACTGACGTCTTCTGAAGTTGAAAGTGCATTGATAGGATATGGTGTGTGCTCAAGGGAAAGACGTTAAGACAGAACACACACACACACACACACACACACACACACACACACACACACACACACACACTCAACACAGAGAGATGAGGAATGAGAGAGAGAGAGAGAGAGAGAGAGAGAGAGAGCGAGAGAGAGAGAGAGAGAGAGAGAGAGAGAGAGAGAGAGAGGGGGGGTTGGGGGGAGGGGTAGAGAGAGGTGAGAGAGAGTGCAATGTGTGTGTTTCTTCAGATTCATCTATCGTGTAATAGCATCAGTGAATCAGTGACGTTAGGTTCAACACAACTCCACGGAACCGATGTCGAGTGTACAGGGGCGGATGATCCATGGGAGGCCAGAGAAAGTCGTTCCTTTGTCATGTCAAGCCTTTCTAGTTTCTGTCTTCGAACTCCATCCAACCCGACAGATAGTTCTCCCTACGGACAGCAACCCGAAATTCACAAAGAGAAATCTGTTGTGACAAAAAGTAACACAACACAACACAATGCAATACAGTACGACACGATACGACACATTTTAATACAATACAATACTGCAAAAACAAAAAAGAGGGGGGCGGGGGGGAGGTAGAAGGAAAGAAGGAAAAACAAGAGGAAAGAACGAAAAAAAAAAAAAAAAAAGAGAAAGAAAACTGGTAATATGAACGACATCGTTGACGTGCAAGAGAGAAATGAACAACACAAGGCAGAGACGGAAGGCCGAGGCGAACAGACAGGCGCGGGGAAACAGATACAGAGAAAGAGAGAGACAGAGAGAGAGAGGAGAGAAAGAGAGAGAGAGAAGGAGAGGAGAGTTTGCGGTGGAACGGGGAGGGAAGGGGGCGGAGTAAAAAAGCAGAAAATGATCGGTATTAGTGACCTGACAACGGTACGTAATACAGGCTTGCAGATAATTGTCATTTTAAGCTCTCTCTCACGCGCGCGCGCATTCGCTCGCACACACACACACACAGATACAAACACGCACGCAAACACACTCACACACACAGGTACGCGCGCGCGCGTACACACACACACACACACACACACACACCTATTCCCACTCTAGTCTAAAACACAGGCAATGGCCCCCGCACCCCCCCCCCCCCCACCTCATTCCCCATCCCCCATCTCCACACGCAATCCCATGGGACCACCTCCGACCACACACGCACAAACACGCGCGCGTGCACACAGAGGCACGTGCGCGCGCGCGCTCATCTATATATATATACGAACACGCATCCCCTCACCCTCATCCCAGCACACAAACACTCCTCACCCTCTCATCCACCCGAACACACAATCCCCCTCCTAACCAGCATCCTACACCTCGTCCCCCCACCCCCCAAAAAAGCCTCCATCCGGAAACCCTATATTTTAGTAGGGTGTTGCCCCAAAGCACGGGAAACCTCTACCCGATAGTTAACGTTGCAGCCGCCTTCAGACCCAGCTACGTATTAAAAAAAGAAGGTCTCATCACAAAGGCCTCCTGCCTGTGTGGTTCTGCCCTGTCCCCAGCCCCCCCACCCCTCCCCACCCCCCACCCCTGGTAACGGATTGGACCTGAGGAGAGAGGGGTGACGGGGAGGGGTGAGGAGGGGGCATTTAACTGGCAGGGGAGTTGACAGAAAAACGACCATTTTTGCCTTCTGTTAAACACGGCAAGACTTTCTTCAACCACGTTCCTTTCTTTTCCGTAATTCACCTGGCCTTTTTTTAAAGGCCCAACGCGGGGCGTTTTCTCTCTCTCTCTCTCTGTTTTTGAACGCGCGTGCGTGTGCGCGCGGATTCACACTCATCTCCCCCTCGCCCTACTTCATCCTGCATGCACGAAAGTGTGTGTGTGTGTGTGTGTGTGTGTGTGTGTGCGCGTGCGTGCGTGCGTGCGTGTGTGTGTGTGTGTGAGCGTGCGTGTGTGTGCCTCTGTGTGTGTGTGTGTGTGTGTGTGTGTGTGTGTGTGTGTGTGTGTGTGTGTGTGTGTGTGCGCTCCCACACCCTGGATGTATCCGTCCTTGCTGTCATCAGTTCTGATCTCAAAAGTATTCTTCAGTCTGGAGCATTTCACGGCATTTAGATGACATGTTTTCAGCCATGTTTGTTGCGGAGTGTTCACAGTGTGAACGCAGCGGTTACGTTCATCGCGTTTTGAAATCAGCAGTGTTTCACACTTGAAAAAACACTGTTGAACTTGCATCTTGATGACCATGAAGAGCGTGATGTTTGTTCATTCCGTGGCAATCAGACCCCTGAAAGATTCTCAACAGAAGCAAAGAACGCGTTGTTTGTTCATTCCGTGGTAATGAGAACGCTGACGGAATTGCAAAAGAAAAAACATGATTGTAAAAAAACAAACAAAAAAAAACAACCCAGAAAAGTGATACGTCGAGGGATGAATAATTATTGCAGAAACAACGTTGAAAGAGCAGACGACATTCGTGCTCGCACTTTTCATAGATGGCATTGCTATCGCAATTACCGAATTAAAGGGGGAAAGAAAAAAAAAAGCACTGGCACGAACACAGCAATACCCCAAAACTAGAATGTCCGTCAGAGTCGCGCAACAGTTGTGACCTTTTGTTTGCTTCATTTGCACATGACCTCGGCGGAAACCACAACAGTTGTTTTTTTTTTTTAATACATGGAATGAGAAGTATGTGTGACTGCCTTCTCAAAGTGTCTGGAACCAAACTGGAACGGTCCTTGTGGTAAACTGGCCTGTAAACGACCAGAAAGCATTAAAAAAAAAATCACTGGAACTGTATAATTTCTCATTAGTTATCTCCCATGTTTAAATACGGGTCTTAACCATTGACGCCACACCACACCGCAATATACCTCAAAAACACCACACCAGAACACACCACAACGTCATACAACACCTCAAAACTACCACACAACACCACACCACACTACACCCAAAAAACCACCACACCACATCACAATACACCTCAAAACCACCACACCACAATACACCTAAAAGCCAAACATCATATCACATCACACCTCAATACCACCACACCATATCACATCACAACACACCCCCAAAACCACCACGCCACACCACACCGTACCACAACACACAATACTACAATACACCTCAAAACCGCCACACCACACTTCAATACACATTGGAACCACGACACATGATCACGCCATACTTCAATAACCTCAAACCCAACACCACACCACACCACACCACACTTCAGTACGCTTCAAAGACACACACACACACACACACACACACACACACACACACCTCGAGAAAACCAAACAAAGACAATGCAACATAATCCACCATATAACCCCCCCACCCCCACGCCCCCACCCGCAACCCCCTTTCCCCGAAATTCGTCACACCTGGCCAAAGACAGCGGCAGACTACACCACAACCACCCAGTCATGCACGTGAGCTCCCCATAGTCCATCCCTTTTTACTCCCGGGGGGGCAGAACAAAAGGGGGATTCATACATCACCCCCCTGACGCCGTCATCCATCATGTCCACACAAGATCTTTTCTCTCCGGACTCCCCCCGTTTTGGCGTGGGTGAACAAAACGCAGGTGACACCGTCGCTTGATGTCTTCATACAACGCAGACAATACAGACTGATTTGTGTGCGACCTTTCACAGTCAATGATGATGATATATGATTTGTGTCTTCCCCGATAAAAGCTGGGATAGAGAGAAAAAAAATACCCAGTGACTAAGTGACTAACACGAGGTGATCGAAATTGTATCACAACAAAGCAAATTCCGTTTTACGATGGCAATTAACGATTCTCATTCTGATTCAGCTGGGGAAGAAAAAAAAAAAAACGAAGAAAAAAAAAGGCACAGAATACAAAAGGAAAAGAAGAATGAACTGAAAGACAGAGAGAAAGAAAGAAATCGCAAGAGTGAAGGAGAGTGGATAGAGATAAAGAGAGAGGGACGAGAAGAAGAAGAAGAAGAAAATGAAAGAGGAGAATGAAAGAAAAAAAAAGATAACAAAACTAAAATTCTATTATAAGAAACGGGGAAAGGAAAAGGCAAAGGAAATCACAGCAAATCACACACACACACACACACACACACACACACACACACACACACACACACACACACACATTTTGAATGATTATTCATTGCTTAGAATGTTTTCAGAAATTTTAAACTCCAGTCCAGTTGGTATCCTCCTTTGATGTATTATATTTAATACTGTTATTTATATTTACATTGTTGTAGGTTAATACTTGTTGATATGCATATACATATTCTCCTTCCTATGACAACTCATTCAATACACACCACAACCTCTTCAGACTTTTTCTTAAAATGTACTTTTCCTCTGATACATAACATGAATTTTTTTTTTTACACTAATATTCACATGCATTCCCTTTCCTTTACACACTACTTTACTCCTTTCCGTCTAAAAACACTTATAGTGAATAGACGTTAAACTGAAGAAAACACACACACACACACACACACACACACACACACACACACACACACACACACACACACACACACACTCGTTTGCAATGACACATGTGAAAAACGTTATAAGAAAGTATCATTTCTAGAGCGCACTAACGATCGACTGCGATCAGATCAACAGAAGAAAAACGGTGACATGAAAGACTCAAGTACTGGGGTTGAAAGTGGGTGAGAAAGAGAGGGAGAGGGGGAGAGGGGGAGATGGAAGTGTGTGTGTGTGTATATATGTGTGTGTGTGTGTGTGTGTGTGTGTGTGTGTATGTGCGTGTGCCTGTGTGTGACAGACAGACAGACTGACTGGCGGAGATAAAAACAGATAAAGAGAGAAACAAGAGAGAGAGAGAGAGCGAGAGAGAGAGAGAGAGAGAGCGAGAGAGAGAGAGAGCGAGAGAGAGAGCGAGAGAGCGAGAGAGAGAGCGAGAGAGAGAGAGAGAGAGCGAGAGAGAGAGCGAGAGAGAGAGCGAGAGAGAGAGAGAGAGAGAGAGAGAGAGAGAGAGAGAGAGAGAGAGAGAGAGAGAGAGCGAGAGAGAGAGAGAGAGAGAGCGAGAGAGAGAGCGAGAGAGAGAGCGAGAGAGAGAGAGAGAGAGAGAGAGAGAGAGAGAGAGAAGCAGAAGAAGATGGTGTAAGAAAAAGGAGACAGATCTTTTGTCAAGAGGAAAGGAGAGACAAGTGGACAACTGGGTCAACATCAATCCCCCAACACACTTTTCTATGCCGGCTTATTTTCTTACCCACACGAAGAAGAATTAAACACGACACCCTGCCTTTCACCACAGTCACGTGTGGAACAGAAGTAAGGGGCGTGGTCCCTAGTGGAATTACTGTCCTTAGCTGTGGGTGTAATACTGACACAATTTCCCAGTTTAAACGGGAACTTGGTATTACTGATCAATCGAACTTTTAGGCTCTTGTGAGCATAGAAATTTGGTACATCATTCAGTTTAAAAGGCGTCGCAGCTGAGTAGAATACCGACAATCGCTAAACAGTTTGAATAATGACCGGCCTTTACACATCCAAAAAACGTGTACGTATCAAACCAGTTCCCCCCCCCCACCCCCACCCCCAGTCTCCCAGATGTAGTTGAAATCATGTTGCCAGATCAAAATAGTTCTTTCTTTTTATGGGGCAGGGGTGGTGGTCATGTTTTCCCTTTTGAAGGTAGACAAACAGTAATTTATCACATGGTCCGCAAGATACCAATTGTAAACAACACCTGCTTCCCATTCCATCCCCCACCCCTCGCTCTCTCTCTCTGAATGCATGTTTGTAAGTCTCTCCCCACCCCCCATCCACCCCCGTTTTTATTTTCGTTTTTTAAATGTTGTTTTCCTTGCTTTCTGCACCCCCCCCCCCCCCAAATCCCTTTTTAAAATCCAGGTTTCCATTAATAGGAATTACGACAAACGGAAAGTCATAATTATGTTTCATTTTGATTCATGTGTAGTCCCAAAAATCACCAGTTTGTGTACAAAGCTCCAAAAACGTATCACAATACACCTGAGCCCCACCACATCACGATAAAACACACTGCATCACAATATATATATATCAGGATGTATACGTCGCAGGGGCCAACATGGCCATCGTCGCCACGATTATTAACAATCCAATCTTCCATTTTAAACGTGAGCAGAAGATCACTGACAGGACTGCAGCTGTCGCTGACAAGCAGCGAGAGAAGCGTGACGAACGTCATTCACAACATTAACGGACACAAACCCGAGTCAGTCAGTCACCATCGAGATTCTGTGTCAACTCAGAAAGGGGTCAGATTCACACCCGACATCAAGACAGCACCCGTCTGGATGTGGCTTGTTTAAAAACCGGCACATCGTGCGGGTGGAAGGCAGCTTAAGACCAGTCAGATTTACACCCGCACAGGGACAGCAACACGCTTTCTGGGCTGCAGCATCTGTCACTGGCCGAGTGCAGCCACCCGAAACCAGCCCACCCCGGCCGGGTAACACGCGGAGAGTCGGTTTGAAAGAAAGATGGTGTGATGTAACGGTCCGCTGTGACAACGATCGCCTTTCACTGACTTTAATCTCATACGGGGAGGCGTCACGAAAGGTGTTGATAAACACTCCGAAAAGAGGGTTCACACACACACACACACACACACACGCACACACACACACACACGCAAACACACACACAAACACACGCACACACACACACAAACACAAACACACATACATACACTCACACATATACACACACAGTCACACACGCTCACCCAGTCTAGCACCGCGACTAAACGATTATTGGCTTCGTATGTGGTCTTCTGCGCATGTTGAATCAGAACAGGCACAGCTGAACACCTCCCGAGTGACTCAACAGCAGCGCAGGGTCTCCTCTAGTATGTTGGCCTCCTGGCGACCTATATATTTGTATATATATACATATATATATATATATATATATGTGTGTGTGTGTGTGTGTATACATGTATACATGTGTATATGTGTGTGTGTATATGGATATGTATGTATACATATATGTGTATGTATATATATATATATATATATATATGTGTGTGTGTGTGTGTGTGTGTGTGTGTGTGTGTGTGTGTGTCTTTTATCATGTCAGTCTTACACATGCATATTTTAGCCATTGTCATGTTAAACGTTGTAGACTTTGTACATATTTTACGACACTTAGTCTTAAATTTCATTATTTTTAATTGTGAAGCGCGGTGAGCCCCATCTGAGATGGAGGTACTGCGCTATATAAGCCTACATTTGTTATTATTATCATTATTATTATTATTATTGATAGTTCTCTGTGAACTGCTGGCGCTGAGGATGCGGCAGACGGAACTGAATTTTACTGTGTGTGGAGAACTGGGAATGAGCAGCGGTGAATTACTGTTACTGAAACGGCGCAGAGGACAGGGCAGCGAAATAACAACAGACAACAACAAGAAACAAAACAAAAACAAAGAAAAAACAAAAACAAGAAACAACCAAACAAAAAAATCCCGCTAAAAATAACAACGAAGAAAACATCAACAAAAACACACAATCCCCCCCCCCCCCCCGCCCCAACTTCTCTTCCTCTTAGCATGAAACCAGGCTTACAATAATTCATAATGTGATTTTTAAAATCGATCGAGGGGTTTCAATCTGATTTGTCACAGAACTTTATCATTATTATTATCATCATCATTATTATTATTATCATCATTTCTTATCTTCTTTGCTGCCCGATCATCTGCACCGTTACAATGGCATTTCACCAACGCCGCTCATTCCGAGACCCACACACACGGCCACACCCGGGGTTCACAGCGTCGTTAGTCCGCAGGAAACCATCGACGTTAGGTCGCCAGGAGGCCACGCACCATAGGATACCCAGCACTGCTGCTGAGTCACTTCGGTGTTCAGTGGTGCCTGTTCAGATTTAACATACTTCGAACACCACCCCCAACTGACGACAATAATGGCTTCGTCGCAGGGGTAGACTGAGTGAGCGTTCCTCTTAGTTATCACTGAACTTTCTGAATGTTTGTCATTGTGCGTGCGTGCGTGTGTGTGTGTGTGTGTGTGTGTGTGTGTGTGTGCGAACGCGCGCGCGCGCGAGAAGGAATGTTAGAACGCTGTCTGACTGTGTTATACACTGGAAGCAATATCAATAATCTGCCTGTGGTTAATACAGAAGTTGGGGATGAGGGGCTGTTTATACACCGGTTATTATTATTAATAATTTTTTTTATGCATTCTTCTTACATTCAAAAGTCATTCACACTGATTCGATTCTTGGCGGGTTTGCCTGCATGCGTTTTCTTTTACGTCCTACCCCCATCCCTCTCTTTCTTTTCTGTCTTCCCTTCTTGTTGGGGCATCATTCACAGAACACCTTCTGACTGAAGCACGTGGAAAAACGTTGGGGTCAGACTCAGATTGTCTTCTGCACTTATCCGGGTATCCATTTTCCTTGGCTGAATACCCACGTTGTCACCGTATACCCGTTGACACTAAGCTCTCGCCGAACGTTTTTGTCGGTATATATTCTCCAGTCCCTCTCGCGAAGGAAACCGACTTTCGGACATCGGTGCAGTGGACGTGAATACACCCCTCCAGAAAATGTTTACCCTCTTTCATTTTGTTTTTGGTTGTTGTTGTTGTTGTATTGATGTATTGATTGTTACTATCTATTGTGGGTGACTGGTCCCAAACGGTTTAACGGGGGTTGAGGTGGAGGGAGGATAAGAGAGTGGTGCTGGGGTTCTTTCAGTTATGAATGGTTTTGCATTTTCTGGAAACTT
>NC_134882.1:4871748-4881748 GCF_041734735.1 Babylonia areolata
ATACTACTCACACACACGCGCACATTTTTCCATCGCTCACAAGCACACTGACACTATTCCTCCCCCCCCCCCCCACCCCCCGTTCCCCGATCTCCATCCCTGTCCAGAGACTATGGCCGGGATGACGGCACAATTATACTCCCCAAAACGGAGTATGGCTGCCTACAAGGCGGGGTGAAAACGGCCACACACGTAATATATCAAAAACCCGCTCGTACATTCGAGTGAACGTGTGAGTTGCAGCCCACGAAAGCTAACAAAAAATATAAAGTACCATCCAGTATGCAGGGAGCTACAACCCCCTTTGTGCACACTGTCCATGGCCACGTGTGTTTGTATACTGTAATAACTACGAGGAACATCACGTTCAGATCCTTTGAGGCAGACAAAGGTTACGAAGCTGATACGCATGCGTGCAAAGAACATGATGCAGAAAACAAAGATAATCACACGTGATATAACTGAAAGGAAAATACGGGAAAATAATGCATAGTGCGTGCGTGCAAAGGAGAAACGCCGAAAACAAAGATAGTGACAGGCAATGTGGAAAATACAGGAAATGATGCATAACACAACTTAGAAAAAAAAAAAACACAAAGAAAATAACATACAGCGTGACTGAATCATCACATTTTGACAAAACAGACTCAAGTCGGACGAGGAACGCTAACAAAGGGCGCTCTGTCTTGCGCGTCATTCAAAAATGCATTGCATTCTTCCACTCCTATTCACACATTGTTTGATATTTTAGCCCCCCCCCCCCCCTCAACCCCCCCCCCCCCCCAAAAAAAAAGTCGCCTCCTCCAATGGTATGCCCTTTTTGTCAAATGATAGACAGAATGAACGCAATCTCTTCACGTGTTAAATTTCCGCGCAGAATGCCGTTTAGCAACACAAGAGACCCCATTCTTTGTGAACAGGTCACAGAAGGGGTATATAGGCCCCCCACTATAGCCTGGTTTGTAGATCTGAGTGTCACTTTTGTGAATCAGAAAGGTTGTATGTCTCTGTGTCACATTCCGCACGGCAAAAGGAGTGATCAGCAAAATAACCCCACCACTGTCTCTTCACGGTCGCTGTTTGACGTCGCCACCAGCACAAAAAAGACTGTCAAGGACGGACGGATTCCTTTGAGTATCTTTTTCTTTCTTTCTTTCTTTCTTTTTTTTTTCTGAGGGTATAAGGTCACTGTCTGGAGAAAATAATCAGCGAACAATTAGACCACGACTACCACAAATCATCACCACTACCACCACCACTACTACCACCATCACCATCATCACCACTACCACCACCATTACCACCACTACCACCATTACCACCACAACTACCACCATCACCACCACAACTACCACCATCATCATCACTACAACTACCACCACCACCACCATCATCATCACTACCACCACCACCATCACCACCAGTACCACCACCAACACCAACACTACCACCACCATCACCACCACTACCACCATTATCACAACTACCACCATCACCGCCACTACCACCACCAACACCACCACTACCACCACCATCATCACCACTACCACCACCACCACCATCATCACCGAGTGTTCCGGTCTCGGATGATGACAATGCTGTGGTTGCCCAAGGATGAGTGAACACCACCACCACAGCAATGTCCTGTGTTTTTCATGCAATAAAATCGCTGTGTCTCTTAGTCATCACTGACAACAACAACAACAGCATTCTTATTCACTCAGAGAAAAGGGCTGCGGCGATAGGGTTTTCTTTCAGTGTACAATCTGAAGGACAGTTAATAACACTGCCTGGTTAACTCTTTCCACACGAACGGCGAAAGAGACGACGTTAACAGCGTTTCACCCCAATTACCATCATCAAAATATTGCAAGCGGAAGGCTCTTATACTGAAGACGTGAATATTTACAAAGAATACCACAATTCTGACGACGGAAGCTAAAGGTTGGGTCATTCAGACACCCACTGGACATCCGAGGGGTCTGTGTAGAGGAGAAGAGAGGACTGGCCGTACTGAGTGAGTTAACTAAACAAAGCAACGTTTTCACCATCGCTGTCACTACTACCACCCATCCTCAGCCCCCCCCCCCCTCCCCCCGCCCCCATCCCTCCTCACCATTGCTGCTGGTGAAGAAGAACAACAACGATTTTATTCTGAATCCAATAAAGGATAAAGGACGCAATTATCTCCAGGCAGCATGAGGGCGAAACGCGGCGAAACTACATGCCTTTAGGACACTGAACATTAACTCATTTCACTCGAAAGATAAGGTGTTATTGTTGTTGTTTTTTTGTTTGCTTGTTTGTTTTTTGGTTTGTTTAATACTTATCTTCCGAGCCAGTTTGGTGGTATCACCCTCCACGAGTTCCGTGTCCATCTGCCGTCCCGTCTCTAGCAGTCCGGTGTGTGTGTTACCGATAGCAGGCAGACACAGGGACACGAGCCAGAAGGGACCCCGCACTGCTGCTGAGCCACACACACACACGCACACACACGCGCGCGCACACACACACACACACACACACACACACATACACGCACACACACACACACACACGCACGCACGCACGCACACACACACCTCAAAAGGCATCCCATGGCTGCATTCCAAAATGCGCGCTTGTGTACTTGCATACTTTAAAGCACGCACACTTGCATGCACACACACACACACACACACACACACACACACACACACACACACACACACTCTCTCTCTCTTTCTTGCTCTAAAGAAGAACAGCCCCCCCACCCCCACCCCCACCAACCCCCTCTCCTGCGGCCGTTCTGAAAGTGTGCCCACTTGTTCATTCAAGGGATGGGTGAGGTGAGGAAAGTGTTGGAAGAAACGAACAAGAACCGCAAAATTCTTCTACCCCTCGGCGAAGAACAAAGATAGTCTTGTGTCGCCTCTCCCGGCCCAGTTTAGCCTGTGACACGTAAAGTACCCTCTCACGGTGATGGGCCACAGAATTCATGTCGCGTAGACGTGTGAGAACGCGAGCGAAACTGCAGGGCGTGGCAAATGTTATTTAATTTTCGTGTGCATCTGATGACTGTGTGTGTGTGTGTGTGTGTGTGTGTGTGTGTGTGTGTGTGTGTGTGTGTGGCGTGCCCGTGTGTTTGTGTAAGTGTGTGTGTACGTGTAAGGCATATGCGTGCGTGTGCACCCGAGTCTATGTCTACGCGTTAGTTGGTGTGTACGTGTTGTGTGTAATGTAATGGCTCGTGCATCTTCCTATGGGCTGTGCTCTCATCTCCAGAGTTACTGAAGTCTTCATCGTTCGCAATGGGCTTCCATGATGATGATGATGATGATGACGATGATGCACTCGCTTTCCATGGCTGTTGTGTAAGCACCACCTTCTCCTTTCTTCTCTACGTGGCCGTTGTCGTTGTTGTTGCTGATGATAACTTTTTGGGTTTAAAGTCCTACCACGCTAAGCGTTTATGAGGGCAAGCACAATCCAATTGCTGGTGTGTGTCCATCGAGATCGATGATGACCATCGTTGTCATCCAGCTGGGGAATGGGGGGAGGGTGGTGGTGGGGGGGGGGGATGCTCATAAATGTATCTGTGAATGCGCATATGGCTGAATAGTCCAATCTGCGCACGAAATGTTCGCTGACAGTTGGGGCAGACAAAGACAGGCATATCATTGTCAGGGAGCTTGTTTGCCCGTGACTTTCTGGCCTGCCTCTTTTGAACAGCTGCAGCAGTCCTGTTGGCTTCGCACAACTTGGCGCCTTTGTGCACAGCAGCGCGCCATTTGTCACGGTCCACTGCAGATTCCTCCCAGGAGTCAGGGTTGATATCAAACGCTTTCAGAGAGACTTTCAGAGTATCTCTGAAGCGCGTCTTCTGCCCTCCGTGTGATCTCTTCCCTTGTGGCAGCTCGCCATAGAAGAGCCTTTTGGGCAGCCGATGGTCTGGCATGCGCGAGACCATCCAATTACAGCGAGATGGACCAGCTCGAATTCCTGACCCAACAGAAGCAATACAACACAGCAATCAGCAGTGGTGTTGTCCTGTGTCGTGTACATTGTGTTGGTGGGCACAGCAGACTTCCAGGAGCCAGCTGCATTGCTTGGACGGAAAAGCCTTGTATGGTCGTAACCCGCTACTAACTGTGTGTAGTATGGAACTGACCAATGGCGTAGTTCGGTCAACGTAGGCATTTATTTAAGTCACGTGTAACTGTCAAATAGTTAGAACGAAGCAATGCAACTGGCTCCAGGCCTGCAGTTTCATTTTTGCTTCTATGTTGCGTGAAGTAGGTAATGACGTAATGCGAATGACTTTTTTCAGAGTTGTTTAACAACTTTTTGGGGGGTCCCTAGAGAGAGGGGTGTTGGGGGGCGGGGGGGGGGAGGGTGCAAAGACATCAAGGTTGAATAAAAATCTGACAATAAGAGCAAAAAACAAAGCAACAACAACAACAAAAACGTGTATATAGTGATTGTAGAAATCAGTGGAAAGGCATATCTATTTGTTGATGCTCCATTTTGTTTTTCAAACTGTCATTAACATAGTCTATTTTATCTATAAAAAAAAAACAAAAAAAAAAAAACCCAAACAAACCAACACAACAACTCTGCATTAAAAGAAAAGATGAAAAAACAACACATTCAGATGCACTCGTGCACTGAAGCATACGCTAACCGCCCCAACCCCACTCTTCCGCCCCTCCCCTTCCGTCTTCCATTCTGTTCAACCTGATATAGATATGCCCATGCTCTTTCTCTCACTGTGTGAATGGAAGGTAGAGCTTCCAGCTTTACTGCTGGCAGTCCCAAACAATAACACACTTACAGTCTCGGCAGAGAGTTGCGGAGTGCCCGGATGAGAGAAGGGGAAGAGGGCAGCGTCAGCCAATGGCGGGGGTCGTTACAAAGGACCCGAAGCCAGTCGCCAGGGGGCGCTTGTTGTGCCTGTGAATGGGTAAAGGGGCAGACAACGCCGCCGTGATGCAATTACTGAGTGGCTGTGCCCGGGTGCATTAAAGCAGCGGGGGCCTCTGGGCTCGGGTTTCATTCACTCTGGGCTTTTGACAGGTTGTCACTTCTAACGGGACCGGTGCACACACCGGTGGAGTAACTCCCCCCCCCCCTCCAACCCCATCCCCGGCGGATTTTTTTTCCACAACGGATAGAGAAACGTCGACAGTGCGCTTTACTTCGTGTGACTGAATCCCAGCGCGTCTGTCCGTTCATGGGGGATTTATTCCCATCACAGAGAGAGAGGGAGAGAGAGAGAGGGAGAGAGAGGGAGAGAGAGGGAGAGAGAGAGAGGGAGAGAGAGGGAGGGAGAGAGAGGGAGAGAGAGAGGGGGAGAGAGGGGGGAGAGAGAGGGAGAGGGAGAGAGAGAGGGAGAGAGAGAGAGGAGAGAGAGAGGGAAAGAGGGAGAGAGAGGGAGAGAGAGAGAGAGGGAGAAAGGGAGAGAGGGATAGAGAGAGAGAGAGAGAGAGAGAGGGAGAGAGAGGGACAGAGAGAGAGAGAGAGAGAGAGAGAGAGAGAGAATGAATTTTCTTTAATAAGGGAAGTGGAATAAGCAAGGACATGCTTTCTTTTCATCCGGCCCTCTGGAAAAAAAATCAACAAGCGAACAAACAAGAAAAAAAAATCCAAACAACAAAAAATAAACAACAACAACAACAACAACAAAAACCAACCCCGCCGCCCCCCAAAAAACCCCACAAAAAACAAAACAAAACAAACAACCAAGAGAGAGACAGAGACAGAGAGACAGAAAGCATTTCGTTATTTCAATCTGTCTCTGTCTCTCCCTTCACACACACACACACACATGGAGTGTCGTTTCCATTTTACCTACTGTTATCTTTTTAAACAGAGAAACAGAAGGTGGACCAGTCGAGAAGCAAAGAGAGAAAATGGAACAGGGGAGGGGGCAGGGGAGGGGGGGGGGAGAGACAAGAAGAAGCAGGAGAGGGGTGGCAGGGTGAAGAACACACAAAAGAAAACGAACAGATAAATAAATTTAAAAAAAAAAGAAGATAAAATAAGATAAGATGAAATAAAATCAAATAAAATGAAATAAAATAAAATGACAAAAACGAGCCAGGGTAACAAATCTCAGCCGGGTGTTGTTTCTCATCCCATACACCGGTCAGTGCGCTGTGCAGTGTCAAGACCTCCACAGGTTCTCACTTGTCTTTCGCCCCAACTCACCTGGTTCCACCTGCTGATTGGCGTCGCGGGGGGGGGGATGCAGAGAGGGATGGAGGAAGGGGTGCGGGCAGTTACCCGGGGTGGCGGGACAATTAGTTGCACGGATGGATGGAGGATGTGTGTGTGTGTATGTGTGTGTGTGTGTGTGGGGGGGGGGGGGGGCGTGATTTGGCCGTTTCTCATTAATCTGTTTCTAAATCTTTTTTTTTTTTTTGGTCTGAAACACTGGTAAATATTTACTGCAAAAACAACAGTCTCTGTCTCTGTTGTCTCTCTTTTTTTTTTCTTCGTCTTCCTATTTCAAATTTCTCTCTTTCTTATTTTCTTGTGCTCTTCTTTCTTAGTTTTGTACCTCAGGACTGGATGGACAAACATTCTTGTGTGTGTATCTGTCAGTCAACACACACACACACACACACACACACACACACACACGCATCCTCAAAGAACCACGTAACAGGCTAAGCATGGTAGAAAAGGGGAGAAAACCCAAAATCATGTCACCAACCCCCACCCCCTATTCCACTTGAGCTTGCGCAGCATGACACAAATGACTTTTAAGTTCAGTTCAGTTCAGTTACTCCAGGAGGTGTCACTGCGTTCGGATAAATCCATATATGCCGCACCACATTTACTAAAAAAAAAATAAAAAAAATCCCTCACCGGGAATTGAACCCCAGTCTACCGCGTGACCGGCAGCTGTATACGAGGATCTTCCCCAGCAATGGACAACACACGCTGGAGTATACCACAGACACAAACTGACTAAGGACTCAGGGGCTGTTCGTGTCCGTGGGCGGACAAACCCTGCTCAGTCCGGATATGGCCCCTTGCGGTCGGCTGGGCTCTCTGCAACAAAGTTTTTTTTTGTTTGTTTTTTAAACATCAGCTTCTCAATGAAGCGTCACTGCGTTCGGGCAAATCCATATACGCTGCACCACATCTGCTAAGGCAGATGCTTGACCAGCAGCGTAACCCAACGCGCTTAGTCAGGCCTTGAGTGTATGCATATTCATTTGTGGGTGTATGTGTGAATGTGTGTCTTCATGTTTTACATTTATTTGCTTATTTATCATTATTGTTGTCTTATGTATTTATTTATTTGTTTATTTATTATTATTATTACTACTACTACTACTACTACCTTTTTATATTATAATTGTTTATTTATTTATTTATGTACGCTTATCTATTATTTATTCACCTTTTTTTCTCAAGGCACCAACCTCACGTATCCCATTACGCGTATCCCATTACATCAACCTCACGTATCCCATTACATCAACTCCACGTATCCCATTACACGTATCCCATTACATCAACCTCACGTATCCCATTACACGTATCCCATTACATCAACCTCACGTATCCCATTACACGTATCCCATTACATCAACCTCACGTATCCCATTACACGTATCCCATTACATCAACCTCACGTATCCCATTACACGTATCCCATTACATCAACCTCACGTATCCCATTACACGTATCCCATTACATCAACTCCACCTATCTTATTACATCCCTCATCCCCACCTCACCGGCTGACATGTTCACAAGTCAAGGTGAAAAATTCCGATCCTCCTCGTCAGCACTTCTCTCTCCCCGCCCCTATCTCGTCCTGGCGCACAGACCTTCCTCTTCTTCTCTCCCTCAACTCTGTGAAAAGTGACTGGGGGTCCGCACCGAAGAACTGTTCACAAGATTCCTCCAGGTCTGTCGGCTGTGTGTCAAAGCCTGGGTCTCTGCAACTCTTCTCCATTGAAAGCGAATTAGAAGAAGAAGAAGTGGAAGATCGCTTTTGGTTTGTTCCCTGGTGAGTTACTTGTGCACACAGCCATGCGAAGACCTGCTCATCCTGCCCTACCCTTCTCTCTCTCTCTCTCTCTCTCTCCACACACACACACACACACACACAGCCTCCTTACCTCCCTCCCCCCCACGAACCCTTCACAGCCCCAATGTTCCGCTGCAGTCATAAACATCGAGTGAATTAACACCAGCCAAGGCAGACCTATCTCTCTAAGACTTTTAATCTCTTACTCTCTGCCTTTTATTTATGATGTTCAAAAGGCCACTGGTGTAAAAAAATGGAAATGGCTTCATAACGACTTGAAACAACTCCATTTCTTTGAGCCACAAAACTGGGTCAGTAACATATTCATCGTGAGATTTTATATAGTAAAAATGAAAGAGTACCAGACTATACTTTCATAGCGCATACGTTCGTTTCAAAAGACACAACACAGGCACACGCACATTAAAAACAACAACAACAAAAAACAAAAAAAAACCAAAACAACAACAACTATGAGACGGGTATAGGAAGTGACCCATTTTGATGTTGTAAACCCTCTTCGCTTTCCCTTCTTTCTGGTTTGAATTGAAACTAACAAAGTATATCTAGCAGAATCACATTCACCCTATCACCCATACGCAAAGCGGATGGAAGATTTAGAAAAACAACCACCCCCAAAACAGGATCCCGGGTGAAGACCGATCGGAAATAAAACAATGCGGACTCTGACTGCATTCTTTTTCGCTTCTTTTTATGGGGAATGTCAAAACTGGATAACGTCCATTCACAATAAAACAAAGACATTGACGAAAATACTTACATCCCTGCTGTGACCATTTTTCTGTGATCAAGACCACGAACAGATGTACACTATTTGGTCGTGAGTCCATGCAATAACCATGTGTTTCGGTTCTCTCTCTCTCTCTCTCTGAGTGTGTGTGTGTGTGGGTAGGGGTGGGGGGTGGGGGGTGAGGGGGTGCGGAGGGGGGGTGGAGGGGCGATAAACTTTGACAAATTCATTTTCTCTGGAATTACTTTGTTAGTCAACACCAACTTTGCCTTAATGTAAATGCCTTTGCATGTAACTGAAAATGGCTATGCACTCCCGGGTTGGACACACACAGTTATAAAGATGCCAGAAGCCACAGTCACGTTTCTGTTACATTTTATTTCTCGTTCACAAAACTCAGTAGTTTCATCTTACATATGGACATACTGATAAACAGCAGTCATTTCATAATTTGTCGTTAAAACAGGATTTAGTATGAAAGTTACATTGAGGTACACGCCTTTCATGAGCAGCGAAATTCTGGTAAATTATATAAACGGACCACCAGTCTGAATATATTACAGGGAAATATTTCTAAAGAGATCTCCCTCATCTAAAACATCAAAATTTCAATACGAATCAAGGCACAGAAAAACTATAATGTTTCACACTCTGTATGATAGTCTTACATATTACCGGCAGTCATCTAAGTAGTCGTACGTCGGTAAAGCAGTGAGGTAACTGAGACTGTGACCCCTTTTATGCATTTTCATGATCAGCACGCGGATCCCATCAGAATTTCGAGATAACAGATTCGTGAAAAGTGGCGAAGGAAGCCGCTAGATTATACTGAGATTCATTTGTGTATCGGCCTCATCTTTTACTATATATCTTCCTCCTCTTCTTCTTCTTCGTTCGTGGGCTGCGACTCCTAAGGTCACTCGTTTACATGAGTGGGCATGTACATGTACGACCGTTTCTACCCCCGCCATGAAGGAAGTCATACTCCGTTTTCGGGGGGTAGGGGGTGCATGCCGGGTTTGGTCTTGCTTCCATAACCCACCGAACGCTGAAATGGTTTATGGGATCTTTGACGTGCGTATTTGATGCGTATACATACAAAGGGGGTTCAGGCACAAACAGGTCTGCACATCTGTTGACCTGAGAGATCGGAGAACATTCTACAAAAAATCTCCACCCTTTTACCCGTCATGTGCCGTGACTCGGATTGGAATCCCGG
>NC_134882.1:4886748-4889248 GCF_041734735.1 Babylonia areolata
CACCAGTTACCGTTGTGATAAACACCAGTTACCGTTGTGATAAACACCAGTTACCGTTGTGATAAACACGAGTTACCGTCGTGATAAACACCAGTTACCGTCGTGATAAACACCAGTTACCGTTGTGATAAACACCAGTTACCGTCGTGATAAACACCAGTTACCGTCGTGATAAACGCGAGTTACTGTTGTGATAAACACCAGTTACCGTTGTGAACAGTTATGTGAACGTGGAATACCTGCATGTGGAACGTAGAGCATCTTCCCTGGTTGGCTAGGGAAGTTTTCCAGTAATGATTTATGTGGCTACAGATTTGTATGCGTGCAAATAACTTTTGGAATATTTCTTTAGTTACAATGACTATGGTTCACCGGTCGTCTCATTAGCTGATTTTATAATTTAAGTTTGAACACGTTATAGGCTGTACACTTGCTGCTGCACTATGCTTCACATACATGCAGTGTTTAAAGCTATTTATTAATAAAAGAATTAAAAACAAAACAAAAAACAAACAGATAAAAACGAAGAAGTGAAAATCAGTAACCCTTTTGCGTTCAATCCAGCCACAACCAAACATTACGAAGTGTTTCTCTTGTGAAATATATGCACGCAAATGGTGTTCAAGCTCAGGTGTATTTCATTCTCCGGGACATGAATCAAAGCCAAAAGGTAAGAGTCAAGAGATACGTTCAAGCCGCACTCTAAACGGTCTACGACTTAACTTATCAAGAAAAACACGAAAACTGTTCTAGCATGCACGTGCGCGCATACGCGGGCGCAGATGGTGAGAACGAAACACAAGGGCAGTGTAACGCGAAGTCAGCATAACATGTGTGAACAAAGGTAGTGGACTTGTGAAACAGGTGACGACGAAAAACCGAGAACAAGAAACCGCAGCGACACCCCAGCATGGACTTAAAATGACGGCGACGAAATTCACGACATTAGAGATGGAGACGCCACCCCATAGGGGCCGTTTCATTGAAGATTTTGGTGGTGGGTACCCCCCCCCCCCCCCCATTCAACACTGACCCCCCCCCCCCCCCCTTACACCTTTCTTCTCCCGTTATCCTCTTGCCCCCCCCACCCCCACCCCTCCCCTCTCCACCAACCGTGACCTCATCCTTCCCACGCCCACTCCCCCCCCCCCCCCCTCCCCATCCCCCTTACGTCGTTGATGGTCCACGTCTTCCTGCTACCTGCTGGCCCCAGCAAGTGTGCCAACAGCACGATGACCTGCAACGTCCACATCCCACCCGCTTGGAAGACCTCCCCGTCACCTCGACACGTCCGCGTCTTCCAGCTGAGGCAGATGTTCCCTCTGCTCGGGAGAAAAAACACTGTGTGAATGGGATGGGATGACGCATGCTTGGAAACCGCGGCGGCGGAAAAGAAAGTAAAGAAAAGAAACAAAAGGAGGAGGGAGAAGAAGAAGGAGGAGGAGGCGGAGGAGGAGAGCATGCACTCAGGAGATAGGCTTGAAAGCTTTCAAGGTATATAGGTAGATGGGTAGCTAGGTAGGTAGGGGGGGTAGGCTTGCGGTTGAGAGATATGTGTGCGGGGTGAGGTGGGGCGGAGTGGGGGGGGGGGATTTGGAGGAGGTGGTGGAGTAGTAGGGGAAGTGTTAGCGTGTCCTAGATGGGATTGTTATGTTGATGATGGGTCGGTAAGTCTAGCGGGAGAACAGGGGTGGCGAGTGGGGCTCGGGGGGTTTGGGGGTGGGGGTGGGGGTGGAGGTGGGGTGTCTCTGAATGAAAATCAAGCTGGGTGGAGAGGATGAATGGAGATCCCGCAAAGTCACCTGTCAGGTGTGTCCTTCTCTGCCAGCGGGGGGTGGGGGGGGGTGGGGGTGGGGGTGCGGGTTCTTTCTTTCTCCCGTTACTTGACACGTAGCCAGTGTAGAACACGTGAAGCGCAGTTTCGTGTTGGGCTGTTTTTGTTTTTTTGTTTGTTTGTTTGTTGTTGTTGTTGTTGTTATTGTCGTTTCAAAGTTCTGTTTGTATGCTGTGGAGTTTTCACTGGGCAGAGAATGGGGGTTAGTGCAGGCCTGGGCTGGATGGTTGTGATCCCCGCACGCGCGCGCGCGCGCATGTGTGTGTGTGCGCGTGTGTGTGTGCGTGTGTGTGTGTGTGTGTGTGTGTGTGTGTGCGCGCGCGCGCGCGCGCTTGTGTCCGTAATACTTACCTAACCAAACGACTCACTTATTCACACATTCTAACGAAAGGCCCGGTTATGTGATGTCAGACGAGTAAGACGATGAGGAGGAGATGACGACTAAAATATAGATAAAAGATTTTTTTAAATCGACATTCCACAACATTTTATTTCATGGACTCTCTTCTGCCGGTATGATGTCAGCGAAGAACAACGGTGGCCTTGTGGTAATGCGTCCGACTAGGAAGCCAGTGTCCACTGGTTCCATTCCCACATATGGACCAGGATTTGTACTCCATTAGACTGAGTGGTGGTCTGAGAGAGAGACAGAGACAGAGAAATTCT
>NC_134882.1:4894248-4956748 GCF_041734735.1 Babylonia areolata
TGTGTGTGTGTGTGTGTGTGTGTGTGTGTGTGTGTGTGTGTGTGTGTGTGTGTGTGTTCTTATATTTTCTTGTTGTAGCGTTAATTCAAATCTTGATTAAACAGATATAATTTCCACAGATGATGAAAGACTGTTCCAGAAATGAAATTCCCCTTTAAATAAATTTCTTATCGCTGGAACGAAGTAAGTCGTGATACAGAAAGATTTACAGCCAAGCAAGCAGATGAAGAGATGAACATACAGACAGCCAAACGGATGGACACAGATACTCAACACCGCTAAATAGAACAGAGCTCATCACCCCCAAACAGCCCACCGATACCACTTACAGCGGCCACAGGTATAACTGAAGACGACGTGCCAGACTGGCATTCCGACACACGATTTTAATTCTCCTCACTCTTAAATGGACTCCTCACTCTTAAATCTCACTCGTGTGGAGTGATGGCCTACAGGTAACGCGTCCGCATAGGAAGGGAGAGAATCTGAGCGCGCAGGTTCGAGGTCCCGTGTGCAGCATGCACTTAGCGCATGTAAAAAAAAAAAACCCAAGGCAACAAAAGGGTTGTTCCTGGCAAAATTCTGTAGAAAAATCCACTTCAATAGGAAAAAAACAACAACAACAAAACTGCACACAGGAAAAAAATACAGCAACAACAAAAAAGGGTGGCGCTGTAGTGTAGTGATGCGCTCTTTCTAGGGAGAGTAGGCCGAATTTCACACAGAGAAATCTGTTGTGATTAAAAAAACATTTTTAAAAAAAAGAAATACAAATACAAATAAATCGCGTGTCTCACACGATAAATCAGCTTCGGAAACAGTATTTGTATTTCTTTTCATCACAACAAATTTCTCCCCCTCATCACTGTTCATACAATACCATACAATGAAATATAATGGAATACTATACAATACACCTTTATTCATCCATCTGGAAATTACCCCCACCCCTTCCCCTATCACTAATCTTCATCACTACTTCGTACCGCGCAAACTAGTCTCCTGAAAATTGGCAAAATAACCTAACCATTTCCCATTGTATCTAACTCTCACGGACAGTCCCTCGGACGTCATGAATTAACGGTCGGATCATCACGTGATACGTGAACAATGTTATTGATACATTTATGTGAAATTGTTCTTTGCTATGTTTTAGCTCAGATTTGTTTATTTGAAATTGTGACTTTTTTTCTTTTTTTTTTTAATCTTTTTTACCTGTCACTGACTTTCCAAAACACCCCCTCCCTCTTTCCAAACATGGTTTCTCAGACTTATATATACATGTTTTTTCAAAGGTTTGTTTCTCGTCCCTTTGATTCAGACTTACGCATGTGTGTTGAAGTTATGAGTGAAAGCGCTTTGTCTCTGTACAAAATTCAGCACTTTATAAATACATTATCAATTGTTATTGCCCACCATACCCACAAAAAAATGGGATGAAAGGAAATGAACGTTGTTCATTGCCACTGTCCATTCACTGCCGAAAGCACACAGATTTCTAACACTTGACATCGGCCACCTGATGACAACATCTGACTTCAAAATCATGTCTGTTCGCTGACAATGCCTGAACTTAGATATTACCTTTTGCGTTCTTCTCTTGTTCGGGATCACCCTTCCTGTCCTGACTGTTTCCGGCTGTCATATAATACAATGGACTCTGGATTGTTTCCGGTTGTCGGCTGTCATATAATACAATGGGCTCTGGATTGTTTCCGGTTGTCATATAATACAATGGGCTCTGGATTGTTTCCGGTTGTCATATAATACAATGGACTCTGGATTGTTTCCGGTTGTCATATAATACAATGGGCTCTGGATTGTTTCCGGTTGTCATATAATACAATGGGCTCTGGATTGTTTCCGGCTGTCATATAATACAATGGACACTGGATTGTTTCCGGTTGTCATATAATACAATGGACTCTGGATTGTTTCCGGTTGTCATATAATACAATGGACACTGGATTGTTTCCGGTTGTCATATAATACAATGGACTCTGGATTGTTTCCGGTTGTCATATAATACAATGGACTCTGGATTGTTTCCGGTTGTCGGTTGTCATATAATACAATGGACTCTGGATTGTTTCCGGTTGTCATATAATACAATGGGCTCTGGATTGTTTCCGGTTGTCATATAATACAATGGACACTGGATTGTTTCCGGTTGTCATATAATACAATGGACTCTGGATTGTTTCCGGTTGTCGGCTGTCATATAATACAATGGACACTGGATTGTTTCCGGTTGTCATATAATACAATGGGCTCTGGATTGTTTCCGGTTGTCATATAATATAATGGACTCTGGATTGTTTCCGGTTGTCGGCTGTCATATAATACAATGGGCTCTGGATTGTTTCCGGTTGTCATATAATACAATGGACACTGGATTGTTTCCGGTTGTCATATAATACAATGACTCTGGGATTGTTTCCGGTTGTCATATAATACAATGGGCTCTGGATTGTTTCCGGTTGTCATATAATACAATGGGCTCTGGATTGTTTCCGGTTGTCATATAATAAAATGGACTCTGGATTGTTTCCGGGGTGTCATATAATACAATGGACTCTGGATTGTTTCCGGTTGTCATATAATACAATGGACTCTGGATTGTTTCCGGTTGTCATATAATACAATGGACTCTGGACTGTTTCCGGTTGTCATATAATACAATGGGCTCTGGATTGTTTCCGGTTGTCATATAATACAATGGGCTCTGGATTTGTTTCCGGTTGTCATATAATACAATGGACACTGGATTGTTTCCGGCTGTCATATAATACAATGGACTCTGGATTGTTTCCGGTTGTCATATAATACAATGGACACTGGATTGTTTCCGGCTGTCATATAATACAATGGACTCTGGATTGTTTCCGGTTGTCGGCTGTCATATAATACAATGGACTCTGGATTGTTTCCGGTTGTCGGCTGTCATATAATACAATGGACTCTGGATTGTTTCCGGCTGTCATATAATACAATGGACTCTGGATTGTTTCCGGTTGTCATATAATACAATGGGCTCTGGAATTGTTTCCGGGTTGTCATATAATAAAATGGACTCTGGGATTGTTTCCGGTTGTCATATAATACAATGGACTCTGGATGTTGTTCCGGTTGTCATATAATACAAATGGACTCTGGATTGTGTCCGGTTGTCATATAATACAATGGACTCTGGATTGTTTCCGTTGTCCATATAATACAATGGGCTCTGGATTGTTTCCGGTTGTCATATAATACAATGGGCTCTGGATTGTTTCCGGTTGTCATATATACAATGGACACTGGATTGTTTCCGCTGTCATATAATACAATGGACTCTGGATTGTTTCCGGTTGTCATATAATACAATGGACACTGGATTGTTTCCGGCTGTCATATAATACAATGGACTCTGGATTGTTTTCGGTTGTCATATAATACAATGGGCTCTGGATTGTTTCCGGTTGTCATATAATATAATGGACTCTGGATCTTTTCTTTCTTTCTTCTTTCTGCAGTGGCTTTCCGTAAACCAAGAGGTCTCCCCCACCCCCTCCCCCAGCCTATCTGTGGAAATGCCGTGGTCTTTCAGATAAAAAAGCATCCCCGCCTTCCAAAAAATCTGTGCATAAAATTTCCTCTTTTCTTTTCTTTGTGTGTTTCTGTCTTTTTTCTTCCTCCACTACTGTTTTCTTTTTTCCTGTCTTGCCAGTTCACCCCCTTTTATCATTTCAAGCACGTCTTGACACTTTTTTTTTCTCTTTTGCGCAATCCTTGATGTAGTATCTTTGCTGTTTTGGTCTGGCGATCAGGTAGTGATCATGTAAACACTGGGATGGCACCAGCTGTCCATTCTGTGGTGTTATTTGTCTGTATGACCTTTCATGTATTTTGTGTGTAGTTTTCAAGTATCTTCATTCCTTTCTTAGAACACTTTGTGATCTGGGAATGACAAATTCAGCGAAGTATTTTCATTCCTTCCTTAGAATACTTTGTGATCTGGGAATGACAAATTCAGCGAAGTATTTTCATCCCTTTCTTAGAATACACTGTGATCTGGGAATGACAAATTCAGCGAAGTATTTTCATTCATTCCTTAATCTGGGAATGACAAATTCAGCGAAGTATTTTCATTCCTTTCTTAGAATACTTTGTGATCTGGGAATGACAAATTCAGCGGAAGAGCTGACGTCCTCATCACACCTAGTCTTATTTGTCTCGGAGAGCTTAATGATGAAGATAACGTCATGAACTGTACTGTAATGTGAGTGGGTTCTCTTCTGACACGACAGAATTTTGTGTATACCAAGGTTGATTCGTTTATATAGTCAGGAGGAGGAGGAATTTTGTTTAATGTCCCGTCACACATTTCGGTGATTGAAGACATTTTGTTAAAGTATTTATGAACACATTTGATTATTATCGGTTAGAAGGGGTGGGAGATGTGAATGAATGGAGAGTTGGAGGAAATTGGGCAAATGAGGGTGAAATGAGGGTGAAAGTTGAAAAATAAAACCAACCCTAAATACAATGACAGGAAAATACTCAAAGGACTTCGTAAAAGAGAAGTCGTAAAACTGACAATAGTTACTGTCAATCTGTTATATAGTTAATCTGTTATATAGCTAATCTGTTATATAGTTAATCTGTCCTAATGTGGCAATCTACGGTTGGCTGGGCTGTAAGCAACGATGTCAAATGTAAAAAACAACAACAAAAAACAAACAACAAAAAACAACCAAAAAGCCCCAGTCATCAACACAATAATTTAAGTGCCCATTTATCTCCGTGTCGCTTCTCTTTTTGGTTTACCGTGGAAGACCCTGAAGTCCAAACGCCTTGCCTCTTTGTACCTCTTTGCGGTGTAACCAATGTTCGTTTGTATGTCCCACAGGTGACCGTCAGTATGGTACCATCTCCTCTTTTTTCCCCCCTTTTTTTCCCTCGAGGGTTCTATGAGAATGAAAGAACACCCATTCTGTCGCCAATATTTCACGACGATGATGTGGGCGTTGCTGAGTTTCCGTCGTTGTGTGAAAACTGATCATTGATTCATTCGCTGTTAAGTTTTGAACTCGTCGAATGGGTCAGCCATAAAGTGGCAGAGATGTCACGCACACACACATACGTGTGCGTGCATACACACATACACATGCACAAGCGCTCTCAAACACCCCCTAACCCACAACCACACACACATGCACGCACAAGCACACACACGAACCATTGTATAAGAATACACTTGAAGCGTGTGTCCCCACCGAGCATGGGCTGTGAAAAAGCGAAACATAAGGAGATATTAAAGGAATAACAACTAAAAAATAGAATGAGCGTTCAAACAAAGATTGAAAGAGACAGTGAGAGAGAGAGAGGGGGGGGGGGGGGAGAGAAAGAGAGAGAGACAGAGAGGGAAGAGAGACAGAAACACCCACACACAGACACAAGAACAGATACAGACATAGACAGACAGACAGACAGACACACACACGCGTACACCTCCCCCGCTGCCCCCCACCCCCACAGAAGGGGTATCCGATCCTCACCCACCCCCCTCCCCAGCAGAGGACGGACCTCACTGTGAGTGAACGCCGGTTGACTTTCTCACGGGTGTCGGTCCTAAGTGTACTTCCTCCGCACTCTCTCTCTCTCTCTCTCTCTCTCCCCCTCCCCCCCTGTGCCAATCACTCCTGCACGAGGAATAAAAGACTGGCAGGGTTGGGTGCATCCCTTGCAGACCCCAAAAGGGAACTGAAACAGCGCAATTGACGTGCTGAAGGGGTTACAAAGCCAAGACCTCGTCTGTGGGATCGTGTCTCATCGCTAGACACACGGTTATGGACAGCATGAAATATTATACAGGAATAGCTCTGACAATGAGACTAGTTTGTTTTTTGTTGGGTTTTTAAAAAAAATACTTTATTTCATACTCCTAACACCTCCTGAAAAACAACAACACAACAACAACAAAATAAACAAAAAAGTCAATCCATTTGACAGCTTCTGTATATCATATGGATTACATGTGAGCTATCTTTCTGACGCTGTACCCAGAAGTGACAAACAACTGAAGCTTCATGAATAATGTGTTTGTAAAGCCCGTGACCTGAAACGTATTGTTTGGGGAGGTTCGGGGATTGTGGTGGGCTCTCAGTGAAGACTCTTTAATTCCTCGGTGACGTTCTGCGTGAGGTGGGCTCTCAGACATACACAGGGATATCAGGTGACTGCATGGAAACCTTCTCGGCTATTTTCATATTACTGTGCTCTGTTTGTGCACATTAAATAACTGTTTAGAATAGAAATCTGTATTCTCGACATAAAAAACCCCATCAGAACAGGCACTGTTGTATTATAAGGTCAGCTTGTTAAGCCGAAAAAGTTTACTCAGTAATCGTAATTTAAAGAAACAGGAAAACTGTGAAACACAATATAGAGTATAAAGAAATTCTGTTTAATTGATAATGCTTTTTTTTTTTCCCTGCCCCATCATCTGCATCGTTTCGGTGAGATTACTTCCACGTCGCTCATTCCGAAACCCCCTTGCAAAGCCCCACCTGGGTTCGTCTGTCGCTGTTACAGCGGAATGCAATTGGGAGAAAATGACTTTCTTCTTCCTCTTCTTCTGCGGTCGTGGGCTTCAACTCCCACGTTCACTCGAATATACGCGAGTGGGCTTTCACGTGTATGGCCGTTTTTAGCCCGCCATGTAGGCAGCCATACTCCGCTTTCGGGGGTGTGCATGCTGGGTATGTTCTTGTTTCCATAACCCACCGAACGCTGACATGGATTACAGGATCTTTAACGTGCGTATTTGATCTTACGCTTGCGCATACACACGACGGGGGGTTCAGGCACTGGCAGGTCTGCACATATGTTGACCTGGGAGATCGTAAAAATCTCACCCTTTACCCAACAGGCGCCGTCACCGTGATTCGAACCCGGGACCCTCAGATCGAAAGTCCAACGCTTTAACCATTCGGCTATGGCGCCCGTCGAAAATGACTTTCGATAGATATTGCCTTCTTCAGAAAAACACACACACAAAAAAAACAACAACCAAACAAACCAAAAACAACTCCAAGAAGACACAAAGAGAAATGTATTTACCAGTCTGTGTACAATGAAAGACCCAGCAAGTCGTGAGAATAAACTAATCCAAACTACCCAGATATAACATGGGGAAAATCAGCAGCTCACAGTGTGCTGAAGAAAATAACACAAGTGGGTGTTGTGGTGTTTTCCTGAATTGTTGCTGCCTTTTTGTTCATGGTCACCTCAGAAAATATCAGGTGGAGTGATGGCCTAGAGGTAACGCGTCCGCCTAGGAAGCGAGAGAATCTGAGTGCACTGGTTCGAATCACGGCTCAGCCGCCGATATTTTCTCCCCCTCCACTAGACCTTGAGTGGTGGTCTGGACGCTAGTCATTCGGATGAGACGATAAACCGAGGTCCTGTGTGCAGCATGTACTTAGCGCACAGAAAAGAACCCACGGCAACAAAAGGGTTGTTCCTGGCAAAATTCTGTAGAAAAATCCACTTCGATAGGAAAAAAACAAATAAAACTGCACGCAGGAAAAATATAAAAAAATGGGTGGCGCTGTAGTGTAGCGACGCGCTCTCCCTGGGGAGAGCAGCCCGAATTTCACACAGAGAAATCTGTTGTGATAAAAAGAAATACAAAATACAAAATCTTAAATATATCTTAAAAAAAAGAAGAAAGATTTTGATTAAATTTTCTTTTTACGTATTGTGCACATAATTCTCCTGTGACAGGACGAATTTTGAGAATTTTGAGTTTCCCTACGAGTGCTGAACAATAAACATGCTGACATCAACGAACGGTCTCTGGTCCTGAAAAATGTTCAACCATGCAGGTAGCCTATCTGGTTTCACACCCCTTCTGTTGTTTCTGTCGCGATGTCACGTGAGATTGGTGGTGATGATGGTGTTGGTGGTGGTAGTACTGTTAAGTTATTAAATAAATTTTACTGATATAAAGTAAGACTACTTAGTATAGTTTTCCATATAAATGCGTATATTTGATTCGTACATTAATGCCCGGATAACTCCTTTAACATGGTGTAGATTAATAATAATTGTTAATTAATAATTGTTCATTTAGTCTTATAGTAATGTTTTATATAATGGGTCAAATTCCACCCACTTTACTCGAGCTCCGTTGCCTTTTTTTTCCCACAAAGTGACATTTTATTTACTGCACTGGGCTGTATACATACAGATATTTTTGCTCCTGTAATTAATATCGTAATCGCACTGTAATTTTTTTTTAATAATCATATATTTGGTTTACTTATCCCTGCCAACTTTTGTCTTGGGTACAGGTTTTTATGCAGTGCCCCCGTTTGGATTATTTGTGGCAAATCTAGTGTAGGTGATGTTGTATGTTATTGTGACTTGTTTTATGCAGTGTACTTAGGAACTAACATGTGTGTTTCAGTATCGGATCTTTTGTATTTTTCTTGTTCTTTATTTTCATTACCAGGCAATCTTATATTAAGTTCATGTATATAATGATCCCTTTTTAAAAAAAAGCAAAAAAAAAAAGCATGCAGGGCAGTTACTGCCTAAATAGCTTTAATTTTAGGCTCTGACAGTATAAAAATGTTAATAGATCATCGATGGTGAGATCGCGATTTTATGGTAAATGCAAAAAAAAAAAAAAAGAAAAAAAAAGAAGAAAACTCTCACCCTTCGTCTGCACAAATAACATCCCCCTCCCGCTCCCACTGCCCCCCCCCCCCCTCCCCCCACATCCCCCAACACACACACAGATATCATCCAACACACAATCGTACACACACATGCATGCACCAACACACCCCAACACACACACATCCTCTCCACCCCCGCACACGGCCCCCCCCGCCCCCCCCCCCCCTCCCTTCGCACACAGTCTTCAGCTCTTGGACACAGCCTGTCTTGAAAGTCAGAACAAGGTGAGAACGTTCGTCACGAGACCACTGTTTCTCACGCACGCGCCCGCGTACACATCTGACAAATGGCCACCGACGTAAATCTCCGGTTAATCCACCCGCAGACGTTTGTTGACCTCCTGTGACGTCACCACAGCAGCAGTAACAAACAGCTGATAATGTGACCACAGGCACGTGCGTACGGTGTGTGTGTGTGTGTGTGTGTGTGGTGTGTGTGTGTGTGTGTGTGTGTGTGTGTGTATTTTCTTTTTTTCTTTGTGTGTGTGGGGGGAGGGGTTGTTTTTTTGTTTCGTTTGTTTGTTTGTGTGTGTGTGTGTGTGTGTGTGTGTGTGTGTGTGTGTGTGTTCCACCCTCTTATCAAAAGTTCTTTTCTGTCAATCTCACCACTGCGTATTGCAATTACCAATAATTATCATGACTACAATTATCATCATCATCATTATTATCATCATTATTAATTATCATCATTATTACTGTTATTATAATACAGGATGAACAAGAAACCAAAACAAACAACATGATATACTTAATAGACACACACAAAATTCCAAACTTACTGGGCTATACCGACTTCATTACTGGGCCTGGTTTAACTGTAAATGGTTCACGCGTAGAGGACCACAGATACACACCTGATTAAATTTTAACTGGTTCATAAAAGGCTAGGTTCAACGTCTTCGATAGATGGCAGCTTAAACCAGTGTAATACTAACAGTTTGGTTATTTTCGATTACTATCCTAATTCTTTCTGCCAAACAGATAATAGCCCCGCCCCCACCCCCACCCTCCAAATACACAGGTATCACTCCCTCACTCACTTCAGCACTAGTTTCTAACTTCTTTCAAATACAAAGATAACCTGAACTCGTGCAGTTTTTATTATTATTTTTTATTCTTTTTTTTTTTTTTTTTACCCGAGTTCGTGCAGTTTTATTTTAAATTGTTTACTGTAGCTGAAGAAGGGAGCGGCTGGGGAGGGTCAGGGTGGGGGTGTGAGCGGGGGACGGAGTGGGGGAAGGGGGAGGCGGGTACACATTTTGACAACACAGAGGGGCGGGGGGAATATAATTCTTTATCTTAAAAAAAAAAATCTCCATGTAAGTATGTCAGTTTTTTTTTTCTTTTTTTGTGTGTGTGCGAATCTTGAAACCTGTTCAGCTATTGCGATGACTAGGACACAAGGCTGGGACTGTTACCATTGAAGTACATACTCCAGGCATGTCTAGACGCTTTGCTTGACGTCACTTCTCGTTTGCCTGTTCTAAAAATAAAGATAAAAAACAAACAAAACAACAACAAAAACAACAACAGACAAACAAGCCAAAAAAACAACAAAAACAAAAACAAACAAACAAAAACTGTACAAAGCTTTTCGTTTGTTCGTTGCGTGAACAAGGAGGGATTTGTTTTTTTGGGAAAATATATCTATCCATCTATATATCTTTCTATCTATGTATATACCACTTCCCCTTCTCCTGTTTTGCAGTCCTGGGAATATGTCCCAGTGTCCAACAATCACAAGGCAGCGGTTGTAGTTTCGAATAACGAAACACTTAAAAGGTGGCAGCCTGATGCCGACCTGCTCGTGATATCCTTGACGTCTCGTGTGCAAAGAATTTTTTTTTTCTCGGTCACGTGTTATAAAAAAAAGAAAAAGAAAATAAAGAATCTTTTTTGCAAACAGTTCAGCTTCATTGTACTTCTCCAACAAAAAGATGTGTATGAAATGCAGTTATAACCACTTGTTCGTACAAAATATGGGGATACCGTATTTGTTTTGCGTGAGGCAGAGCTGCAAACGGAATAAACCATACGCACTACGCGACACCTGATGCTAAAGTGAAAAGAGAGGGAAAAAAATGTAGAACACCCCAAACAAGGAATAGATTTGGTCTCTTTCAATTCATAACTACATGCAGTTTTTAGAACTAACTCGATCATCTGCAACAATTCAAAACATGCAGCCAGCGCTCTTTTATGACGTACATCCAAACTGTGTATTTGACGTCACAATTTGCGTCAAAATGGCAACCTCTTCCGAATCGGTTCACGCTGTTTAAGTCTACACACTAAATAAATCAACAGCTGGACCAATTTCTCAAAATTGTGTCTGCCTGTAACGTGTGGTGTTTCAAACGAAATTGAACGGATATTTATTCTGACATAACTTTTTAAGTAAGTATGTACGCATCACATATTGTACAAATAAATATATATATCAAAGTTCGACAAGTTTTCTTTTGTGCTCTGCGATGATACAGATACAGATACAGAATACTTATTATCTCAAGAAGAGAAATTCATGCTCCGCGATGACACTATACCAAGAGAGAACAGCGTGGAGTACTATTTCGGAGAGCTTCTACGAGGAACCTGTTGTCTAGAGAAGGCCTTTTCAAATTTTTATTATCATATCATTTATCAAAGAAACTTCTTTTCTTTTTTTCCCCCTCTTTTTCCCTCTCTCTTTTTTTTTCCAAAGAAAGTTTTATTCTTTACACGCATGTGCCTCCACCATCATACAGGCAATTAAGTACTACCTTTGTTTTTGGAGAATTAAGTTCCAGCAGTCGTGATGGACCAAGGTTCTTGCGGACAGGTCAGCTTGATCGGTCATTCTGCCCGCTTGGCTTTGGCTTGGGTACAATCGGTTCATTGGCTTGGTTGGGGTGCACAAATAGGTGTGGGGTGGGGTGGGGTGGGTTTGTTTGCACGTGTACATGTGTGTAGAGGTTGGTAGGTTGGTGTGTGTATGTGTGTATGATGAAATACAGAAACAATAAAATAAATCGGGCGCTCGCGCGCGCGCGCGCGCACACACACACACATACACACATCACAACACACACTGCACACAAACACAACACACACAGACACAGACACAGGGGTTGAAGGGGGCTGGGGATAGCGTCATTTCTTTGTTTTCGGCTTACTGTGCACATCGTGACAAAAACGTATGGAGGAAGGACGAAAGTTAAACTGGTCAAGCAAGGTGTGCTTGTTCACCATAGGCTATTCTTTATAATGGGCTCAATCAAACTTCTACGGAAGGACAGACACCCAATTTCACAAATGTAAGGCATTTGTTGAGACGTAAATTTGTATGACTAGTAATATAATCTATGATGAAGAGATCGCGTGTTCATTAAATCTTTATGATAATATTTTGGTATATTTGACTTTCGCTATATGCATACATAATTTCTTTTTTGTTTTTTCGTATTTTAGTATATATAATTTTTCTAGTTAAGGACATATTCAGCAATAAATGTTGTTTAACATACATACTAGAATTAAACGGCAAATAATCTTACTTTAAACACACACAGATACACACACACACACACACACACACACACACACACGCACGCACACACACACACACACATATATATATATAAATGTGTGTGTGTGTGTGTGTGTGTGTGTGTACATATATCTTACGTTTATCATTAATTCCCGCTTTTATGTTTATTCGTATATTTTCAAAGTTCCACTTCCGTCAGCTTTTAAAAAAAAAAAAAATGTCCTCAGAGTCGGTTAGGATTTAAAAAAAAAAAAAAAAATCTCAAATCGCCGTAACAAAAATCAAACGGAAATAGGTTTTACAAATAAGTGTAAGAAAAAGGCCATGTCTCCAAGACGCCTATGTCGTAAAAAATGAGAAAGTATTTGTACGGGTTGACCATTCGATGTAGTGCACGTGATCAACCGTGAAGCACAAACAGGTCGCCAGCAGACAGCACAGTTCACGAACTAGAACCGCGCGGCCAGGGTATGTAGATGAATGGACTGTTTTGATGGCTCTCACGCCAATCACCACCCAGCCTGTGCTAAGCTTGATCCCCTTAATCCCGCACGGCTTCCCTTTTGATATTGGTGGGCGGACAAACAGCAGAACAACAGATCGATAAGCTTTAACGTCTACCCTTGAACTTCTCGGGGATTATCGAACTCTTAAGGAGAAGCAGGCAAGGCGGCTCAGCCCGCTTAAACGGACGATGAAGATTATTCAACATCTGTGCCCCCCGCGTCATGGAGACCATTCAAAGGCACAAAAGCGCAGCGAATCCCCAACCCCCGCCTCCTCCCCTCTCTATACTTTTCTTAATCACAGTGCATGCTTATTGTTTATCCGCCAATATGTTTTAGGGGTTGAAGAAAAAAGCTGCAATGCAACAGACTTGAAAGAACGTACAATGTGTTTGGTATTGGGTTACTGGACATCAAAAGAGCGAATGTCAAAAATGTTGCAAAATACCCTGTTGTGCGTCTCAGATGTTTACTACAGCATCGATAACTTACCAGTAAAGCAGGCTAAGCCTGCGGGCCCCAAAGCTGACTTTTCCGTAACAGTATTTGTTGACTGAATGGCCGTGTGAATTAGGCCTACTAATCAAGTATATTGTTCGTCACGTCCTCCCTTGCAGCTTCCAGAACATTCTAACCAAGATATTGGTGTTAACTGGAGGTGGCAAGTGGGGGAGTGGGGGGGAGGGGGGGAGGGGGAGAGAGTAGAGAGTAAAAGGGAGAAAACTGTGTAATTGGGTATTAACAGGAAAGCTCCAACGAACTTTCCAAAGTCGTACAGAGAGAGAGAGAGAGAAGAAGAAGAAGAAGACAAAGTAGTAGAGAGAGAGAGAGAGAAGAAGAAGAAGTTGAAGAAAAAAAAGAGAGAGGTTGTTTCTTAAAAGAGGAAAGCTGAGAGAACTGGACAATTCGGTCAACAAGGATGTTCAGACGAACTTTTCAAAGTCGGCTTTTTCCACGCTACTTCTGTCTGTCGTGTTAAACAGCAAAGGTCTTGCTCTATATAAGACAGTAAGCAGTGTCACCTTATTTCTCGAGGTTTTTCGTTGGTTTTTGCTTCAGGAAACACTGTATTGCTGTTCGACTGTTTTGTCCTGCTGCACTTATTACTCTGTCTGTCCACGACTTTTTATTTAATTCCTTCAAATTCTTGGAAACCAACGACAAGAAGACAACACACACACACACACACACACACACACACACACACACACACACACACAGAGAGAGAGAGAGAGAGAGAGAGAGAGAGATTCTTTGTTTTGATGGTTTAAAGCAGACAGTGAAGTTGTTTTTTTTAACTGAACTGAATGGAAAAAATCATCTTTTCTCGAGCAGACTCTAAACTCAGACTTCTTTCTTTGTCTGAATAAGAGAATAATGTATTAGACACGTGTAAGGGGGCTGTCTCGGAACTGTGATTCTGTTTGTATGCAGGTTGGAACACCTGAAGGAGGTTACTGGACGATAAATGACGGAGGTGTTGACGTAACACTACTTTTTTCGGGTGATTTTGATGGAAAAGGTAAATTTGAAATAGGTCGGTAGTTTTTCGGGTTTTCTTTGTCAAGACCCGGTTTCTTCTGTACAGGTATAGCTGGGGCATTTTCAAAATCTTCATGAGAAGAACCTTTAGACATTTGAGCACAGTTTACACAGATCGGCAGGCAGAGGACCCAGACCACAACTGTACTGATCAGTTCTTGTTGATGCAACCAATGCACGTTTTTGTTTTTTGTTTGTTTGTTTGTTTGTTTTTAATCAGTGGCGAAGAACAACTCTCGCTTTATTACACCCTACACTCCAACACTTTCCTCCTCCTCCTCCTCACTCTCCCTCCTCTCCACACAACTCCCCCCCCCCCCTCTCTGCCACCTTCCCACCGACGCAGCTTTTGTCATGCTGTGTGACCTAGATGTTACCGTGAGAGCGGGTAGCCGAGAGGACAGGGACGGACACCCGATATCTACCTGCCCTTGTGAATGACACTCACACCGCCTAACATACTATGGCACTGCAGTAAGGAGGGGCTGGAGGTGTGAGGGGAGAGAGAGAGGAGAGGAAAGAAGGGTAGAAAGAGAGAAAGAGAGAGAGACAGACAGACAGAGAGCAGAGAGACAGACAGAAAGAGAGGAAGAGGAGAGAGAAAGAGAGAGAGAGAGAGATGGGGGGCGGGGGTAAAGACAGTCAAGCTAGCACAGAGAAATAAGGATAGAGAGACGGAAAGAGAGAGAGAGAGGGGGGGGATGGAAGCATGAAGAGAGAGGGGAGATACAGAGAGAGAGGGGGAGAAGAGAGAGAGCGTGTGTGTATATGTGTGCGTGTGTGTTTGTGGGGGAGAGGGAGAGAGAGAGAGAGAGAGACAGAGAGAAACAGAGAGAGAAAGTGGGGGAGGAGAAAGAAAGAACAAGAGAGAGAGAAAGAGAGAGAGACAGAGAAACGGCAAAAATGTACATGAGGGAGTGTAAGAGATTAGCAAGTACCTTTTTTCATTGAGAGAGAGAGAGAGAGAGACAAAGAGAAAGAGAGAGAGAGAGAGAGAGAACGAGGGGATGGGGGCGTGCATGCATATGTGTGTGTGTTTGTTTTTGTTGTTTGTTTGTTTTTTTATCAGAATAGGCCATGGCCCCTAAGAAAGGAGTGGTGAAAACAAACTTTTGAGAGGTTTACTGAATGACATGAACGTTACGTAACCCCAAAGAAAAGTAAACCTATCGTCAGATGCATTTATCAACTTACACAGAGCACAAGAACAAATCAATATACAAAACAAAAAAAAATCTACAAGCATTCTACAAGTTAATTGCTGCATGTGTAGTAATTGTACAGAAGATGACATAAGCATTGAGAGTCTGAACTGACATGGCTGCCTTAAATTTTGGATGGAATAAGCTTTTCTTTTTCGTTCAACGGTCAGGTCTCTGCACTTGGGACCAGCCCTCGAGATGAAACGGACGGTCTTCAACCAAAAGAGTTTCCACAGGTCCATGCAGCTCGTCATGTGTGGTAGTGGGTGCCGGGCGGATCTCCTTCCTCCCTGCAATCCTGGGAATTGATCCTGTCCATTGGTCTGGCCTCCTTCGCCACATGGACACAGAGGGGACAGCACTGCACGGAAGCGTTGATGCATGTGGCTGTTTAGTCTGTATAAGACTTCAGACTTCGTTCCTCGTAAGATAAGGAAAATTCATGGCAAGCACGTCAAAACACAACATACAAACACGAAGACATGCCCATAACGTGACCCCCCCCCCCCCCCCAGGCCCCCCCCCCGCCCCCCCACCTACACCCCCGCCGCCCACTTACTCCCTCCCTCTGTTTTCACCCAGCACATTTCGTAGCGCACACACATACGTGCACCTGCATACCTCCCACACCACCCACCCACCCACCCACTCACATTTTTGTACACAATGCTATCGCTCCATGTTACCGCTTGGATGAAAAAAACAAACAACCAACCTGACTACTTCAAATTTTATGAAGTTCTAAAAAAAAAAAAAAAAAAAAAAAAAAAGTACACCGAAGAACACGCCCACACACACGGAATCAATGTGTCCTGTTTCTGGCAAATCTCCCACCCCAAGACTTAGACATTCACAAGGATATCCTTGAAATTCTATCCTCTTTTGACACCCAGCTTGTCTTACCCTTTCGCTTTCTTTGGCAGTCTAAAATTTCAGTTCGCATTATTTCCAAGCAACGGGAAACACAATCTGAAAGCGGAATTCAAACAGAGAGACAGACATATAGACACAGAGAGACAAGACATGGAAGTGTCAGTGGTGCAACTGTGTCTCTGGCGGGCGTGAGTGGGAAGTGACGGACTTTGCCGTCAGAGAGACAGAACACCATGGTAGCAAAGGAACTGTTGCGGGATGGAGACGGAATGGAAAACAGTATTAACCCCCCCCCCCCCCCCCCCCCCTCCCACACACACACACACCCACCCCGAACCCCTCCCTCCCCCCCCAAAAAAAATAACAACAGAAAAACCCCCGATGAACTGACAACATCGCAGAATGGATTGAAAAACCATTTGCAGAGCCCACACAACCGACTGACTTGGGAGGAATCCGTTGAACAGTTTTGTGCGGCACCCCAATGACTTCATGGAGCTAAGGGAGAAGAGGATAAACGTGTCTTTGATGGTAGTCCTCTATCAGATCCACCCTGTCTTACAAAAAGCAGTCTTCACGAAGTTCAGGCTAGAGACAACGTTCTAACTACAAGCTTTGTCAAGAATGAAATTTGAAGGGCTATCGCATTTGATAAATACATGTTATGATTTTGCCAGAGTACAGCTAAAATCACACGTACTCGAGAAGTGTGGTTTGTTCTGAAAAGAGTAGAAATGTGCCCTTTTGAGGTGAGCGTTTGGGCCATGTGCATGAATGGAATGCTCCCGTTTAAAGTATGTCTGTTAAAACATGAATTTTTTTTTTTTTTTACCAATCTGATCGATTTCAGAAGAATGTAGATAACGAGAAGTGAAAACTGAGCAATCTTTGTGGTCAGAAGGGGTGGGTTTTTTTTCTTCCTCTGTTCACTCCCATTCCGACATCTAACAATAACAATGTTTAATTACTACTTCGGGACATCCTCCGCGTAAACGTCTTGTCAAGACCTGTCATAGTAATGCATGACATATCTATCTAGTGACTACACAGATACAGTACTAAAGAAGGCAATTACAGTGTGTGTGTGTGTGTGTGTTGTGTTGTGTTGTGTTGTGTGTGTGTGTGTGTGTGTGTGTGTGTGTTTCTAAAGCATTTCTCACACATCCTGCTGCAAGAGAGAGGTTTCCTTCACTTACAAAATCATCCAACCTTGTCTGTTGTGCCTCACACACACCCCTCAACAGGCCCGAGCCTCTCGTTCCCCTCCTTTCCCTGGTTGACATGCCTGTGTGAACACGGGGCCAGATCCCACGGGTAACCGTGTTCACTGCAAGACAGAATCAACTGGATTATGTCCGCCTCACTTTTTCTTTCTTATCTTTTCCTCACAGTGTCTACATCCTAGGCCCCTTTATGGTCCTTCACGGACATGTTATTTTCCCACCCCATTTTTTTTGGTCCTGTCGGCTCTTTGAAACACAAGCATTGCCTCCATTCTGTAACACATACACGCACATGCGCGCTACACACACACACACACACACACACACACACACACACACACACACACACACACACTGAGCACTCAGTTCAACAAAAGTTAGTCCAGTCGTATGCAGTTTCCCTCCGCAACAGCAGAGTCAGCAACAAGAACGTCAGTTGGAAAGCCTCCTCTGCACCCAACAGTTTCATGATGTGCACATTCCTGTCTTATTTCACTTACTCCCAGTCCCCTTCATAGCTGATTATACCGCACATAGCATCACAGGTGATTATACCGCACATAGCATCACAGGTGATTATACCGCACATAGTATCACAGGTGATTATACCGCACATAGCATCACAGGTGATTATACCGCACATAGCATCACAGGTGATTATACCGCACATAGCATCACAGGTGATTATACCGCACATAGCATCACAGGTGATTATACCGCACATAGCATCACAGGTGATTATACCGCACATAGCATCACAGGTGATTATACCGCACATAGTATCACAGGTGATTATACCGCACATAGCATCACAGGTGATTATACCGCACATAGCATCACAGGTGATTATACCGCACATAGTATCACAGGTGATTATACCGCACATAGCATCACAGGTGATTATACCGCACATAGCATCACAGGTGATTATACCGCACATAGCATCACAGGTGATTTCTGATGAGGACTGTCAGTGTTTAACTGCAGAGTTTTGTGCGTGTTCCAACTTTGAACTGTATATGAGAAAAAGTGCTCAATAAATGTTCAGTTTCTCTCTATCTCTCTCTCTTAAAACGTGCTTAAACTTAAATACCTCCTTAACCGAATAATTATCAATTGCACTGCTGTTGTTGTCTCGTTCGTCATTTATCAGATGGATTCCCCCGTCTCCTCGACAAAGGCGGCAGTACGCTGCAGGTCCTCCAGTCCTCCGTAGAGCTTCCGGGCCGTTGGGATTGGGTCGGGCCAGGTTTTCTCTCGGAGCGCTTGGTGGAGCGGGCAGGACTGCAGCAGATGTTCTGTTGTCTGGCTGCCTGTTGCACTGTTATCTATGTGTATGTCTGTACTTTTGTGTGTATGTATTCAATGTGTTGTTTACTCAAGTTTGTTGTTTGTTTTTGCTGCACATTATTTTTACATTTCCTCATCCCTATGACATGGGCATATGGCCTAGTGCTTTAAATCATCTGAGTTCTGAGTTCTCTCACTCTCTCTCTCTCTTCTTCTTCTTCTTCTTTTTCTTCTTCTTCTTATCATGATCATTATACATGTGGCCACCAAGACAGAATTTCTCTCCACAAAGGTTTGTTTTGATTATCTCCATTTCTTCTCAAAACTCGGATTCGCCACTTTCAGTTCTGCTACGTTTGTGTATATGGGTATACTTTGAAAGTTCTAAATCAAGAAAAATTCGTTCAACATCAACAGTGAGCAGAAGATAACTGTTAGTACTTGTCCGTTACCTTTGTCTTGAGGGCATTTGCCATGGAATCTATTCGTCCAGTCCGCAGCATTTTTATTCGTTTGATTTAAGTTGGTAAATTTGTACATCGCACTGATCACACACACACACACACACACACACACACACACAGAGAGAGAGAGAGAGAGAGAGGAATGCAAATACGGCCTATAACCCATCTCTCTCTCTCTGTAATTCCCCTCGATTGCTAACATAAAAATTTGCACAACAATACATTGTTTGCTGGTGGTTTGTAAAGGTGGGTGCGTTCTAATCGTTTTAGGGCAGGAAAAGGTTTCAACTATGATAACGTTATTTTCTAAACGGCTGGTACATTCATAGGGCCGACGACACATTTTACTGTGTGACAAATTATGTGACCAGTCCAGGCCCTGGACTGTTTTCTCAGAACATGTTGACGGTTTATCAGTTGTCCTGCAAGTAGTATAAAGTAGAGGAAGAAGGAAGATGAACAAGAAGAATAAGAACAAGTGCAATATAAAAAAAAACACAAGCAAAAAAAAAAAAAAAAAAAAAAAAAAAAAAAAAGACAAAAACAAGAAAACCGAGGGGAATAAATGGGATAGAAAGAAAAGAAAGAACAGAAAAGAGGATGAAACTAAGAAGCGAAGACGGGACAAAGACAGAGTGGAAGAGGGGGGGGGGGGCGGGAGGGGGGGGGGGGAATATCGAAGCAAAGAGGGAGGAAAGAAAGAAGAAAGAAAGAACAACCAGTACTGAAAGATGTCACATGAGGTGTATGGCTCTGGCGGGAAACTGCACACATTGCCTCCTCTCCGCCCCTCCCCCCCCCTGGATCCCCCCCCCCGATCCCCCCTCCCCATGGATCCCCCCCACCCCAGCCCCACAGCAGCCTGCAAACCACTTCTTGCTCTCTCTCCTCCCCTCATCACCTCTTCTTTTTTCTTTTCCTTCCCCAGTGTGTGTGTGTGTGTGTGTGTGTGTGTGTGTGTGTGTGTGTGTGTGTGTGTGTGTGTGTATGCTGTGTGTGTGTGTGTGTGTGTGTGTGTGTGTGTGTGTGTGTATGCTGTGTGTGTGTGTGTGTGTGTGTGTGTGTGTGTGTATGCTGTGTGTGTGTGTGTATGCTGTGTGTGTATGCTGTGTGTGTGTGTGTGTGTGTGTGTGTGTGTGTGTATGCTGTGTGTGTGTGTGTGTGTGTGTGTGTGTATGCTGTGTGTGTGTGTATGCTGTGTGTGTGTGTGTGTGTGTGTATGCTGTGTGTGTGTGTATGCTGTGTGTGTGTGTGTGTGTGTATGCTGTGTGTGTGTGTGTGTGTGTGTGTGTGTGTGTGTGTGTGTGTGTGTGTCCCTCTGTCTCTCTCTCTCTTTGTGCGTGTTTTTTGGTTTTTTTGTTTTGTGTGTGTGTGTGTGTGTGTGTGTGTGTGTGTGTGTGTGTTGTGTGTGTGTGTTGTGTGTGTGTGTGTGTGTGTGTGTGTGTGTGTGTGTGTGTGTGTGTGTGTGTCTCTGTGTCTCTCTCTCTCTCTCTCTGTCTCTCTCTGTCTGTCTCACGACCTGTCTCTTTGACACGCACTCTTAAGCTTGAACAGTATCTTTCGTCCTCCTCCACTCCACGACTCTTTTTCTTCTTCGCTTTCTTCTTCTTTTCTCAAGCCCTCCCACCCGTCTCTCTCTCTCTGTCTCTCTGTCTCTCTTTCACTTCTCTTCTTACTTCTATAGGAAAACAAATAAAATTTGCTAGCAATAAGAAAACAAAAAACAAAAACAAAATGGGTAGCGCTCTCAGTGTGGCGACGCGCTCTTCCTGGGGAGAGCAGCCCGAATTTCACACAGAGAAATCCGTTGTGACAAAAAGAATAATACAGTTCAATACTTCTCTGCTTCTTCTCTCTCTCTCCATCTCTGTCTCTGTGACACACATGCTTAAAAAAAGCTAACACAGAAGCTTCTTCCCTTTATTCCCCTCTTCTTTTTCCATCTCTCTCTCTCTGTATTTCTCCTCATATCTCTCTCACTCTCTCTCTCTGTATTTCTCCTCATCTCTCTCTCATTCTCTCTCTCTGTATTTCTCCTCATATCTCTCTCACTCTCTCTCTGTATTTCTCATCTCTCACTCTCTCTGTGTGTATTTCTCCTCGTATCTCTCTCTCTCACTCCCTCTCTCTTTCTGTATTTATCCTCGTATCTCACTCTCTCTCTCACTCTCTCTGTATTTCTCCTCGTATCTCTCTCTCTCACTCCCTCTCTCTTTCTGTATTTATCCTCGTATCTCTCTCTCTCTCACTCTCTCTGTATTTCTCCTCGTTTCTCACTCTCACTCTCTCTGTATTTCTCCTCGTTTCTCTCACTCTCTCTGTATTTCTCCTCGTATCTCTCTCTCTCTCTCACTCACTCTCTCTATTTCTCCTCGTATCTCTCTCTCACTCTCTCTATATTTCTCCTCGTATCTCTCTCTCTCTCACTCTCTCTCTTTCTCTGTATTTCTCATCTCTCTCTCACTCTCTCTCTTTCTCACCGCCCCGCCCCCCCTTCCCCTCTGTTTTCCTGAACCCCCTCTCTATGCCACACACACATCACTCACACACCCGAAGGAGGAAGAAAGAAGACTGCGCATGCAACAGATGTCATCATCACCCTCACAGCCCCTGTAGCGGGAAACCACAGGTGCATCCATCCACCCGTCCACCCCGTCTCCACTCCACCTTGCACTCACAAAGAACGGGACAGGGACCTTGGCAGGTGACAGAGGGAAGAGCTGCTCTCTCTCTCTCTCTTTCTCTCTTTCTTGAAGACGCCTGAGGGAGGGGAGGGGTAGGGTGGTGGTGGAGGCTGGAAGGTTTTGAAAAGGAAGAAGAGACTGCGTGAAAAACACAGATTTCAGGGACACGGGTGACCCCCCCTCCAGCCCCCCTCGCCCCCCCCCACACACACACCCACACTCACCCCAGCAATCCCGCCCCCTTCCTCCCCATACACACACGCTGCACGCACACACACACACACACACACACACACACGCTGTACTTGCTCACACATGCGTAAGCACACATACACGCACGCACACACACGCACGCACACACACGCACACACTCGCATGCGCGCTCGCTCACACACACACACACACACACACACAAACACACGCACGCACACACACACACACACACACACTCGCGCGCGTGACACAAACACACAAAGAAGAAGCGGGAGCTTCACGTTGAGATGCGCTTCTTCATGTATATTGTTGTAGTCCCCGTGGCAGATGAATGCAGAGAAGTGGGCAGAGGGAGGGGGGTGGGGGCGGGGGAGGGGGAAGGAGGCGTGTGGAGGGGGCGGGGGGGGGGGGGGGGGGGGGGGGGGGGGGGGGGGCGTCGGCTAGTGTCACGTGGATGGCAAGGACAGGGACTGGGACTTGAGATTGGAGGATGAAATTCTTTCTTTAGTTCAACGTCTTTTCACTGTTAAGTTATATTACACGGGGGGGAATGTAGTATGTGTATGCGTGTGCGTTGGGGTTGGGTCGATGATGAAAAGAAGTGGTGGGATGAGACCCGGGAAGGAGACATAAAAAGCGTATAAGAAGTTAAAAGGAAGAGCGAGCTGCGAAAGATTGGACTGACTGAGAGTAAAGTATAACAATCTCAAACATTCCTATAACAGGATAAAGCATGCTACTACTACTGCTGGTGATGATATAACAAAAAACAAAATCATAACAATCTCAAACATTCCTATAACAGGATAAAGCATGCTACTACTACTGCTGGTGATGATATAACAAAAAACAAAATCATAACAATCTCAAACATTCCTATAACAGGATAAAGCATGCTACTACTACTGCTGGTGATGATATAACAAAAAACAAAATCATAACAATCTCAAACATTCCTATAACAGGATAAAGCATGCTACTACTACTGCTGGTGATGATATAACAAAAAACAAAATCAAAGGTCAACCAACTGGACTTTGATTCAAACATTCAGAAAAATGTCGGAAGTATTAGTTAATTATTCAAAACATCTTCCAAGGACAAATACGTGTTCTGTGGAAACTGGTCAGTGAGCTTTTTAAAGATGAGTTGGCTTGTTCTTTGACGCTCGACAAGAATGTGATAGACATTTACTTCTTTTCCGCATAAACACTGTATGTGTTTGCAATAGTTTGTACGCAGGGCATTTAAACGAAATCGATAAATTATACTTATATCGGTCTTGACTGGGAGACAGATTATTCAAGAAAGCCTTGGGGTTGCTCGCTGTAACTTCCTTGAAACAGGTTGGAGGATCTGTGTGTGTGTGTGTGTGTGTGTGTGTGTGTGTGTGTGTGTGTGCGTGTACGTGCGCGCGCGCGTGTTTGTGCATGCGTGCAAGTTATGTTTGTGTGTACGCAAATGCATAGGCACGTGCGTCTAAGTGTGTGCCTAAATGTGCACATGGTGTGTGTGTGTGTGTGTGTGTGTGTGTGTGTGTGTGTGTCTTGGTGGGTGAGTCGGCGCGCGTGCACACGCATGCCCACGTGAGTCAGTAGTAACTGTGCGTGCATGCTTGTTTATGTGATCTTCTTTTTCCTTCTAATTTTCTTTGGTGGGTTCATTTTAGTCCATCTTTGTCGCTGTTTGCTTTTCTTTCTTTTTTTTTTACGATCCTGACGATTGCATTTCACTGATCCTACTTACATATGATTTGGACTTCATCAATGTGGAGTGATGGCCTAGAGGTAACGCGTCCGCCTAAAAAGCGAGAGAATCTGAGAGCGCTGGTTCGAATCACGGCTCAGCCGCCGATATTTTCTCCCCCTCCACTAGACCTTGAGTGGTGGTCTGGACGCTAGTCATTCGGATGAGACGATAAACCGAGGTCCCGTGTGCAGCATGCACTTAACGCACGTAAAAGAACCCACGGCAACAAAAGGGTTGTTCCTGGCAAAATTCTGCAGAAAAATCTACTTCGATAGGAAAAAAAAAAAAAAATGCGTGCAGAAAAATCTACTTCGATAGGAAAAACAAATCAAAAAAAACTGCACGCAGGAAAACAAAACAAAACAGCAACAATAACAAAAATGGGTGGCGCTGTAGTGTAGCGACGCGCTCTCCCTGGGGAGAGCAGCCCGAATTTCACAGAAATCTGTTGTGATAAAAATACAAATACAAATGCGGGGGCGGGGGGAGCTGGGGGAGCTGGGGGAGCTGGGGGAGCTGGGGGGGGGGGGGTCACATCTGAATACAACACAGCATGTGGACAGTAAAGATGACAGACACTGAAAACAACGATCAGTGTGAAGAGAAGAACGCAGGCATGGATGGAACTCAAACTCAGCCGTGGTGTGAGAGACGAACAACTCAACGAAGGAAGAGTTCCGTTCCTGTCTGAATACCGGAGAAACCGTCCCAAGTAAAACCACGATTTAACACGTGTACATACCACACACCACACCATTATGCCCGCGTGTGTGGAGGCCCAGATAGACACTACTACTACTACTAATACTGATGATGATAATAATGATGATAACAATAGTAATAATGAGTATGATTACGACGTTGATGATGATAATAATGTTGATGATAACAATAATAATAATAATAATAATAATGGATACTTATATAGCACACTATCCAGAAATCTGCTCTAGGTGCTTTACAAAAACGCTTTTGATAACATAAAACATTATATCTATGTTACATACACACACCAAAATGTGACCACACACACACGCGTAAATAGTAAAGTATGTCTCACATCCCTAGTTCTGTCACATAAAAATCAACATACAAGTTAGCTGATAACACATTTTTTTTTAGGATGCATGGCATGTCAGAGCTGTAGTATGTTGGGTTTTTTTTAATCAACGACTCAATATACAAATTCATTGGCTGTTTCTATATCTGCTATGTGATTTATTCATTGGTTTATTAGATTGAATCATTGATCAAACTTAGAAACTTTAGAGCCACTTTGTTGAATTCTGCCAATGCTATGTCCGAAGCATGCTCGATTAAGACTAGCAGTACATCTTCTTACCACTTACCAGTGCCAAGGTAGCCATCTGAGGAAAACGAAATCAGAGAGAGAGAGAGACTGACAGACAGACAGACAGAGACAGACAGAGCGAGAGAACTGAACACTGAAATGTTTAATGTCATTAGCTACAGAGTTCTGGTGACAGACAGACAGACAGACACACACACAGACACACACAGAACTGAACACTGAGAGAGAGAGAGAGAGAGAGAGAGAGAGAGAGAGAGAGAGAGAGAGAGAGAGAGAGAGAGAGATCACTGAACACTGAAATGTTTAATGTCATTAGCTGCAAAGCTCTAGTGACATAGTAGGTACAAAAAACAACAACAAACAAACAAAACAAACAAAAAACAAAACAAAACAACTTACGTGTGTTTATGTAAGTTTGTGCCTGCCTGTGTATGCGTATGTGTTGAGGGTAGCTGTTAGATACACATGTATGTTAAAATGTATGTATGCAGTGTGTGTGTGTGTGTGTGTGTGTGTGTGTGTGTGTGTAGTCACATTTTGATGTGCGTATGTAACATTCATGTAATGCATTATGTTAACAAAGGTGTTTTTGTAAAACACCTAGAGCAGATTTCTGGATAGTGTGCTATGTAAGTATCCATTATTATTATCATTATTACAAGTCAGAACAAAAATCGTGCAAGAGGGAGAGAGAGAGAGAGAGACAGACAGACAGACGGATGGACAGAGACAGAGAGACCAACGGACAGATAAACAGACAGGCAGGCATGATCATCACAAGCACAATTCGTATCATAACGCCGGCGTGGCGAAACCCTCTCCAGTTGGACATGCCCGGTTTCAAAATCAGGGTCACAGTGTCTTGTAATCTTCCACGTCCATGTATGGACACCACGTGTCATATTCACTCCCTCCTGTGTGCGAGCGGGCTTGCACAATCATGACTGTCATCATCTTCATCTTTAGGCAGCCATAATCCGTTTGCAGGGTGGAAGTATTTGTATTTGTATTGTATTTGTATTTCATTTTATCACAACAGATTTCTGTGTGTGAAATTCGGGCTGCTCTCCCCAGGGAGAGCGCGACGCTACACTACAGCGCCACCCATTTTTTTTTCATTTGCCTGCGTGCAGTTTTATTTGTTTTTCCTATCGAAGTGGATTTTTCTACAGAATTTTGCCAGGAACAACCCTTTTGTTGCCGTGGGTTCTTTTACGTGCGCTAAGTGCATGCCGCACACGGGACCTCGGTTTATCGTCTCATCCGAATGACTAACGTCCAGACCATCACTCAAGGTCTAGTGGAGGGGGAGAAAATATCGGCGGCTGAGCCGTGATTCGAACCAGCGCACTCAGATTCTCTCGCTTCCTAGGCGGGGACGCGTTACCTCTCGGCCATCACTCCACATGCTTGGTATTTTGATGCATTCATTGCTCACGTGCGTGACGACGTTTTAACGTGTTTTTTTTATTTTTTATTTTTTTTTTTAATCTTCTGCATGAAGACGGCGCATGTGCTGAATCCTCCATCGTGGACTGCCACGTTCATTTGCATGTGCGAGCGGACTTTTTCGTGCATGGTCGTTTTCACCCTGCCGTTAAGGCAGCCATACTTCGTTTTCAAGGGTGTGTCTGCTTGGAATGCACGAGTTTCCACAACCCACCGAAAACTGACATGCATTACGGGATTTTCAACGTGCGTATTCTGCATATGCATACATTCGACGGGGATTAAGACACTACCAGGTCTGCGCATACGTTTAGTCTGGGAGATCGGAGAAATTTCCACCCTTAACCCACCAGGTGCCAGGTCCAACACCAGAATCGTCGGACTGGAATTGGAATACTAAAACCATTCGGCCATTGCGCCCGTCTGAGTCAGGCATTATTGAAACAAGTCTTCTCATAACATGTTGACCTGGGAGAGTCATCCTTGACCCCCCCCCCCCCCCCCCCCCCCCACACACACACACTTCACACCCTCCAACCAGCATGGAGGCGCTCTAAGGAATCTTCTTCTTCGTTCGTGGGCTGCAACCCCCACGTTCACTCGTATGTACACGAGCGGGCTTTTACGTGCATGACCGTTTTTACCCCGCCACGTAGGCAGCCATACTCCGTTTTCGGGGATGTGCATGCTGGGTATGTTCTTGCTTCCATAACCCACCGAACGCTGACATGGATTACAGGATCTTTAAGGTGCGTATTTGATATTCTGCTTGCGTATACACACGAAGGGGGTTCAAGCACTAGCAGGTCTGCACATTTGTTGATCTGGGAGATCGGAAAAATCTCCACCCTTCACCCACCAGGCGCCGTTACCGAGATTCGAAGCCGGGATCCTCGGATTGAAAGTCCAACGCTTTAACCACTCGGCTATTGCGCCCGTTGCTCTAAGGAATCGAACCCCGGACGTCAGGACACAGCCCCACGCTTAAACCGCACGGCCACTGCTCCCACCATCTCATCACACTGATTCCTTGCATTTCGTTAAGCCAGACCGGGTGAAACCCACGTGAAGCTAGCGATAGTGACGATGACATCGATAAGAATAAGTTTTTCAGTGGCCAAATTGATAATGGTAATAATAACAATAACAATAATGACATCGACTGATAACAACAACAAAATAATAATATCAACATTAATGATACCAAAGACACACCAACATCACCACCACTAATAATGATGATGATGATGAGATGATGATTAAATTATGATAATGATGATGATGATTATGATGGTGATAATAATAATAATGCAACTACTATTATCAAAAGCCATGGAAACGAGGTGTTATTGCAAGATACTGAACATCAGATAAACTGAACATATCACCTATCATACTGACCACACCATCAAGCAATAATCTGGACCAACTGAAAGTCTGCTGACTTCAGTTCAGAGAAGAAAACCACGCTGGAATGACCACGTAACAAGATCCAATGGGCCCTGCTAAAACAACCCTCCAAGGAACTGTTTCAAGAGCAAGACAAAGGGGAAGACACAGTGGAGTGATGGCCTAGAGGTAACGCGTCCACTAGATCTTGAGTGGTGGTCTGGACGCTAGTCATTCGCATGAGACGATAAACCGAGGCCCCGTGTGCAGCATGCACTTAGCGCACGTAAAAGAACCCACGGCAACAAAAGGGTTGTTCCTGGCAAAATCCTGTAGAAAAATCCACTTCGACAGAAAAAACAAAAACTGCACTTATATACCAGTGACCATAATTGTTCATGGACATTGTGGATACTATTACTTTCTTTCCTCCCCCCCCTCCCTCTCTCTCTTTCTGAGTGTGCACGTGCATGTATCGGGCACAGCAATAGGTGGAACAGCATGGTTTTCAAAATGCCAGTTATTCCAGTGGTGTAACAGCAACTCAACACATGCAATGATTCGAGCACAGGCATAACGAAACATAGACAAAAAAGGAAATATGGACGCCGATCACTGTCATTAAAATGCGTACGTAAAACATTTCTTTCAACATGACAGCATTTTTTTGTGTAATGTTCACCAGCCGTCAATCTGAACCAAACGAAAAATAATTCATCACGCTTGAGCGTGATATAAGCTCTTAACTTGCACAGTGTTTTCCCCGCTATTTTCTTTGTACGTGTATAATGATTAGGTTTTCTGAGCAAAGAGTTGTTGAAACCAAATATACGATACACACACGACGGTGTTCAGGAATACAGGACTGCCCCCTCCCCATCATCTGCACCATTTCAGTGGCATTACTCCCACGCCGCTCATTTAGATTCCCCTCTATACACGGCCACACCCGGGCTCGTCCGTCACAGTTCAAGCGTCGGCAGTCCGCAGGGAACCATCGATGTTGGGTTGGCAGGAGGCCACACACCAGAGGAGGAGGAGGATAACGATGACAATGATGCTATGGAGGTCCATTTTGGTTTGGGACTGCATGACAAGGCTGTTCTCTACGCTTTCAGTCATCTTTCAGCATAAACTTTTTTCTTTTTTTTTGCGGGAGGGGGGAGAGTGGGGGTTGGGGGGGGGGGGGGGAGGTTACCTCTGTTATCAAAGTGTCATGTTCCGCTAACAACACGATTTCTTTTTCTTTGTTTCGCAATGCACGCTGACCTAAAAGAAGTGCAAGGTCCTTCAAGATTTAATCATTGGTTGTTTCACAAATACGCACGAGCTTGAAAATAAACATGTTTCCCTTGTAGTTTTATGTACTTTGTAGTTTGTTTGTTTTGTTGTGGTTTTTATTAAACAATCTATGAACTTAAACAAAGGTCATTTTCAAGAAACTTTCGAAATTATTTCTCTCCCATGCTATGTAACCATGGTATTTTAGTTTTTAAAAAATGAAGTGCACAGTAACGTTTGTAATGAACAAAGCAACTCAGGAAAACAAACTGTCGACAAAATGGTCTTCTTCAAAAACTGTGTGCTGACCATTAAAAACAAAAACAAAACCAAAACATGACACATTGTGTTTGTTTTCAGAGTGCCTTTACTAAACACTCTGTTTCGAATTCTTTAAAAGCACACACACACACAGACACACAGACACACACACACACACACACACACACACTGGTCACACCTACAGAATGTGTTTCCCAGAACTTATTTCCCCCCTCATTAAGAAGAAGAAGAAAAAAAAAGTTATAAACAAATCTCTCTGAACCCCTCCCCACACCCACACACCGCCAACCCCCTGTCTCCTCCCTGCACACACACACACACACACACACACACACACACACACACACACACTACATGGGGACAGAGAAACAGAAGAACGACGTAGACCCCTCCACAAGGCGGACGGACACAGTTGCACTGTTGGGTAACCCACCTCTCCCCGCTCAGCACCGTCGTGAAACGGGTGGCCTATCTGCCGTCAAAGGGCAGCAGCAGGCAGTCGGGTATGGATACACTTTCCACTCCGCTCCCGTTGGCTGTCGCCGGGGCCAAGGGGGTGGAGTTTCTCCTTCCACCCGCTACTTCACAAGCGGGTACAGGGGTGTTATCCCGTCTCCCACTCCCCTACCCTTTAGCGAATAACGGGTGGCCGTCAAGCTTGAGTGTACCCGCGCGCCGCGACCGAGAGTCGCAAGCCCGTTTTAAGGCGCGCACTTTCTCCATTAAGACAGAAGTCCCCCCGGCTCTAGGAAATCTGGGTGGCGGGAGTTTAAGGAGTGCCCTAAGAGGGGTGGATTTGTAAAGAAAGTGTTTACAGTATTGCGCTTCTTGCCTACTTCCCTTCATCGCCCCGTCAATAGACACCGGCCCGCAATCGCTGACTGTACACAAGTGTGTTGCAATAATGAACTGAGCGGTGTGCACAGGTCACAAGTCATAGACCTCACCGCACACTTTATCATCACTTTATACTCTATTCCTCAGCATACCTGTCGCTAAAAAAAAAAAAAAAAAGAAGAAGAAGAAAAGAAGAAAAAAAGAAAAAAAAAGAATATGAGAATGCAAACCTGATTTAAAAAAAAAAAAGTACAAAGAAGTGTAGATGAGAAAGTACGGTAACATTTCTCTGTGTTCATCCCTTCACCGTGGTGACATAAACTGGGACCATGCCCAAGTGTCTGCGAGTGGTCCGTCGCGGTGAGCGGAAGCGGAGAGGAGATGCACAGGACTGTGATGGTGAACCGAAACCTAAGCTCTTCTGTCAACCTTCACCTCAACATCAAGCAGAAGAAGAGTTGTCAGACTGTGTCAACAATTCATGTCGCCAAGAGGATGTTTTACCCAAAGAGGATGTTGCCCTCAAAGAAGATGTCCTCAAAGACAATGCCATACTCAGAAGTGACGTTACCCTCAGACTGTCGTCTCCAAATGATCTGCGCAGTGGGTTTCCGTGTCAAAAGGAATCCGAAGAAGAGTTCCTGGACCGAAGTTCATCTACATACAGCACTGCAGAGCAGTTCTCTCAGGATTCCATGCTCATTAAACACAGAGCGCCTTCAGACGAGCAGAGGCCCAGTGAAGGTGCACGCGGACTGGTAGACTCGGATCACCCACCACAAAGTGACACTGCAGAAACTAATGTGTTCTCTGATCCCTCTGTCACAACAAAGCAATACGAAGATGTCACAAACGTTCGTGATCCTGAGCGGGAATGTTCACCATCGGGACTGGTTCCAACGAACGCACAAAACCAAATCAGATCCTCGCATGTTGTTCCTGACTTCAATAATTCTTTGCAAAACGTCTGGGAACAAAGCTTAGGTAACAACTGTTACTCAGCTTTCTTCCAGAACCCACACCTTTTTCGATCGCCTATATTTTCCAACAGAGACAATGCTCGTGTCGATTTAACGTTTGATCGAAAGGCAGAAAACGACGACCACCATGGAGTGTTTCGTGAGGAGTGCCACAGGGATGCTGAAGACCTCAGCGCAGGCCTCAGACCACAGAGCTGTGCGGACCTCAGCAGCAACAACAGCAGGCTCCAAAGCTGTGCGACAACATGGACAACCAATCCCACGCTGCATCACCAACCTCCATCTTCTGGGTCCACTCCTATGGCTCCCGTGGAGACGCGGGAGAGGTTAGAAGCCGGGGATCATACCAGCTCTGTCGATTCCTGGAGGGAGAGAGGTGATCATCAAGGCTGTCTGGGTGTGTGGGGGGGAGGGTCCGGGAGGGCGCCGTCCTGTGACAGTGGCGGTGATCGATTGACTGGTGCCGTCACCTGGGGATCGTCTGGAGCACTCGCTGATCGATTAGGGACAGGTGAGTCGTGTGCTGCATACCGTGTGTGTGTGTGTGTGTGTGTGTGTGTGTGTGTGTGCGTGCGTGTGTGTGTGTGTGTGTTGTGCAAGTTGTGAGTGTGCGCGTAGGTGCGTGAGAGATAAGCGCGCGTGTGAAGTTTTGCATAAACAGGCTCATCGTGCATATTTTAGAAGAAAAAAAATGTGTGTGCCTGTGCGTGTAAACATATACAAATTTATTCAAAACGGAACTATTGCTCCGGATAAGAAATAATCATGATGAAGTTTGTCACATATGTCTTTGTTCGTCGACTTGTCAAGCGCGGAGACCGCCGCCATCTCAATGTAAATACGCACAACTTTGTTCTGCTCTGTTTGTGCGCATATGAGTGCGAGAGCGCGCTTGTGTGTGCTGTGTGCATCCGTGAAAGAGAGAGAGAGAGAGAGAGAGAGAGAGTGTGTGTGTGTGTGTGTGTGTGTGTGTGTGAGCACGCGAGAGAGAGAGAGAGAGAGAGAGAGAGAGAGAGAGAGAGAGTGGGACAGTGAGAGAGCGAGAGAGAGTGCGAGTGTGTGACTCTGTGTGTGTGTGTGTGTGTGACAGAGACACAGAGAGAGAGAGAGAGAGAGAGAGTGTGTGTGTGTGTGTGTGTGTGTGTGTGTGTGTGTGTGTGTGCGAGAGAGAGAGACACACACACAGAAAGAGAGAGAATGATAGATACAGGCGAAGAATGAAGGAGGATAGATCAGGTCAGAATGACCACACCATCCACTTTCAGGCTGAACGTAGTTAAGGCTGATCGGTACGTTATATGACGGACTGTATAAGTGTGTAAGTTCTATATTCCGACTCTTATTTGCTCTGATTCGGGATCGAACTAAAAAAAAAAAAAGCATGGGGTCTGTATGTGGATATGATAATGATCGAAGGTGTGGAAGAAAATAACTATAAAATAATTATTGTAAAGCTGCAACCAGCCACTGGTTTTTCAGCATTTATCATTTTCGTCAGGCACAGTATCCACGGCAGACATATAGATAATAGATTATCAGGTAGACAGACATAAAGAGCTAGCTGGATAGATTCATGCATAACACAGACGAAATGGTTGATTGGTAGACAGACACATCTTCAAAACGCCAGAAGCGACCATCGTACCAAACCTGGTTGAGAAATTGTGTTCCTTTCCCTCCTATTTCTGCAGGGAATCGTATGATTCCAATACCTGTCAGATGAATTAGCAAACTCTCTCCGCGCTGCCGGTCGTCTGCTATAGCTAGATGTGACGTCAACTGGTTATCAGAACTGAGAAGTGTGAGCATGTATCGGTATCTTGGTGAGACAAACAAACAGACTGACAGACCTGTAAAGTGTGACACATACATGCCACTTTTTATGCAGAGCGTTTACATACCGAGTCTGCCCACACAAAAAGACAATTTCACACATTGACACACACACACACACACACACACATATACACGCACGCACGCACACAAACACACGCACGCACGCAAACACACACACACATACACACACACACACATACACACACACACACAAGGGCTCGCTATTACAGGCCCCGGGTGTTAACACGAGTAATTATGGTTGATTATGCCCAGCCTATTGTGCAGACTCTGCAGAACGGGACAACGATTCTCTGTCCTTAAAGATCACACCGATATCGTATATGCTTGAAATATCTTGTCATGGGTTTTGCATTTCATATTTGAAGGTCTTCATATTGTCTGCGCAACGTCTCCGTATCAGTAACAAGATCTTGACATCTTTAATTGGATGTCAGGTATTTGTATGTGCCTGCATTGCTTATGAGAGACCTTCCGCGCGAACGCGTTTGTGCGTGTGTGTGTGTGTGTGTGCGCGCGCGCACGCGCGAGAATGCGTGCGTGCTAAAGCGTGTGCGTGCATGAGAGAGAGAGAGAGAGAGGGAGAGAGAGAGGGAGAGCCAGTGCACATGGATGTATGAATAGTCGAGACAGAGAGAACAATGATATATGTCGAGTGCGTGCGAACTTTCATGAACATCAATGTGGGTTGGGGGTGAGAGAGGGAATGGTATGCATTTGAGAGAGAGAGAGAGAGAGGGAATGGTATGCATTTGAGAGAGAGAGAGAGGGGGAATGGTATGCATTTGAGAGAGAGAGAGCTCAGTCGCTGTGTTCCTCCATGTGTGTGGCTCGGTTGCTATGAACTTACAAGTGCATGCATGCTCGCGACATGTTTGTTTATTTGCGCACAAACGCCTGTGGGTGGAAAGAGAGAAGGAGGGAGAGAGAGGGGATAAACAGAGAGGGAGAGAGATAGAGAGGGATAAATAGAGTGAGAGGGAGAGAGAGGGATAAAGAGAGAGAGAGGGGGAGAGAGAGAGGGGGATAAAGAGAGAGAGGGAGAGAGAGAGAGAGAGGGATAAAGAGAGATATAGAGAGGGGGTGAGATAGAGAGGGATAAAGAGAGAGAGGGGGATAAAGAGAGAGAGGGGGGGAGAGAGAGAGGGATAAAGAGAAAGAGAGAGAGAGGGGGGGGGGGACGCCCGTGGATGTTGGGAGCCGCACCCTAAGTGTCAAAGAAAGAACAGACGCCATTGACCACAAATGAGCCATAGACACTTTCTCCACACAGCGAAGGAATGTGACTCACCTGCCCGATCACACTTCTCTCGCTTCCATGAACACGGCACACAATATAGACTGAAAGGATGGCATCAATGCTCAGTGCGACAAACTAAATTATATAGGTTTTTTATATATACATATATTATAAAAAAAAAAAGAAGAAGTCCTGAATAGCTCAGAGAAAGAAAGAGTGAGAGAGAGAGAGAGAGCGGGGATGGGGGCGGGGGAATTGTGGGAGGTCGGTAGTGGAGAAGGTTATCAGAACAAGTTAATTGTGAACGGTCCTGGGTGTGCATATGCTGGGGGGAGGGGGGGGGAGGGTAAATGGGGGGGGGGGTCGTGGTTGGGTGGAGGTGGCTGTATGAGGTGTGCGGGGAGCATGCATCCAAAGAAGATAACTCCTGAACAGTCCATAGGGCAAAAAAAAGAAGGGAAAAATCGCACAGCTTCTTCGTCCGTGGGCTGCGATATTCCAACATTCACTCGTCCTATACGAGTGGGCTTTTAAATGTGTATGTTTTTATCCCTGCCGTGTAGGTAGTCACACTCCGTTTTCGGGGGGGTGGGGGGGGGGGGGGGGGTGCATGCCGGGTGTGTTCTTGTTTCCATAACCCACCGATCACTGACATGGAGGACGGGACCTTTAACCCTTTCACCGCCAAGCTCGCATTTATGCACAGGCGTGGTAGAGGACCCATGTCACTGAAAGGTGACCATTCATTGGTCGGTTATCCATGAACCTACTGCTCTTAATATTCGGTGGTAGGATAGGCCATATCTTCTATACATCGCAGGGGGAATCCCCAGCTATTCTTAGCCACTGTCTTTTCTGTGTTTATACCACAACGGAAATTTTTTTTTAATTCTAAATTGACTGGCGGTGAAAGGGTTAACGCGCGTAACTGATTTTCTCCATCCGCATGCAGCACACGACGGGGGTGCAGGCGCTAGTAGGTCCGCACATCTATTAACCCGGTAGATCAGAAAAAAAAACCCACCTTTCACCTACCAAACTCCGTGACAGGGATTCGAACCCGGGATCCTCCGGCGCTTTAACCACTCGGCTGCTGCGCCCGTCAAACTGCAGACCTAAAACAAGGTATGGACAGAACGGTCATAGAACATAACTTCAAGAGGGGGGGAGGGGACGGGGAACACGGGGAGGAAGCTGCAACGAAACATTCTGTGTGATCCCTGCATGGGCGGTGAGGTGGAGGGAGGGAACACCACACAGCTATAAACAGTGTATATTCCTAGTGATCCAAGAAGGGAAAAAGAGATGAGGGGGAAAATACAGAGCTAAACAAGATACATGAATTTTGTAACACACTAACGGCAAAAAGATGAATTCTGTAACACACTAACGGCAAAAAGATGAATTCTGTAACACACCAGGGCAAAAAGATTAATTCTGTAACACACTAACGGCAAAAAGATGAATTCTGTAACACACCAGGGCAAAAAGATTAATTCTGTAACACACTAACGGCAAAAAGATGAATTTTGTAACACACCAGGGCAAAAAGATGAATTCTGTAACACACTAGGGCAAAAAGATTAATTCTGTAACACACTACGGGCAGAAAGATGAATTCTGTAACACACTAACGGCAAAAAGATGAATTCTGTAACACACTAAGGGCAAAAAGATGAATTATGTAACACACTAACGGCAAAAAGATTAATTCTGTAACGCACTAAGGGCAGAAAGATGAATTATGTAACACACTAACAGCAAAAAGATGAATTCTGTAACACACTAAGGGCAAAAAGATGAATTATGTAACACACTAAGGGCAAAAAGATGAATTCTGTAACACACTAAGGGCAAAAAGATGAATTCTGTAACACACTAAGGGCAGAAAGATGAATTCTGTAACACACTAACAGCAAAAAGATGAATTCTGTAACACACTAAGGGCAAAAAGATGAATTCTGTAACACACTATGGCAAAAAGATGAATTCTGTAACACGCTAAGGGCGAAAAGATGAATCATGTAACACACCAAGGCAAAAAGATGAATTCTGTAACACACTAAGGCAAAAAGATGAATTCTGTAACACACTGAGGGCAGAAAGATGAATTCTGTAACACACTAACGGCAAAAAGATGAATTCTGTAACACACTGAGGGCAAAAAGATGAATTCTGTAACACACTAAGGGCAAAAAGATGAATTCTGTAACGCACTAAGGGCAGAATGATGAATTCTGTAACGCACTAAGGGCAGAATGATGAATTCTGTAACTAACACACTAACAGCAAAAAGATGAATTCTGTAACACACTAACGGCAAAAAGATGAATTCTGTAACACACCAAGGGCGAAAAGATGAATTCTGTAACACACTAACGGCAAAAAGATGAATTTTGTAACACACCAGGGCAAAAAGATGAATTCTGTAACACACTAGGGCAAAAAGATTAATTCTGTAACACACTACGGGCACAAAAAAAAAGAAAAAAAGAATTCTGTAACACGCTAAGGGCGAAAAGATGAATTATGTAACACACCAAGGCAAAAAGATTAATTCTTTAACACACTAAGGCAAAAAGATGAATTCTGTAGCACACGAAGGGCAAAGAGACGGTTGGGGAATAACTATGATCGTTAGAGCAACGAAAATTATGAGATTACCCGTGAGTGTTGGGGAAGTATAAAAAAAAAAAATGGGATGTAAAAATACAGTGATAGACGACCGAGTAACTCGCTTCCCTCTCCACCCCCAACCCACTAACAAAAAAGGGGGGGGAAAAAAAAAGAAAAAAAAAAAGAGCACATTTGTTACTTTGCCTTTGTTTCAAGAGCATGGAAATATCAGACCTGGAATATTAATATTTATTATATGCCTTGTGCCGAGTTTTAATAATTAAAATCCACAACAGAACATATGCATAATATATATATATATATATATATATATATATAAAGGCTATTCATGTACAGTATTAAGTTAATTAGAGAGAAAAGACAGACAGACAAACAGAGGAGGAATGAGAGAGAGAGGAGAAACTCTTCTTTTAACGGAGGTAACAGATCAGCGAATAAATCAACTGTTATTTATTTACGACCGGCTCCTGAAAGAAAGAAAGAACGAAAGGGAGGGTCCATTGCGATATGATAAGCTATTCATTTATGAGGGCAACACTAATCGAGAAACAAACACATACTTTTGTTTAGCATCCAGTGAGACAGACGGACAGACAGACAGACAGACAGGAAGATAAAGACAGAGAGACAAAGGAACACTTCCGCTTAAAAAGAAAAAAGAAAAAAAGGAAAGAAGTAAAGAAAGAACGCTGTGGCATGCCCAGTGCCTTGTCACCCGACAACTGAACAAACGAAACAGCCCCATCGATGCTGATAAAGAAAAGAGCACACACACACACACAAACCACGGGAGCAGTGTTGGAGTGAAGTGGTGGGTCAGAGTGGTTGGGTGGTGGGAAGGCGAGGGGTGAGGGTGGGGGAGGGGGGGGGGGCGGGTGTGGCAAGACACAGTAACTAACTCCACATCAGGTCCATTCTGAACAGGAAACCGTTAGCCTGGCAGGATGTGTGTGTGTGGGTGGGTGTAAGAGAGGCTAGGTTGGGGTGAGGAGCAAAAAGCTGATCCCCCCCCCCCTCTCCCTACCATTGCTTCACCTTTCTCGTCAGTCCCTTGTATTGTCTGCTGCTGCTAATCCCTCCCACCCACCCCACACACCCTTCCTCACTTTGACCCCTCTCCTCCCATCCTTAACCCCCCCCCCCCACCCCCACCCCCTTCTCCTTTCCAAAAGGGACTCCGTGTGGGCGGGCTCAGAGGCGGGAGAGTGAAGTGGTGTGTTCTTTCTTTCGCGCGCGTCCATTATGTGTGTGCGCGCGCGCGCGTGCGTGAACGCGTGTGACCGTGTATGCTCTTGCCTAAATGTGAATGAATATTTTCTATAGCAGTCGCTAATTGATGGAAGTACTTTGTATAGGTCTATGGTGTAGTCATTAAATGGGTAGTTAACACTAAGAAACTTCAACCTTTTGTAGCTGGAACATAATGTGCCGATATTGATGTTTTTACAGCGCAAGAGAAGGAAGAGAGAGAGAGAGAGAGAGAGAGAGAAAGAGAGAGAGGTGATATATATCAGTAAACGACTTGAGGAGTAAATCAAACACCACATTGCAATGCAATCTCACATCGGAATGAATCTTCACGGCACCCCCTGCATTATTGGCTTTGCCTCCGTCTGGAAATAGAAAGAGAACGATAATCATTGCGCAGAGGTGAGCATACCCGTATTGCTTGAAAGGGAAATAACCCCTTTCATTTCCTGGTGCGCGAACAAAACGCGTGTGCACGCATGCACGCTCACACACAAAAACACCGCACGTGTGCTTGTTTCACACGACAGCTAAAAACTGTCCCCGCATAGCGATCTTAAACCAAGATAACTCCTCATGTCAACAACGAACTCGTTCCGGACAGGAAACCGTTAGCTTCGTGTGCTTCCCCTGCATGCCCCCCCCCCCCCCTCCGCCCATCCCCCTTGTCTTCTCTTCCTTTCCCTGCATGTCCTCCCCCCGCCCCCACCCCGCCCATGCCCCGTGTCTTCTCTCCCCCACTCCCTCCCCGCACCCCAAGTCCTGGCTGCCTGCAGTGCTGTAAATGTTGTCTGGTGGAGTCTTCTCTTTAACACGCTGGTTTGTTTGCCCATTCAGTCCCTCATAACCCGTGTTCCTTTTTCCGACAGCGGTGGTGATTGATGCGAGTTTGTGTGGACGCCACCTGAGCTGCCCGCTCCTTTGTGGGTTTTTTTTTTCTTTTCTTTTTTTTTTTTTGGTGCGAATTTGAATATTCATCGGACAGAAATAAAATGAAAGGACAAGTCTAAAGAAGAGAAAGAGAGAATGAAAAAAAATTTTAAAACGAAAGAAAGAGGGATGGGATGAAGGAATGGAATAACTAAGCCAACGAAAGATGATCGTGATAAATTTCCTAGTTTGGTGTTTTGGCGGTATCGCCTGCCTTGTTCTTCCGTCATCCACTTCCCCTTCCTTTAAATACACATAAAGTAATACCAAAAAGTACTGCACCAGCAGCACTGGAAAATTCATAGAGAGGCAGTGTTTTGTGGGTTTGCACTGACCTTGGTAACAACGTGGGCAGACGTGACGAATGCACACATACGTGATGTGGAAAAAAGATGCACCCTGTCCCGTTCTCTGTGCACAGGTTGGTGTTTGTTCTTCAGTGATCTTCAGTCATGGCGTTCGCTTCGGCTGATACTGATCTACTTCAAGTTAGGACACGTGTTCTCTTAATTCAGTCTGTTTACTGCATGTGAAACAAACTAAAAAACAAAACCAAAACAAACAAACAAAAACAAAACCAATGTGCTCATTAACTGTTGTACAGCTTGGACATAATCATACCAATTCATAATTGGAAAAAAAGAAATAAATAAAAGAGCAAGCCTCCAGGGACTGGCGAGAAGAATGTCGGACAGGAGTACGATTAGAGAGAGAGAGAGAGAGAGAGAGAGGGTGGGGGGCAGAGAGAGAGAGAGAGAGAGAGAGAGAGAGAGAGAGAGAGAGAGAGAGAGAACAATGATTATGACGTTGACAACCCGGACAAAGAGGAAGACGCTTGGCGACCGTAGTGGTGGACTGTAGTCATACAGCGGACAGCTGTAGCTGCACGGGCTGCGGAAAACGAGGGAGCCTTTCAGCTTCTTCAACGAACAACAGGTCACGTTGGAGATGACACTCCAACAGCAGAAACCTGCCCAGACAGACAACAATGATATTCTCCCCCCCCCCCCCCCCCCCCCCTTGCTGCACTCAGTCCTGCTTCCGACAGGCAACTCACACAATGTACGTCAAGGGACATAAACTTTCCAGCAGGTGGCGCGACCGAGATCAGGTGACGACGTTGGCTTTTCACCGTCCGTTTTTATCGTTAGGCCAACGACTTCCTGTGTTTTGTCGTCCTTCACATCTCCCAAATCTCCCCCTTCTCTTTCACCCCCGCTTGTCCTCGATCATTCATAACGACACCCCCACACTCCCACTTCCCCCTCCCTTCCTCCTTAAAGACCCTCCTCGGTTAAACTATGAACCCGCGGAATGTCGTTTTGCGCATGCGCGGTGGTGAAGACCTCGCAGTAAACCGTTAACCGGAAGTGGACAAAAGGTCGTCTGCGAGTGGCGGGAAGGATGGGGACGCACGTCGTATCAGTAAAGTCCTCCCCACCTCTCTCCCTCTCCACCCTGCACAGCACCCCTTCATCCACCCGCGATTTTTGTGGTCGTTGTTCATGTCTCCACACAGGGAGGCATTGACTGCAAAGGCTACGCCTGCCCTTTCATCTTTGTCACTGAGAGTTCAGGGGAGGGAACTGTCAAGCCTGGTCAAGCCATACATTGATAGATCTTTTCCACGGTTCTGTTCGTTTTGTTTGAAGACGCTTTCAGACAAAGCGCCAACTGTCAAACGGTTATCAATCTCTGGGTCGTAAGTTTGATACTAGTATCAGAGACAGAAAAAAAATCACTCTCTTCCTCACAGAAACACTTTAATATATTTCGCTCCAAACACTTTACAGTACAATAGTTCCAATAAGCATACAATATGTTACACTATCCATCAAACATTCAAGTCTAAGAAAATTAGAAACATTTCATACCATGACAAGACAATGCAACCAAATAAATAAATAAAATAACAACAAACACAGAACAACAACAAAGAACACAAAAATACACTCAGCAAAATATATATTTACATATGTACGTGTATGTCCAAACGTTTATCGTTAAAGTTAACCATGAACACAAGTCACCTTTAATCCTCCTGCCCCCACTCACCCCCTCTCTCTCTCTCTCTCTCTCTCTCAGTGTGTGTATGTGTGACTGTGGATGTGTGTGTGTGTGTGTGTGTGTGTGTGTGTGTGTGTGTGTGTGCGCGCACGTCTAATGTTATCCAGAGTGGTAAAAACATAAATCGTACAACACACACACGCATAAACAGCACACACACACACACACACACACACACACACACACAACCTATCGATCTCAAGATCTCACACCCCTCATTTCCAAGTTCCTTTTCCTTGCCCTCTCCACTCCAGCCACTCAAGTTACGTTGCGGCGGGAACAGCATGCAACAACTATCGGATCACTCAAGAAACAGTTTTGCGTGGAGAAAAAGGGGGTGGGGGTGGGGGTTGGGGGTGGAGTGGGTGTGAGAGTGTATGCGCGCGCGCGGGGACGTGCGGATGGGTGTGGTAGAGGAGAGGGTCTTTGAACATTTTATTTATTTTTTTAATTATTTTTTTAAACTCTTGTCAAGGTCATGCTGAAAGAATCCTCTGGCTTGCTCAGCACTTCGGCTTGACGGCGTGTGTCAGATGTTTATCCTATTTTAATTTTTTTTTTCTAGTTAAAAACAAACAACAACCCATTAATTCAGCTCACTCCGTGTACACACATTATCTTACAACTTCACTTCTCGTCACCCAACCTCCCCCCCCCAACACACACACATACCACAAGACCTCTCATTCATTTTCCTCTCAGTGAACAGACATGACACCTAACCACGACAATGATTTATTTCCGACTGAGAAAGTATCTCTCTCCATCTCCCTCTCCCTATAAAAAAAACAAACAAACAAAAACAAACCGAACAAAATACCACCACAATTACTACTACTACTACTGCTGCTGCTGCTGCTATTATTACTACTACTAATGATAATAATAGTAATAAGGATAATCATGACGACGACAATGATGATAATGATGATGATGTTGATGATACAAACAACAGTTGTGTACGTCTTACAGCACTAGTTCTGCCACAAATAAAGATTAACATCCAAGTTAGCGAAGAACCGCACCCTTTTTTTAATTAATGGTTTTTGTTGTTGTTGTTGTTTTTTTGTTTTTAGGATGCATGGGATGTCATGGCTGGTTGTTTTGTTGTTTTTGTTTTTTTTCCTACTCAACAGTTCGATATACCAGCTCACTGGCTGTTTGTCTATCTGCGATAGTGTTTATTAATTAACTAGTCAATTAATTCATTTTTAAATTGAACTGACCACAAAGCCTTGAAGAACTCCAAATCAAACTTAGATAATTTTGAGCACTTTGTCAATGAATGCAGCTAATGCCATGTCCGAAACGTACTCAAATTACCAGTACCTGGGTAGCCATATAAGGGAAAACAAAATGAAGATAGATAGATGGATGGAGAGAGAGAGAGACAGACAGACAGATAGAGAGAGACAGAGAGAGACAGAGAGAGACAGAGAGAATGACAAATGTTTTAATGTACCAGGCGGTCTGCCCATGTCAAAGAGGTGGGGGGCTCACAATGCCGTGAACAGTCACAGAAATAGAGACAGAACCAGGCAGACAGACAGACAGACAGACAGAAGAGTCTTCACATCCACATGCTAAGCTCTTGTTGCTACCTAAGAGCCAGGACCAGTCACAACCGTCTCCAGGCCCAATAAAAAAAAAAAAAAAAAAAAAAAAACCGTTGCCGTAAACTATCCCCCTTTTCCGGCCCCAACCCCCTGATCTCACCTTACTAACACAGCCCAGCAGCATAATGCCATAGCTGTACAACCTTACTTTACTTCAATTCAGGCAAGAGTCAAGCCGAGTCAGACGACAACGAAAGTCAAGGACATGAACCGAGAACGAAGCACCGATTAAAAAAAAAAATCGAGAGAAAACAAAACAAAACAAAATAAAACAAAAAAAAACCCAGCACAATAGTCTGCGTATATTATCCCCCGTCTGTTGTCTGAGGCATCATTGTAGGCTCTGGATTAGCGCTTAACCCCTGTTGTCTGAGGCAGCATTGTAAGCTCTGGATTAGCGCTTACCCCTTAAGTATATTATCCCCCTCTATTGTCTGAGGCAGCATTGTAGGCTCTGGATTCGCGTTTAACCCCTTAAGTATACTATCCCCCCTCTGTTGTTTGAGGCATCATTGTAGGCTCTGGATTAGCGCTTACCCCTTAAGTATCCCCCTTTATTGTCTGAGGCAGCACTGTAGGCTCTGGATTAGCGCTTAACCCCTGTTGTCTGAGGCATCACTGTAGGCTCTGGATTAGCGCTTAACCCCTTAAGTATACTATCCCCCTTCTGTTGTCTGAGGCATTATTGTAGGCTCTGGATTAGCGTTTAACCCCTTGACTCTCGAGCCTTGGTGAACAGAGATCGTGTATAATATCACCGTGACATGAATTCTTGGTGCAATTCCGACTTTATATGTGCAATTTTAAGTGTAAACTTTTGCTGAACGAAAGCAATGCAGTCCCAAGAAGGGGACGTCCAAATAGAGATAATGGTGACTGATACACTGACGTGTGAACCCAGTACGTAAGTCTCTGGACATGTGAACCCAGTACGTAAGTCTCTGGACATGTGAACCCAGTACGTAAGTCTCTGGACATGTGAACCCAGTACGTTAGTCTCTGGACATGTGAACTCAGTACGTAAGTCTCAGGACAGGTGAACCCAGTACGTAAGTCTCTGGACAGGTGAACCCAGTACGTTAGTCTCTGGACAGGTGAACCCAGTACGTAAGTCTCTGGACATGTGAACCCAGTACGTTAGTCTCTGGACAGGTGAACCCAGTACGTTAGTCTGTGGACAGGTGAACCCAGTACGTAAGTCTCTGGACATGTGAACCCAGTACGTAAGTCTCTGGACATGTGAACCCAGTACGTAAGTCTCTGGACATGTGAACCCAGTACGTAAGTCTCTGGACAGGTGAACCCAGTACGTAAGTCTCTGGACAGGTGAACCCAGTACGTAAGTCTCTGGACATGTGAACCCAGTACGTAAGTCTCTGGACATGTGAACCCAGTATGTAAGTCTCTGGACAGGTGAACCCAGTACGTAAGTCTCTGGACATGTGAACCCAGTATGTAAGTCTCTAAACAGGTGAACCCTGTACCTAAGTCTCTGGACATGTGAACCCAGTACGTAAGTCTCTGGACATGTGAACCCAGTACGTAAGTCTCTGGACATGTGAACCCAGTACGTAAGTCTCTGGACATGTGAACCCAGTATGTAAGTCTCTGGACAGGTGAACCCAGTACGTAAGTCTCTGGACAGGTGAACCCAGTACGTAAGTCTCTGGACAGGTGAACCCAGTACGTTAGTCTCTGGACATGTGAACCCAGTACGTAAGTCTCTGGACATGTGAACCCAGTATGTAAGTCTCTGGACATGTGAACCCAGTACGTAAGTCTCTGGACAGGTGAACCCAGTACGTAAGTCTCTGGACATGTGAACCCAGTATGTAAGTCTCTAAACAGGTGAACCCTGTACCTAAGTCTCTGGACATGTGAACCCAGTACGTAAGTCTCTGGACATGTGAACCCAGTACGTAAGTCTCTGGACATGTGAACCCAGTATGCAAGTCTCTAAACAGGTGAACCCTGTACCTAAGTCTGTGGACATGTGAACCCAGTACGTAAGTCTCTGGACATGTGAACCCAGTATGTAAGTCTCTGGACAGGTGAACCCAGTACGTAAGTCTCTGGACAGGTGAACCCAGTACGTTAGTCTCTGGACATGTGAACCCAGTACGTAAGTCTCTGGACATGTGAACCCAGTACGTAAGTCTCTTGACATGTGAACCCAGTAGGTTAGTCTGTGAAGGAAGGCCACCGCAAACTTGGAAGACCCTGCAACCGCTTCAAGGACACCTTGAAGACAAACCTCAAAGCCTGTGACATAGACATCGTTTCCTGGGAAACTGATTCTCTGTGGCATAAAGACGTTTGAAAACAAGAGAACGCTGGCCATTAAGGAGAAGCGTGAGCGAAGGAAGCAGGGCTCAACTTCTGGAGACGTTTTCCCTTGCAACACCTGTGGGAAGTGCTGCGCATCTAGAATCGGTCTCTTCTCTCATATGAAGACACACACCGACAGATAAGCCTGCCTGCCTACTCATCCGTCGGTCCGACGGGAGACTCCATCAGTCTCTGGTGACTGCCCTTCGCTGGGGAGCATTGACGTCAGCGGCAGTGAAGGGGTTAAATACGCACGAGGAACGGGTACTTCTTGGTGCTGGGCTCTATATTTCTCACATTGTGTTCCCACGGTTCTTTATTCTCATAGCTTTAATAGTATATGACCTCATCATTTTGTGAACGGTGGGAAAACGGACCCGATGGAAAACAACCACAGTGTTTTGAAGCGAGGACACCTGTTAGGTTAGTACAACTCTTTGTTGTTCAACTTTACTGTCATTCAGGTCCAGCTGGAAAAAAAGCTTATTATTTTTTTGGGGGGTCACACGGCTCTGAATTCGTGAATGGCATGCTGGGTGCGTGCGTGCGCGTGAATGTGTGCGTGCACGCGCGCGCGCGCGCGCGTGTGTGTGTGTGCGCGCGCGCGCTCCGTGCCTGTGTACCTTACCACGTATGGAGATAATTGAGCAAGAAAGCAAGCGATTCAGTAAATAAATGAACAGATGCTTAAATAAAACAAAAATAACACACACACACACACACACACACACACACACACACACACACACACACACACACGAAACCCCACGAGATGAGTTTTCAATAGGAACGTAATCATGTAATTCCACGACCATGCAAAAACAAATAAAAAGTATGAATGAAGCAACAATAAAACGATTATCGGAATGAATGACTGTCCGAACGATGGAGTGGAGGAACGAGCATACGAAGAAATTTATAAATACCAACAGGAGACTATGGGATACTGTTACAATAACGGATAATGGGAGAGGAGAAACATCACGGGTGTTGAGGACACCGCTTTGTGTGTGTGTGTGTGTGTGTGTGTGTGTGTGTGTGTGTGTGTGTGTGTGTGTGTGTGTGTCTGTGTGTGTGTGTGTGTGTGTGTGTGTGCGTGTGGTTGTATGAGTGCGTATGCGCTTACTTGCACGCTTGATTGAGGTTTCCTGTTTTAAAGGCCTAACGGCTTATGGGGTAGGTTAAGTCCTGCCGGGAGAAGGCGGGTGAGAGGGAAGGTGGAGGAGGAAAACGGAAGGCGGTGATGGTTGTTGGGGGGAAAGGAGTGGGTGAGGAGGGTGGGGTGCGGGGGGCGGGGGGGGGGGGGGGAGAGGGGAAGATATCAGCGTGGATCGACTGTCGACATTGGAGAAGCTACTTCCTGTGAGCAATGGTGACAGGATATGAAACACAGAGACAGACAGACAGACAGACAGACAGACTTGTATAAAAAGGAGAGGTGCAGAGAGTTAGCAGAAAGAGAGAGAGAGAGAGAGAAAGGTAAAGAGCTGACAGAGAGCGACAGACGGGAGAGAAAAAGGCGGAGAGAGCGAGACAGCAGACAGTAGGACATGAAAGGTGGGTGGTGACACAGGTAAAGAGTATAGAGCTTCAGGAGTATGCGCAAAAGCAAGCTGTCTCAATAAATAAATAATTACGTAAAGACAGACATGCGGACGCAAGCTGACAGAGAGAGACAGACAATCAAACATAAAGAGACAACGATAGACAACGACATACATAACAGTTGAAGAACCAAACAAAGTAAGAGAGACAGACAGAAAGAAAGGGGGATGGGGGTGTGGGAGGTGGAGAACGAAACATAAAAACGAGAGACACAGTTCAAACAGACAGACACAGTTTTAAATAGAACATAAGAAGGCAAGAAAGACAATAAAAGAAACGAAAAATAGAAAGAAAAGAAAGAAGGGGGAAAAAACCAAAAAAACAAAAACCACCTTCACGATGAAAACAAAAGCCTGTAAGACCTCCTAACAGGACAGACGCAGACAGCGGACGGCTGAAAAAGAGGCAGGGGAGATAGTGGGACGACCTCCACACACACGAAAAGAAAAGAGCGAAGGACTGATGAGACAGGGGACAGCAACACAGGTTACAGAGAGAGAGAGAGAGAGGAAAAGAAAGACAAACGGATATGAACGGAGTGGCAAACGCTTCTCGAATTTCAGTCAAGGAGCGTCCCTGAGAAGAAGGAAATGGGGTGGAGGGTTGGTGGTGGTGAAGGGCTTCAGAGAGGGCTGTGGGGGTGGGGCGAAAAAAAAAAAAAGTGGTGACCTAGGGGCAGAGAACCGAACGTGGCAACAATTCTTGCTCCCCCCCCCCACCCCCCGCCGCTCCGCTCCCTCCCATTCATTTCATGTCCGCTGCTGTCTTCTTGTCCCGTTCCGTACGGTCGGCTGCAGAACTTAACGAGGTTCGTATCGTCTGTCTCTATCATGTCGCAGTCTATGTGTCAGTAATGGGCGGTGTTTAGACAAAATGTTTGTTTGTTTGTTTGTTTTTCGTCACAATAAATAAAACAAATTTAAGACTAAGTGTGGTAAAATATGTACAAAGTCAACACAGTTATACACGACATTGACTAAAATATACATATGTAGGACTATGTGACATAAAAAAAAAATGTAAATCGACACAGGCGCCATCGCAGTAAATCACACAGGTGCAAATCACAGCAGAACAAAGAACATCACATTCACCATTGTCAAAAATAAACACCAGAGAACCAAGTATCACGAAAAACACACCTAACTCATCACAGATGCATACAGAACAAAACAAAGAGCACACCCAGCAACAAAAATCACAGCAAGTATATGCAGATGGAAAACTTTCAGTGTGAGAAGCACAGTTGAAAAGATATGCTTTGAGTGCTCTCTTGAATGTGGGTGTTGTGGCGTAACGGAGGTGTGAGGGCAGAGAATTCCACTGTTTAGGTGCAACAAAAGAAAAGGAACGTTCGCCGTAATAAGTGGAGGAATGAATAAATGAATGTAGGTAAATGGTTGGATCGATGAATGAATGTAAGAAATTAATGACTGCTCTCGCTGAGGCAACCCGACACTAATGTGCGCATCAACAACAGAAAAAAACAACCCAACCTATTAATGGCTCCCAGCACCCCAGTCTGCATGAAAATATGTTAACGTTCGTGTGTGAATTCTAATTGCCTATGGCTCAGGAGATCCAAAGAGAGACAGAGAAAGAAAGAGAGAGAGAGGGGAGGGGGGGGGGGGGGGCAGGGAGGAGGGAGTGGGAGAGGAAGAGAAGCAGACAGACAGGCCGATTGAAACACTAAGAGAGAGAGAGATGGAGAGGGAGGGAGAGAGAGAGAGAGTTAATCACATTCACACTCGTAACACCCCATCTACAGAAAGAAGCACAGTAGGAGTTACGGCCCACGAACACAAAAGAAGAACAAGAAAGGACATGACAAGCACCTTCAGAACGTTATAAATCATACATACGCTATGTCAATGTGCACAACAACAACAACAGCAACAACTAATCATTTTCAGAGCACGTGCAACAGTGTCTTCAAAGGATCGCAAAACCCGTTCTTAACAAGCAGGAACAAAACAGAACAGCAAGCCGAGGCATCACAAAGGAAAATGCAACACAACTCAGTCCTGCCAATAAGCATGACGACCCGGTCTGAACGAGTTGTCCAAAGAAAAAAAACAAACAAAAAACCCACATCGTATTATGATGAAAATAAGCAGGTGTGAAAATATGTCTGTTTTGCTTATCGTTTATCGCGTCCATAGCGTTGTGTGCGCGTCCTTCAGTGACGGAGGAAATGAGATCCACATGACGTCTCTGTCACTCTGTCCGTCCGCCTGTGTGTGTGTGTGTGTGTGTGTGTGTGTGTGTGTGTGTGTGTGTGTGTTCGATTAGTTTCAGATATACATGTTCGAACAAGGCCATTTCGAAATTGGTCCACCTGGTTGCCAGAACTCACTGCACACACACACACACACACACACACACACACACACACGCACAAACACACACACACACACACACACACACACACATACACACACACAAGTTCTATTAAAAAAAAGAAAAGAAAAGAGCGTTGTGAATATTTAGAAAAACTGAAACAAGCAACATTATCAACACGGCCTGACTACTTCGTTTGCTTCCTTTATTATGATGATTTTTTTTTATATATACAAATGTATTCATTTATCCTATCTCTTGACAAATGATTTAACACGGACGCGATAATAGACCCGATAATATCTTAAGATGGGGATCATTAGGCCTAATGTGGCATGCCTTGCCTGACTTTTTATTTTTCTTTCTTCTTTTTTTTTATTCCGTGAAATACGATAACAGAAGCGAATTAAAATCACATTGAAATGCAGGTTTTTTGTGTATGTTTTTTTAAAATGTGTTTTGTTATCTTTTGTCATCACATCCCGTTCAACCAGTTTTATTTTGGTCGATCATTCTTGTCTACATATATATATATATATATTTTTTTTTTTTTTTTTTGTAAGCATCAAACAAAGAAAAACAAACAACAAACATGTATATGGCGGGAAACTGGGCACTTTTTTGTACCGCTTCTGAACAGCAACAACATCAACAACAAGAAAACAGAATTGCAAATTACCCTCATGCACACGTGCGCACTAACAAAGAAACGTGAGAGAGAGAGAGAGAGAGAGAGAGAGAGAGAGAGAGAGACGGAAGAGAGAGAGAGAGACAGACAGACAGAGACAGAGAGAGAGAGAGAGAGAGAGAGAGAGAGAGAGAGAGAGAGAGAAAATGAGCTTGAACGAGTAATCTAAAGAAAAGACAGGGGAAGTTGGTTATAAAAATAAAGGATGTAACTCTGTTGTCGAAATGATCAAGCATATTCTTTTTCATTTGTGTCCATATCGTTTCCAAATTTCTCCTTTGGAAAATAACAGGACCCCCCACCCCCCCCCCCCCCCACCCCCCCCCCAACAAAAAAGCCAACAACAACAACCCCCAAAAACAACAACAAAAAACACACACAAAAACCCAACGAAACAAAACAAAAAACGTCCTGGACATTAGTTTCCTTGAGAAGTTTTCTTTCATCAGATTTTTCATGCGGACATAATTAATTCAAGCTGAGCAACTTCCTCAATTCGTTGACTGTGCAATCACCTCCCTGTTGTTTATTCCACTGCCCCTTCTGTTTGAACATTGTCACTGTGAAGTGATCCAGACTACATTTCCCTTGCGTTTTTTTCTTCTTGTTATTGTTTGTTATCATTATTGTAACTCGGCTTATATCACAGATTGACGTAAGTTTACATTTGGGCCAACAGCAAAGTGAGAGCTGTATTATCAATGGTTTCTCCAGACTCCAAACTAGGAGGCAAACTGCACTGGCTAGTGCTGCAGCCTTGTGGGCTAGTGGGCCTTTGGGAACCATCCCAACGCCGACTGTCCTAAAACCCTCTTGGCCAAGAGAGTGGGGATGTACTTGGGCAAGACACTCTCCACTATAATCAAATTCTAGCCCAAATAGTCGGAACAGCAGTTGCCTCCTCTGCTGTTCTGATGGTCATAGTCGGACACGACTGACTATCATATATATATATAATTATAACAATTGTAAAAATAAACGAATAACCAATTAAAAAGATAATCAACTGTCCTTAATGATTCAAAACATAATTTTTTTCCTACTTTTCCACGCTCACGTTACGAAGTCGTCATCGGTTTCGATCAACCATGCGTTTTGACTTTTCTACTCGCCGCAGATAAACCATCTTGATCACGATTAATATCGCACAATATATCTTAATAACGAATCCAACACAACATAATATAGCAGTGAGGTACAGCCAAGGATCAGTTCACCCACGCCTGAGACTGTCATTTAAACACCGGCAGAATCACTGCATTCGGACAGATCAAAAGAATTCCACAAACAAATCGGCAATGGGGAAAAAAAGAGAAAAAAACCCCACGAGAGACCAAGCCACTGGCTCCCACGAGACTTGTCAGACATTCAAACGAAAAGACCAACACGCCAGTCCGGGAAATAAAAGAAAAGCTGGCGAGGTCCGCTTGTCTGAATTAACCCTACAAGTTTAATGTTTGACTCTTACGCTTCATTTAATCCAGTGAGATTTTTTCCTTTCATTCTCTGCGCTGCTTCAAAAAACTCTCTCCCTCTCTCCCCTCTCCTTCGGTCGAATTTTCGATGACAGTTAGAATAGCGGGATTTCCATTTCAAAAGCGAAGTCATTTGCTTCTCCGTCCTTGAGATTCTAATCTATGGTAACGGGACAAAGGGTTAAAATCTACGTTGGGGTCAAGGATCTCCGTGTCATTCACACTGGGGGTGTCAAGGTCTGTGAGAGTGACAGTAGCAGAGAGGACTGAGCAGTGGGATCTATTACACTCACTCTATTCAGACTTCTTTTTTTATAGTTCAGGTACTCATGATTTTGAAGTTAGATGTATCTGCCAGAGAATGAAATACTGATAGGTAACGGAAACATATAATTTTACATATTTTTTTTGAAAGGATTTTTTTTTTTTTTACAGCGTTCAGCATTATCTTTGCAGATTATCCATCCATATTTTGCTTAATTCAGTTTAGACGATGTCTTGATGTTCTGCACGTCTTTCAAAGAGAAAAAGAAAAAGAACAAAAACAAAAGAAAAAAATGGAATTCAATAATACCATGACAGCAGAACTACTGAATACTGGATTCTGAGAGCGTAACAGTCAAACAAAAAGAAAGGAATGAATAAATAATTGAATGAATGGATAATGAATATAAAAAAAGGATAAAAGAAACAGTAAGATTGAACGAAAGAATAATAATTAAGTGGAGCTCCACAAAGTACAATTGTGGTTTCCTCTTTAAAAAACAACAACAACAACAACAAAAACAAACAAACACAAAAAAACCGAGACGGCGATAATTTTAAACATTCTCATTATAACAGAAGTTTGTGAACACTTGCCGACGTATCTTCAAACTACGACACACCATAAGTGATCTACGGTCTCAGGGACCTTCCAACAATTCCATGGAGATAAAAGTGAATGCATTTCCCATTTAAAACAAATGCCAGGACCCCCACACCCAACCCCCTCCCACCCTCGGATCGTCAGATGGACCTCCTACCAGGGCAAACATCCAGGACCAGCCCCCGTCGAACAACGATACCCTGTCCAGACCAAGACCCCCGCACTGAACAGACTGACCTTTCAGGGCGTAAGCCAATAGGTCGTAAAACTCAAACAACTCTAATTTACAACACACAAATTCCCCGCAGCAAGAGGAAAGTCTGACTCAAGTTTCGGAAGACATGACCCTAGTGGCGAATGCTAAAAACGTCGTTAAACTCCAATCGTCCTGCTGGAAAGAGTACTCGAGTTTTACGTGACACTCACCTCGGGCGTTATGGCCAACGGGCGATAACTATCCCCGGAAGCTGGGGGTAAGGGAGCTTGTCTGAAACCGTACTAACACCAACCAGAACCACCAGAACTATCTAAAATCATACTGACACCACCAGAACTATCTAAAACCATATAGACACCACCAGAGCTATCCGAAACCATACTGATACCACCAGAACTATTTAAAATCATACTGACACCACCAGAACTATTTAAAACCATACTACCCACCAGAACTATCTGAAACCATACTGACACCACCAGAACTATCTAAAACCATACTGACACCACCAGAATTATTTAAAACTATACTACCCACCAGAATCATACTACCCACCAGAACTATCTGAAACCATTCTGACACCACCAGAACTATCTGAAACCATACCGACACCACCAGAACTATCTAAAACCATACTACCCACCAGAACTATCTGAAACCATTCTAACACCACCAGAACTATCTGAAACCATACCGACACCACCAGAACTATCTAAAACCATACTGACACCACCAGAACGACTTCATGTTGAGAACAGCAGCGAAAATGCCAACTTTTAATGTTGGCTAATTGTGATTCGAACTCACAGCATTTGGTCTGCGGGCTCGGCGCCGATGACCCTGCATAACTCGAGGTCTTTGAAAGGGAAAGCATAAACACTAACATCTGGGAATATTAGTGTCTATGGTGAAAGCCACAGCACATGATTCAATAAGACTTAAGTTTGAAATGGATACAGAAATGCGGTAAAAGTAATCTGATGGGATCTTTCTGCTCCTTTTCAACTAGCTGTATATTTGCATTTTTGTGGGTTACACATTATAACCCAGATGCTTAAGATAATTTACTGTTGTTTTTTTTCCTTTCGGGACTGAACTGAAGGGGCAATAGAAACCAGAAAATAACTTGATGCGTGTGTGTGTGTGTGTGTGTGTGTGTGTGTGTGTGTGTGTGTGTGTGTGTGTAGTGTGTGTGTGTGTGTGTGTGTGTGTTACAAAATCAAAGTCAAGATTTCACAAAGGGTGTCTCAAGCTTCTTACATTTCGTTTCACTGACATGGTTCAGTGTATGGTGCTACTAACTCAGGAACCAACCTTGCTTGTGACAGCCAAGAATTGCTTCAGAAGGGGATGGTCGGCACCTTCAATCACCAAAGTCCTCAGGCCCCGTACATCGGTGTGCTGTGTGTCTTTGTGACAAACCCCCCATTTCCCACGAGAGATCTGGGCCACACGCTGTTGACCGTGTCAGATTTATGACGGCCTCTTAGCGAAACATCTTATCACAGAAATCACACGCTCACGGGCCCTTTCTTTTTCCTTCAAAAACCTCTTTTGAAATCTATCTCATGCTTGAGAAGAACTCGGGTTTGAAGACTGACAAGTGAAAAAAATTGAAGAGAAATTCATACCGGGGACGCCATCAGAGGGTGCTAAAAGCCGGCTGGCAGGGAGGCCTGGGCGAAAAGACGATCGGTGAACTATGTCTAATGGGTGGTCACTGGGGGGACGGAGCCCCCGTGGAGAACAAGACAACGATTCGTTCGCATCGCCTCCGTCACTGTGGTGCTCAATGGGAGGTGATCAATCCACGAGAGTGTTGTCTTCCACATGGAATTCGTGGACGTCTTGTTTTCCGGATGAGGGGATGGAATGCTGGGTTGGGTACGACGTGGCGAGGGGGGAGTGCGGGGAGTAAACATGACAACAGGTAGAGGAGCGGAAGCCGACAACGTGAGAAACGGAGACAAGTCTTTTGTGTCGTGTTGACTGATTTGTTGAAACAATCCTGAACTGTCTGAAATAACAGATGCCAACCGTCATTTTATTTATATAGAGTGGGCCTGATAGTTGAATTATTTGTGCGTTCGAGGACGCGCGCGCATGAATGCATTCTTGTGTGTTTTGTGTCTGATGTATTATTGTAAAGCGATTCAAGAGGTTTGAAAGCGCCATATATATATATATGTTTTCTTCTTCTTCTTCTTCTTCTTAGTGGTAGTAGTAGTATGATTATGATTATAATTACCATTATCATGATCAAATCCAACATTTCGGGAAAGCGAACCGGCAGCGGCACGAGCGCACGAGACCAAGCAGCAATATCATGGCGTGGACAAATCATTCCATATTCCTAATACTTCTCACCTTGCTTTGACCGTTCATCGTTTAACTGTTACCGGACTGAAAATGAAGATAACCGCGATGAGTCGTTTAAAGAGCACACTTCTAGATGTCGGCGCATGTGCAGGGGAAAAGGTCTGGCTGTTTGGGTTTTTTTCGTTGTAATTCTGAACAATTTCCAACTGAACCTGTACGCGTGTACATACGAGTGAACGTGGGGGTTGCAGCCCACGAAAGAAGAAGAAGCAGAAGATCTCTAAAAAAAATTGTTAACTTTGTCGTTTTTATTTTTCAGTCGACGAAGCTGACTGATGTTTCGCACTATATTAGGTTCAGGTACTAAATGTTGTTTTTCATCCGTCTTTTCCAGGAGTGCCAGACGAAGCCAGGAGGCCGCACGTGGAGACAACGACACCCCAAGGAAACGCACTCCCTGCTGGATACCCATCCGGAAACGATCTTCATTCCCCTCACCTCCTGACGTCACTTCCGACGAGTGTGATCAAACGTTCTGGGACGACTGCGATAAACGGAAGCAGGGTGACACACCCTGACCAAAACGTGCTCAGACACCGTGTTCCACATCAGTCACCGAGTTTCATCACGATCACCAAAGACTTCATCAAGCTGCCCAGACAGTTGTTCGCCGAAAGGCCGGACCAGCGGGTGGAAACCCCGCGACATCCAACAGTCTCTCCCGACAAACGTGACTCTCTCGACCCCCGGTCACCAGCCGACAGAGACCAGCCTTGTTTCCAGCAGAGGAGGCCGGACAAGCCCAGCAAAGATGACAGGTTCAGTTTCACGGAAGGCAGCTGTGGTGTTCCGACGACGAACGGCATCACGAAGGAGGAGCTCTGCAGCCCGCGCCACGCGCAGCAGAGCCAAGCTCCTCAGTGGAATATCGACTTCAGCAACCGACCCCACGCTCACTGCCTCGACTCAGCGATGTCTTCAAATCGCGGAACAGAATCGTATCCGGTCTCCAGCGTGACATCGCCGACGGTTTTGAAGACGGAGATGTCTTCACCTGGAAGGCTTTCCACTGTGGAACTGATGGAGTGGACAAAGAAGAGTTCACGCTGTGCTCTGACTGTCGCCCCGTCGTCCCAGGCTCCTTTGAAGCAGATGTGTCCTCCCCCCACCTCCTCCGTGTCCAGACTGTCGTCTGTGCCGGCTCACTTTCCGCACCATTCTGTCTACGGTACAGGGATCCCAGAAAACCTGTCCCCTCCCCCCGCCCTGTCCGTGGGCCTCAAGTTTGGCATGACGCCCAGCTCTCCCGTGACGCCACAAAGACTCCTCCGACCCACGCCTTTGGGCTTTGGGGCCCAGTACTGCGAGAAGGATGACGACACTCAATCCACGTCATCAGCGTCGTCCTCTCTGTCGTCAGGATCGACGCTGTCGCCTCGACGACCTGAAAGAATGACGACACAGACAGATGTGCGTCATGGGTATTCTACGTCAACGCCGTCACCCATGACGTCACCGTCGTCTCATGGGCAGCTTTCTCCCGTTGTGAGTTTAAGTCTTGTCATTTCTCTCCCAATTCATGTTGATTGCATATATATTGGTCTACATTCTGTTTCCATTGTCTTGTAACACTGATATAGACTTCGCGGTCGACCGACTCTAAGCCATACCTAAAGTACATATAATGCTTTTAATGATTATTTCATACGTGTAGGAAGTTCACTGTTATAGCGATCCTTTCAAACAGATACTTACAATCTCTCCATTCCAAATCAATTCTGCACACGCTCAGTCAAAGTCCGTTCTTTTCTTTTATTACTCACTGAACTGGCTTCTTGTGGGTTATTGACGAAATACATATCACCCCAAGTTAACATCGAAGATATTCACATCTTTCGTTCCTATATCCTCAGCACAGAAAGGAAACTCTGTCCCTTTACACAGACTTCATTCCAGTTAAGCCTCGGAAGAAAATTAAACTCCACGGACGAGCGGTTTAAAATCCCGCGCGGCAATTCAGCCGATATCGCGGAATGTGTTTTTAAGCCGAAAGGGAGAAGGAAAAAGAATAACATTTTCTTACCTCAGCACGCGTGTTTGAACGCTGTCCCCGAATTCTGAATACAGATTCCGATCTTTTTTTCTTTACTCTTTTGCCACGTTTGACCCCCACGGAATGAACAAACTCTAGCCACGGCGATGGTTTTGATCAAAAGCAGCATTGTCCCCAACCCAGTCCTTAACCAACCGTACTTGTTTGTAAGGTTACGATCGCGCCACGTGCTCATTGTTCGGGAGACGTTCGCGATCGACTCGAGAAGCCACATATTTGAATTGACAATCCGCCATGCATGATTCGGCGAAATGGGTATTCGTGACGGTGGGTTGCAATATGATCATCGCGCGGCGTATCGCGTGGAAACGTGTTGCCCGAGGGAGAGGCTCGGATCAAACAAATTGAAGTTTTTGTTCGAGAGGGGGAGGCCGGGGGGTGGAGGGGGAGCGGGGGGAGACGAGGAAAGAACTGGGATGGGAGTCGGTGGAGGGTAGGAGGCCCTGGGAAGGGGGAGAGGGGATGTCATGTTAGTGATGAGAAAGAGCGCTGCATGCCTGTGTGGACTAATATCGCCCTCCCCCCTTCTCCCCTCACCCCCTTCCTCCCCAAAGAGCGCATGTGATGTGACTGCAGCCTCTTTTGTGGCGGGGCGTCTCTAAAGGAAACAGCATACTACACATTGCGCTTGTGGAAAATGTTCTTTTTTTTTTCTTTTCTACTTGTAGCTACCTACCTATAAATGGTGAATGCTACCCAAGAAATTATTAAATTTCTTTTTCAATTTGTATGGAAATAAGAGTTCGATTCCCCTCCCCCCCCATACCCCACCTCTCTCTCTCTCTCTCTCTCACACACACACACACCAAATAATGCTTCTGAAGAAGGTTGATTAATTCTTTTCTTCATTTTATTCTATGTCTGCTTCTCTACCTGTGCAGTGTTCATACTATCATCGCTTTATACTCCTCAATCTTTTATTGTGAAAAACAATGTTTTTCAAAGAATAGTTTGTGTGAAGCATTTATCAAATATGATTGACTAATATATTAACCTAAAAATGTTTTTTTAAAGCTTGCATTCCTTGTGTGATGCTGCTCCAGGTGATCTGTTTTCTGAATCTCTCATAGGTGTTCTCAAAGTCGTCTGGAGCGAACTATTCTACAAGGAAAAAAAGCACTGTCATCTTCATGTGTCCTTTAAAATAACAGCATTCGCAGTGCCATAATTCTTTGTACCATTCTCATTTACAACCAGGATAACTTTACTACCTGTATCCTAGGAATTGTGTTGAATATCTAATAATCTATCAGACCATTGCCGACAGGAATAGCTTCTTTCTTTTTTCGCCTGATGTCAGACTGTTCTCTCCGGGTCTCATTCTCAAACACACACACACACACACGAACGCATTAACGCACGCACGCGCACACACACACACACACACACGCACACATGCGCGCGCGCACACACGCACACACACACGCATATGCGCGCATACACGCACGCACTTTTCGACACTTTAAGAATTCTCCTATTTCAAGTACACACCCTACTCACTTTTCTTTCAAATTAATTACAGCAAGAGATCATAAAATATACGAGAAAACGATCTTTTCCATAAATATATACATAAAAAAACAGCCTCCAGATTCCTGCCAGTCAAATACTTACCAAGAAACGAAGATGCCTTTTTGACAGACGCCACTGACGAACTGATCACGTGTTTCAGAGCCCAGGACTGAAGCCAGTTGAAATGGTGAACGGGGGCTATGGATTCAAGAACCCAATCCTCACACAAACTGCCCCCTCCGCCCACAGCGAGCAAAACATGGCTACGGGTGAGTGGCCGCTACACAGAAACCTGTTTTAACTGTATAGTTTTCTACTTCGTGTACTGTTTCTACTTTCTACTTTTTTCTTTCCATCATTGTGTGAACGCTTCTTTGAGACTGAGAGGCGAGGAACAGGAGCCGCGGAGACAAAGGACAACAGAACAAGATGGCACAAACTAGTATGAATGATGGTAGAAAAGGATATGGGCAACGCAAAGAATGGCTTGAAGACAGACAGACGGACGGACACATAAACACACAAGCACGTACGCATGCATGCATGCACATACATACGCGCGTAAGTACACAATCATAATTATACGCACAGGCAGACTTGACATGAGTGAGAGATGGGGGTGTGGGGGGGTTAGGGGGGGGGGGGGCGGAAGTTTTGCAGCGATCATGTATAATTTGCTTCTGTTGGTATCACACGAGTTTACAGTTGATAATGACACGTTTTACGCACATTATTTTGAAAAACAAACAAACGAGAACAAATCACGTAATATGATAAAAAAAAAAAACAACAACACTTAAAACATACAACAAAACACTCTGTAACCGCCCCGCACTCAGTTCTCAAAGCAACGCAACACCTGTGTTTACCTGCAGACGCACGGACCCAGGAGGGGGAGTTCCGGTGCCAGGTGTGTGACAAACGGTTCCGCATCCAGCGTCTGTTGACCCGCCACATGAAGTGCCACAGCGAGGTGAAGCGCTTCCTCTGCTCCATCTGCCGCAAAGGGTTCAACGACACCTTCGACCTCAAGAGGCACACCAGAACTCACACAGGTGGGTGAATGATGACGAATGATTAATGAATACTTACGTAGTGCCTATGCTCGGTCAGAGACCAAGCTCTAAGCGCTTTACAAACACGGGGTCATTTGCACAATAGACTGCCTACCTGGGTAAAGCCGACTGACGGCTGCCATTGGGCGCTCATCATTCGTTTCCTGTGTCATTTAATCAGATTTCAGGCACGTACACGTACACACTCAGACAGACATGTAACATTATACCTGTATGACCGTTTTTATTTATCTATCCCGCCATGTAGGCAGCCATACTCCGTTTTCGGGGGTGTGCATGCTGAGTATGTTCTTGTTTCCATAAACCACCGAACGCTGATATGGATTACATGATCTTTAACGTGCGTATTTGTTCTTCTGCGTGCATACACACACGAATGGGGTTCAGGCACAAGCAGGTCTGCACATAATTATGTTGATTTGGGAAAAATCTCCACCCTTTACCCACCAGGCGCCGTTACCGAGATTCGAATCCGGGACCCTCAGATTGAAAGTCCAACGCTTTAACCACTCGGCTATTGCGCCCGTCACTTTTTTTTTTTTTTTTTTTTTTAATAACCAGTGTGGCCTGTTTTGCTGTGTGCAGGGGTGAAGCCCTTCAAGTGTCAGTGCGGCAAGGCCTTCACGCAGCGCTGCAGCCTCGAGTCGCACGAGCGCAAGGTGCACGGGCACGTGCTGCCCTTCGCCTACAAGGAGCGGCGCACCAAGCTGTACGTGTGCGAGGACTGCGGCAGCACCTCCCACGACCCCGCCCTGCACTTCCTGCACATCCAGAGCCGTCACCCGCACAGCCCCGTCCTCCTCAAGTTCTACGACAAGAGGCAGTTCAAGTTCTCCGACAGCTCCGTCACCAAGATGCTCTGTGAGCCCGTCGGGGGGTCTTCCTTCAGTGGCGGGATCAGGCCCGGGTTGAGGAAGAGCTAGGGGCTGGTGCTGTTGTCGTTTACGTTTACAGCTGGGAAAGTTATCTGAGCAGTTAGAACGACCTGGGGGTGGGTGGGGGGTTAAGCCGGAACTAAGAAAAAGTGCTAGAGGGTTTAGATCGGTCATGATTTGTGTTACAGACTGGAGAATTGTCTTTGTGATGAGGAAGAGGGTTGGAATGGCCAGGACTTGGTGTTACTGCCTTTGATCGAATCTCCGACGGGCGCAATAGCCGAGTGGTTAAAGCGTTGGACTGTCAATCTGAGGGTCCCGGGTTCGAATCACGGTGACGGCGCCTGGTGGGTAAAGGGTGGAGATTTTACGATCTCCCAGGTCAACATATGTGCAGACCTTCTAGTGCCTGAACCCCCTTCCTGTGTATATGCGAGCAGATCAAATACGCACGTTAAAGATCCTGTAATCCATGTCAGCGTTCGGTGGGTTATGGAAACAGGAACATACCCAGCATGCACACCCCCGAAAACGGAGTATGGATGCCTACATGGCGGGGTAAAAATGGTCATACACGTAAAAGCCCACTCGTGTGCATACGAGTGAACGTGGGAGTTGCAGCCCACGAACGCAGAAGAAGAAGAAGAAGAAGATAGAATCTGATCTTTGCTGCGAAAAAGAACTAGGTGGTTTGGAACGGTCACTGTCTACGTTGAGGCTTCTAGATTGAACCTTTTCGTTTTGTCTCAATATCAAGAGATGGTAGAGTGACTGCACCGTGAAAAAAATAGTACTGGTTCAAGGGTTGGGACTGTTGTGACTGGACTAGTGAGTTAAGTGTGGTTCCATGGGGGAAAGGCCAAGACATAAACGACTGTTACCTTCCTGCTGAACGCTGCTCCTCCCGTCCTCAGGAGTCACTCTTTGGGGAATGAAACTTCACAGCAGGCTGGTCAGTGCCGCGACCAGCATAAACTCATGGACGATCTCTGTGCCAGCAACATGGATTCAAAGACTGGACACATAAGATGCTAATATGAACAAAGATGACTGTTCATTCACTTCAATAGTCAATGAGTTGGGTGCAAGTAACAACATTTCAATGGTGCATCATTGATTGTAACACTCTTTCGATCATGTTGTCTATGTGGTTAAATTTTACAGGTATCTGGTGTTCACAACAATAGTTTTTTTTGAAACGGCTCCTGTGTGGAAAAAAGAAAGAAAAAAAGATGTAAAAGCCAAACAACTTGAGTAAAACCATGTATAAATCCACTTTATTGGGTTTTTTTATGACAGCTTTCCTGTGGCGTTAGATATTACTTCAAATACCAGATTATAATCATTATAATTATTTTTATATTACAATCACCACCAACAACATTATTATTATTATTGTGGTTGTTGTTGATGTTAATATTGATGTTGTTGTTCTCGTTGTTTCGTAAAATGAAATAAAACACGATCTCATGTACATTAAAAAAAATGTGTCACTTGTCCTGAAACCGATGTGTTTAAAGTACAGGTTTTTCAGTTAACGGTGCTGAAGGGTGAGTGGGTGTGTGCGCTGGAGAGTGTGTATGAGAGAGTGAGAGGGCTGTATAGTGTGTATGAGAGAGTGAGAGGGCTGTATAGTGTGTATGAGAGAGTGAGAGGGCTGTATAGTGTGTATGAGAGAGGGCTGTGTAGTGTGTATGAGAGAGTGAGAGGGCTGTATAGTGTGTATGAGAGAGTGAGAGGGCTGTATAGTGTGTATGAGAGAGTGGGAGGGCTGTATAGTGTGTATGAGAGAGTGAGAGGGCTGTATAGTGTGTATGAGAGAGGGCTGTATAGTGTGTATGAGAGAGTGGGAGGGCTGTATAGTGTGTATGAGAGAGTGGGAGGGCTGTATAGTGTGTATGAGAGAGGGCTGGAGAGTGTGTAAGAGAGAGAGTAAGTAGGAGGGGATGGAGAGTGTG
>NC_134882.1:4961748-4964248 GCF_041734735.1 Babylonia areolata
TTCTGTTTTTCGGAAATTCCGTTTCCACTGGAAAGAAAAGGAGAAGGTGATAAAAAAAAAATCGAGAAAAATATCTGCATGTTTGCTCTTCGCCTTTCCCGCTCTGTCTGTGTTTCTGTCTGTCCGCTGTCTGTCCGTCTTTCTGTCTCTCCCATCACTGCAGGGAGTCGTATCTATCTATGGATGAAATAGGTTTCTCAAGAATTATTTATCTAAATCTAAAATCGGGAGTTTCATCAATATGTAAGCATTCGTTAAGATATACAAGACCTTCACACTACATCCATATGTTTGTCCATATGTAAGTCAGCTGAGGATGATGGAAAAATGTAAGCATTCGTTAAGATATACAAGACCTTCACACTACATCCATATGTTTGTCCATATGTAAGTCAGCTGAGGATGATGGAAAACGATCTGTGTTTCTATACCCTGCATACAGTGGTCTTGGAGAAGAATTCATCCCGAGAAAATACAACGGCGATCCATGCATTTCGGTTGAGCCTATTGTTTCCATCCAACAAGAAGATAACAAACAATTTATTGGTATATCTATAAAAAGCCTAGAAATGACGTGCAATTGCTGTTACATAGTAATATACTGTATGTGGGGAGATTTCCTTTTCGTACATAATTACAGTTGTAACACACTTGTTCAGATCCCTTCAGAATGTGTCGATGGTCTTCTGAATAAACATTTCCATTTTCACCCCACCCCCCTTTCTCTTCGCAGACCCTTTGTCAGCATCTGAGTTCGACATCTCTGGCCGACCCTCCACCCCATCCCCTCTATTCCCCAATCGTACTCGCCTCGGTGACAGTTTCCATAAAGCAACAGCCTTTTTTGTGATTATTCCCGTTGTCATCTGTCGAGCTACCAACGACAGCGGTTTACCGTCTCCATCTCTGTCTGGTCCCCCACCCCCTCCCCCCCACCCCGTCTCCCCTCCTCTTCCCAGTTCCCCCTTCTCTAATTCTCTGTCTCTCTCTGTCCCTCTCTGTCTCTCTCTGTCTGTCTGTCTCTCTCTTTCTCTGTCTCTCTGTGTCTCTGTCTGTCTCTCTCTCCCTTCCCCCGCCCCACCCTCACCCGTCAAGCCGCTTCTCGTCGCGGCCACGTGAAATACAACCACTGCCTCCCCCCTTAATCCCAATCGGAGACCGGCCGGTCCGGATGGTCCAGTACCCTTCCGACACTAAGCCTGACGTCTCAACTGCCCCAGCGAGGGGTCTAACGGTCAGGTAACGGTCACTGACAGAGATGGACCGTCGGGAGAGCGCTGACACGCGCGGACGCCTCGAGCCCTTTGGCCACAAGCGGTCCATCTGCCAGGGGCAGTGACAAACAAGCCTGTCGGGCCCAGGGCAAGCCTTCAGTCTCCCGGAGGCCAGTTCCCTATGGGGTCCGGACCTCGCGGGAAACCCTACACGCGCCTTTGTTGACGGGGAACCGTCTGGACAGGTGCCCCGCGCATTCTTTGGAGTGTGGGATAAGAGCAAGGGGGAGGGGGCAATACAGAACATGGCAGGGGTGTGGTGGTGCGGGGTGAGGGTTTTTTGGGGGGTGGGGCTGGTGGTTGAGAAAAAGTGAGTGAGTGGACTGGGGTGTGGAAAAGACGGATGTGTTTTGCTGTTGTTGTTGTTTGTTTGTTTTTTTGACAGCGGAGTGTGTGTGTGGCCGTGCGTGAGTGCGTGCGTGTGTGTGTGTGTCTGTGTATGTGTGCGTGTGTGAGTCTGTGTCTCTGTGTATCTGTGTGTGTCCCCCTCTCTATGTATGTGTGTATTTGTATTTGTTCGTGTGTGCGTGCCTGCGCGTATGTGTGTTTGTGCGTGCGGAGATAAATGAGAGGAATAGATGTCACACAGTTTAACATGGTTTGTTTTTTTTAAATTAGCAGATACATAGATAGAATATATATATAGAGAGAGAGAGAGAGAGAGAGAGAGACAGAGACAGAGACAGAGACAGAGACACACACAGAGAAAAAGGGACAGAGACAGAGAAAGACTGACATAAGATAAGAATAACTTTATTATCTCCAACTGGAGAAATATTTCAATGCTTAGGTCTGCAGCCTGTAAATATAGGTTCAGGTTAACAAGTGTCACTGCCAAGAAAATCGCGAAAGGGCAGTGATGTATTCTTGTCCATGTTTCAATGAATAAAAGACAATATTATTACCACATCTTTTGAGAGAGAGAGGGGGGGAGGGAGGGAGGAGAGAGAGGGGGGGGGGCAGAGAGAGAAAGAGAGAGACAGACAGACAGACAGACAGAGGGAGAAACAAACACACAGACAGACAGAGACACCCACAGACATGAATCACTCTCCTGGTCTGTAAAGAGAGACACGAGAAGACAGGCATCAGCGGACAATCAAGGAAACCATCGCAGTCTACTCACGTATTGCATCACAAAGAAAAACAGACTTCAGACGAGATGTCTATCACGAACTAGAGATGAGTTCATTAGATGACGACAGAGGGAGGAGAAGAGAGAGCGA
>NC_134882.1:4969248-4984248 GCF_041734735.1 Babylonia areolata
TCTCTGTCTCTATCCAACTCATCACAGTTCTCTCTCTCTTTTTCTCTTTCTCGGTGTGTGTGTGTGTGTGTGTGTGTGTGTGTGTGTGTGCGTGCGTGCGTGCGTGCGTGCGTGCGTGTAATGCATACGGACCCACGAGCACAGAAATACGCGTTTGTGCTCAGGCATAAACACGTTCACGCACATGTTCGCAGAAGCACACACACACACACACACACACGAGAACTTATGAGTCATCGCATTAGAAAGTCAATTGCCGGAAAGTACCCACTCCCATGCACCTCCAGAAGCGTCAGAAGCCAGACCGTGCTGAGCCGATCAGAAAGGATAATCCTCCAAAGAGCCGTTACATCAACCGAGGCAGTATGTGTAACAATAGGTATGACATTTTTAACTCTCTCCATACGAACGGCGAAAGAGACGACGTTAACAGCGTTTCACCCCAGTTACCATCATCAAAATATTGCAAGCGGAAGGCTCTTATACTGAAGACGTGAATGTTGACAAAGAATGCCACAATTCTGACGACGGAAGCTAAAGGTTGGGTCATTCAGACACCCACTGGACATCCGAGGGGTCTGTGTAGAGGATAAGAGAGGACTGGCCGTACTGAGTGAGTTAACCGTAGGAAAGTCAGCCCACACTTTATGTTATGCATACATAAGTTTTCATCGCCCGGTGAGAGCTTCGGTCAAAATGCAATCCTGCTGATGTTCCGAAAAAGCCTTTCTTTTGCATTAATTATTAATTCGTGTATCTGTTTTTACATTGCATGTATTATACTTGCATATTTTGTGTTTGCGCTCATCCATTCAAATCAGTTAATCATTCAGACAAAGAGCCAAGGCTCAGTTCCTGTTATATATGTGGGATCAGACAGACCCAGGCAGCGATAACGATAACTTTTGACAATTCATGGGGCAACGTTTTCTGCTGTCTAGAAGAAATCGTGTGAGCAAGAGAACGAAAGAACTAAAAGAAACAAGAGAGGCAAGTCCTTCAAGACTCACTTGTGATAAATTAAGTCCCCTAGCATTAATTACAGAGTAATTTCCCTTTTTTACTATCTGCACCAAAACGTTTGCAAAATAAATAAAAAATTCCATGCTTAGCAAAAGAAGTTCCTGTTTGAACAAAAAATGATAATAATGACTCCTCTTGTTGTTGTGTCAGAATAAGAGGTCAAAGTGCCAAGTTTAGAGAATACAAAAAATATAAATATAACAGTAAATGCAGTTTGCATATAATTAGGCTTCTTTTTTATTTTTTGTGCCCATCCCAGAGGTGCAATATTGTTTTAAACAAGATGACTGGAAAGAACTGAATTTTTCCTATTTTTATGCCAAATTTGGTGTCAAATGACAAAGTATTTGCAGAGAAAATGTCAATGTTAAAGTTTACCACGGACACACACACACACACACACACACAACCGAACACCAGGTTAAAACATAGACTCACTTTGTTTACACAAGTGAGTCAAAAAAAGGAACAGAAGGATTAAAGAAAAAAAAGAAGAAAAAACCCTGAAAGACAGACAGATAGAAAGGGAGACGGAGGGAGAGAGGAAGGGAGTGTGTGTGTGTTTGTGCGTGTGTGCGTGTGTGTGTGTGTGTGTGTGTGTGTGTGTGTGTGTGTGAGACAGACAGACAGAAATGAAAGAAAATCCAAAGTAATTAATTTTTCTTAAAACTGGTTATGTAAGGCCGTTTGATTTACGTGAAGCTGACATTATGAATCAAAACAACAACTACAAAACAACAACAACAACAACAATTGCAATTCAAAGTTCCAAATTTGTGTAGAAACGGGCAACATACGTATGCTTAGTACAGGGTTAGACTTTGAACTGCTTCTAAAATATTTGAAACCGGTGTGTTCATGAATGTTTGTCTGTTGTTCTGCCTATAGTCATCTGACGTTGAAAGATCGACATTCCAACAAGTATTGTGTTTTCACTCACCAGTGTGCAAGTTACAGTTTTGCTGGTCAACGATTAGGAAGAAAATCGACGAAATAAAAATCTGAGTGATTTAACTTTTGCAAACTCCCACATGTTTTGGGGTGTTTTTTTTTGTTTTTTATTTTTTATCGCTTTTCATGGGGATTAAAGGCGACATAATCCGTTTGTTTTGCCGGCTGACTCTGTGTGGGAAATTCCAGTCCATGCAGTACAGATTGTCCAAGATTACTCGATCTGCAATCAACACTGTGTGAGGGTACTCGGACTCCAGGAGAAGACGTTAGATCACTCAGTGTGTGTGTGTGTGTGTGTGTGTGTGTGTGTGTGTGTGTGTGTGTGTGTGTGAGAGAGAGAGAAAGAGTGTGTGTGTGTGTGTGTGTCTGTGTGTGTGTCTCTGTATGTGTGTGTGTGTGTGTGTGTGTGTGTAATGGGCTATTTAAGCGGAATATGTATACAAGATACAAGAATATCTGATCATTTCTAAATAGGAAATGGTTGATTCGTACTGCTGATACATAGGCGACAAGAAAAGGTATTCCATTCACGGCACAACAGAAAGTTTCACCATTTAATAAGTAGTTCATAAAGAACGCAACACAAGCTTCCGTTGTAATTCTATTCATCCCAATGTATGCATGGGTGCCTTTATTATCAGTATATTTATTTATCAGTATAAATTATTGATTGTTAGTCTTCTGTTTTTATTGATTGTTACTGCTTTTGTTTGGATGTTGTAAAGCTCGTTAGAGCCTGGATATTTTGTAGAGGGGTGAGGGGGAATTGCACTACAATAATAATAATGATTATTATTATTATAGCCGCAACAATGGCAATAATAACATATTAATAATGATAATGATGATAATGATAATATAATAATGATAATAAGAATTAGTAGTAGTAGTAGTAGTAGCAGCAGCAGTAGTAGTAGTAGTAGCAGCAGTCGTAGTAGTAGTATCAGCAGTATTTTTGTTGCTGTTATTGCGGTTGATGTTGGTGTCATTAACAGTAATGACACGATGCGTCCAGCCCAGAGACGACAGTTCAATCTGCATTCAACATTCAGTGCGCGTGAAGAGAGTTGACTTTTGCTCCATTCGCGTCAGCATCGTTCGCCACAACTCTCCACAACAATTCGTGCTGATATTACACAAAAGGCAAACCATATCTGGGTGAATAGATAACAGTACTTGAGTTGACCATCAAGATTTTGCGCCTTATAAATATTATTATTATTAGTAGTAGTTTTTTTATGTATTTATCTATTATGTTTTATTTATTCATTCATTTATTTATTTATTTTGCTTTCTTTTTTTTTTCTTTTTTTTTTCTCAAGGCCTGACTGAGCGCGTTGGGTTACGCTGCTGGTCAGGCATCTGCTTGGCAGATGTGGTGTAGCGTATATGGATTTGACCGAACGCAGTGACGCCTCCCTGAGCTACTGATACTGATACTGATCTCCACAAGCACACTGAGTGAGAGTCTCCCCACCCCTCCCAGCCCTGGCCCCTCCCCCAAGGAAATAAAACTCTTAAACAGACGCTCTTTTTCTCTCACAATGAAAATGATAACAACGAAACGACATTTAAAACGTGACACCACGAAAGACGAGCCATTATGTCTGTGTGTTTGTAGCATGTACTCGGGGCTACAACGGGGCAAAGTCTAGTTCCCTGTACGGTTTGAATAAACAGTGTGTGAACATCATAGTCCATAAACTGTCAACGACCATCATCCGAGACCTCTTTAACCTGTATGTCGGTATCCCCTTTCCCTTAAACTGAGGAGAGAGATTTTGGGGGTGGTGGTGGGGGTGGGAGTGGTGGGAAGGGGTCGTGAGGGGGGGTGGGGGATGAGCAGGAGGGGGCAGGCCGATGATTCCAACGCTTCAAGACGCAAATGGCCCCCGCTACCTTATTCACAGCGTCCACGCTTGCTGACAAGGTAATGACCGATTTGTCCTGGACGGTCCCTCACACTCTTGTCTTGTCACCTTCTATCGTTTTTTTTTAATGGACACTGCCGGAACAGTAAAGAGGTTCCCTCGTCTGTTGGGCAGTATGATCACAAAGGGGGAGAGAGGATGTCAGTGCTAAGCTCGTGTTCAAGTCCTTTTTAACGTGTCTCCTCGGATCACCGGGAACGATACAGCTTTGACACAGAGGTGTTGAACGCTGGTGATGAGGTTGAAAGGGGTGCGCTGTTGTTGAAAAGGATAACGGTGGGTTGAAGACAGTCATGAGAAAGTGGTTTCATTATTGTGGCAGCTTTGGAGCGGTTCAAACCGTAGACCGAATTGAAATAACGTGGGAAATAAATGTGAAGGTGATGGAATGATAAAACAACAACAACAACAACAAAAACGAACAAGCGAAACACACGCGCACACACATATGCACAGACGCGCGCGTGTGCGAACACATGCACATACTAGGGAACACAACTGGGAGAGGGAGAGACAGAGAAAGATAGAAGGGAGAGATAGAGAGAGTCTGCTTTTCACTTCTAAACTTTTGACTTTTTCCAGACTTTAGGATGTCAAACTTGTTTCGGGCTTCATGAAACATTATTTGGCACATAATGTAGAATTTGACTTACGAAAATCAAAGAAAGGCTATCTGCCCTAACGTTCCTCCCCCTCATCCCCACCACACACACACACACACACACACGCGCGCACACACACACACACACACACACACACACACCACGCATGCAGAGACTGAGAGTAAGACAATATTTTTTTTTCTAAAATTTAGGTGTCCGCTTGAAAAGCGTAGACGTTCGATACAGATCTGTAACACACGCTAAAAAAAAAAAAATAAAAAAAAAATTACTGTTTGCGCCAGCGCATGGCATACTGACATAGGAAACAGAAATGCACCTGCCAGTACCACACGATCCACCGAAACAAAAACGGACACAAACAAAAGGCATCGTCACAGGGACCCGCACATGAATACACACGGCGGCCGGACTGAATCAATCTGTCGGGTGGGCTTGAAAAGTGACGGACGTATTGAGTGTCGCACTGGTCCCCCAATCCACCCACTTGACAAGCTCACACGTAACACACCCACCCGCGAAGTGTCGGGTGTTCCGTGGGTTGCTTCATGTCGGCGACAGTTGCATCGTCCGCAGCGGACGTTCGGTGCAGCAGACAGGTTCATGACAAGACCTTCGTTATACCAACACGATAATATTAGCTTGACAGTCTCCGCCCGTGGGAACTAACTGTATCGCTGCCTCTCGCTCTGATCCCGTCCCGAAGGTAACGTGCTGTTCGTCCCTGTCAGTCCGTCAGCTTGAAGAGCAGCACCGTTGGAAACGACAGCACCGTTCGAAATGGATACACCGCAGCGAGCTTTACTTACAGCCGACAACTTTACTATGTCTGTGTTATCGAAACTAGACATGTCCAAGTTAACTGCGAGGAACAATGGGGGTGGGGGTGGGGGACATAAAATGAATGTCATAGCTTTTTTTTTGTCCCAAGACTGAGAGAGCCGAGTTTCAGCAATAACTGTTCAGTCGGTTTTGGTGTGTGCGTCCGTGCGTGTGTGTGTGTGTGTGTGTGTGTTCGTGTTAGGATTCAAAAGCATACATGGATAATATGCCCTGGACAAGCAGGTATTCAGGGAAATGAGACAGCTGACAGGCTTGCTGGCAGAGCAACAACGAGCGGTCTACATCTGGGAAAACCTGAAGCCCTAGAAAAATAAAAGAGCACCTCAAAAACCAAGCACAAGGCCACCACACCACAGTTCACTTCAAAGAAGGAAAGCGAGGGAGAGCAGGCCGTATGTCTAGCATGAAAGGTAGAAGACGAACCTTTGCTTATCAAACGAATATTGGCATCACTTCCAAACCAACAATGTACGGATTTCTTGGAGATGCAAAATAGAACCTCCCTGAACATTCTGAACATTAAACAGAGCAACACTCCAGAAATCGTTTCCCACCTGTACCCCTTCAGCGACAAACGGTGGCAGAAATTGTGTGTGTGTGTGTGTGTGTGTGTGTGTGTGTGTGTGTGTGTGTGTGTGTGTGTGTGTGTGTGTGTGTGTGTGTGTGTACGTGCATTCGTATATGCGTGCGTGCGTGGTGGGAGCTGCTAAGTGTAGGAATATAAGAATATATATAGGAATATTGGAATGTGTATGTGCGTGTATGCTTGTGTGTGTGTGTGTGTGTGTGTGTGTGTGTGTGTGTGAAGGGGGTAATGTGGAAACGGGAGTGTAGATGTATGTGCGTGTGCGTGTGCGCGCGCGCCTGTGTGTACGTGTATCTGCGTGTGTGCGTGTATCTGTGTGTGCGTTTATGTGCTGGGACCAGTGGCTTTATATGTAGTGTTGGGCCTGCGTACATTTGTTTGTGGCTGTCATGTCTGTGAGACAGTATATCTGTTGCATATCTGTTGTGCCTGTGTGTGTGCCTCTGTGTGTGTGTGTGTGTGTGTGTGTGTGTGTGTGTGTGTGTGTGTGTGTGTGTGTGTTCTTGTGTGTGTCTCTGTGTGCACGCGCATGCCTATTTATTTTCTATTATTCATTTGTTTCTTCTTATTCTCCTTCTTCCTCTTACTGCCACTACTACTACTACGACTACTACTATCTTTTGTTTATTTATTCATTTACCTTTTTCCTCAACGTCTGACGAAGCGCGTTGGGTTATGCTGCTGATCAGCCATATGTTTAGCAGATGTGGTGTAGCTTGTATGGATTCGTCCGAACGCAGAGACGCCTCCTTGACCAACTGAACGAACGGTAATCCCAGCTGCAGTTTGTACTTCTTCTTCTTCTGCGTTCACTCGTATGCACACGAGTGGGCTTTTACGTGTATGACCGTTTTTACCCCGCCATGTAGGCAGCCATACTCCGTTTTCGGGGGTGTGCATGCTGGGTATGTTCTTGTTTCCATAACCCACCGAACGCTGACATGGATTACAGGATCTTTAACGTGTGTATTTGATCTTCTGCTTGCATATACACACGAAGGGGGTTCAGACACTAGCAGGTCTGCACATATGCTGACCTGGGAGATCGTAAAAATCTCCACCCTTTACCCACCAGGCGCCGTCACCGTGATTCGAACCCGGGACCCTCAGATTGACAGTCCAACGCTTTAACCACTCGGCTATTGTGCCCGTCAGTTTGTACTTCGTACACGCAGGAGAATCGTCAGAGAGAGAAAAACGCGTAGCTGGTCAATGAGTTTTGAAGGGTGGGTGGGTGGGGGAGAGAGTTACTTTCAAACGTATACAAACAAAAACAAAATGGGAGAAATACACGTAACTTTGGAAAAGTATTTCAAAAATGCATAAATCAACTGGGAAAGGATTCTTTAAACATGCATTGCACTTAGAAATGTGTATGGTACACTTACTTATGCCCATCGCTCCCGATGGAGCATAGGCCATCGACGACCCCTCGCCATCGCACTCTGGTTCTGGTCATTCTAGTCCTGTTGGTCCCTTGCTGCTTCAGCTCTGCCTCGGTGTCTCGCCTCCAGCTGTTGCGAGGCCGGCCCTCTTTCTCTGCGGGTTCCAGGTCAGGGCTTGGCGTGTGATGCTGGACGCTGGCTTCCTGAGGGTGTGTCCGATCCAGGCCCACTTCCTCCGCAGTATCTGCTTGGCCACTGGTTCCTGTCCCGCTCGCTCCCACAGATCTTCGTTTCGGATCTTCTCCTGCCATCGGATTTTGTAGATGTGCTTCAGACAGGTGTTGAAGAATGGATGGTACACATTGTAGAAAAAACTGAAATGTCGGGTCAAAATATAAGGAAGGGACACGTGTTACAGCATTGTGGAGGTAGATGGAGAGCACACTGTGAACTTCGGAAACATTTGTTGAAATTTTGCTTTCTTTGATGCCAGCTTGTGAAAATACCGGTATGACCACAACTGTTCTTTATTTACACATACAAAGAGTGTTTCTGTTACTGATGCGCAAATTCATGCACGCGTTCATTTCCACCTATTGTCATGAGCCAGACGCCTGACAAATAAAACATTTTTTTTTTATTCTCTGACTTTGCCTCTCTCTCTCTCTCTCTCTCTCTCTCTCTCTCGCACACACACACACACACACATACCACACACACACACACACACACAACCACACACACTCAATGCAGGGCAAATGGAAAGTGGGTTAGCGAGAAGGTGAGACTGGTAACCCACACTTTTTTTTCCCCTTTTCCCCTTTACCACGTTAGTTCACCAGTTCCAACGAAGGAGTTGTATTTTTTGCATTCAGTGAAAAAGATAAAGCCGTGTCGGCACGCCTTAAACGTCGCGCAGCGGGAGCGAAAGCTAACGGAAAAGATTTAACTCCCCCTACGGGGCCGACTTAAACACCCTCTACCCAACAAAGCGCCGAGCGGCGCCCGAGGGTTTCTCTTTCAGTGCTGCCCTGGTGCCTGTTTCCCACTTCTGCATGGACGGCCTTGAAACTCGTTAATCCTCGCAAAGGATGGACCTCATTGGCAAAACAGAATTCGAGCCCGGTGGTGGCTTTGTTCGGGTCGAGCTCACATTTGAATGCAGATTCGATTCTCCCCGACCAGCCGCCGGATCGGAACTTTGTCGGTCTGTTTCGGAGTGTTCGTATGTCGGCCGAAAAATTAATGGAGGTGCAGGGATGTGTGTGTTTTTGTGCGTGTGGAGAGGTGGGGGGAGGGGGAGGGGGAGAGGATGGTGGGGAGGGGGGGAAGAGGAAGGTAGGGGGGGAGGGAAGGTAGGGTGGGTGGGGGAGAATGCTAGCGGTGACAATGGTCGGAGAAAATGTAGGGTAAGATAGATCGGTACTGGAAGAGACACACACTCAGTGTGTGTGTGTGTGTTCTGTGTGTGTGTGTGTGTGTGTGTGTGTGTGTGTTGTGTTGTGTTGTGTTGTGTTGTGTTGTGTGTGTGTGTGTTTTGAAAAACAGAGAGGGTGAATTGGGGAAACGGCAACGGCGGATAGGCAAGAGAGAGAAAGAGAGACAGACAGAGAGACACAGAGACAGAGAGAGACAGAGAGAAGGTACATGTGCTTGTGTGTGCTTGTGCATACATGCATATATATATATATATATGTGTGTGTGTGTGTGTGTGTGCGTGTGTGTGTGCGCGTGCGTGTTTATGTGTGTGACAAGATGCGTTTGTGTGAGTATTTATGAATGCGCGTGCATACAGATGCGTCTGTTTGTTTGTGGGACGGGGGAAATGGTGGGTGGAATAGGGGAAAAGCGAGAACAACATTTAACATGACGCAATTTGCATTATCCAGTGTAGTAAAGCATGTATTTGCGCTTTTTTCATATATCTTTTTTTTTCCTTAAACTTTTCATTTTAACATCCAGTCCCCGCCATTTACAGGTCGTGGCAAAATCAGAGAGAAAAAGAACGAGGTTTGTTTCCCTCCAACAACTTTCGCGTTTTGAAGCCGACCTGGTCAAGTCAAGCATCTTTCAATCTAAATTATTCCATATTTTCCGATAAACTCACACATCTATAAGAAAATAATTATGAATTTGCGAATCGAATTTATCGCTCGAAAAACACTAAACGTAAACGCCTACTCGTGTGCCTAGGAGTGGACGTGGGAGTTGTAGCACACGAACGAATAAGAACAATCTCTCTCTCTCTCTCTCTCTCTCTCTCTCTCTCTCTCTCTCTCTCTCTCTCTCTCTCGAAAGAAAGGATACATATATGTCTTCAATATACCCTCCCCACCTCCCCCCCAAACACACACACACACACACACACACACACACACACACACACACCAGAATTGCCCAGTTTCCATATACTTATTAGGAAACTGGTTTGTTCAGTTATCATTTTGTCCTTTTCTGTTTGATTTTGTTTCCCTCTTTCTTTGATCTGAGAGAATAAAAGAAAAAAGAAAAAGAAAAGAAAAAAAAGCAGGATAAAAAAACATTACACAAGCAACTTCATGACTTGATAACAAATTTCATGTGTGAGAATCAGAGACCGTTGTTACAATAACGAAATCCTCATCGGTGTTTAAAAGTACAAACGTATTATATCAGCACGGCAGCTTTGAAATCATTTAACACCCTCCCCCACCCGGGGCAGTCCGTGTTTGGTTTCAGGTAAGCGCCCCATTGTCGGGACCGATTGAAAAGGCCGGCGTCGCTCCGCAGTTATCTCCCGTGTTCTGGGGACGTCACTTTGACTTAATTAGGACACGCCAGCCCCCTTTTTCCCCCCACACCCCCCTCACACACACACACACTCTCTCTCTCTCTCTCTTTCAGACAGACTCTCTCTCTCTCTCTCTCCCTCTCACACACACACACACACACACACACACTTATACACACTCTTTCTCCCTCTCTTTCTATCACACACACACACACACGCACGCGCGCACACACACACAAAGTGGGACAGAGAGGAGAGGGTGGGGGAAGGGGTTCAGAGAAGGAGAAGAAACGCAAATCATTTAAAAACAAAGACAAAATAGGGGAGATATCTCTGTGCTCTCCGACAGAGAGTGTGTGAGTGGGTTTAAAAAAAATTACAAAAGATAAACAGTCCGATCCAAGGGTGGCGGGAAGTCTACAGTGTTTTCGCACATATCTTCCAAGTGGCTTCGTTTCGACCGAAAGTTGCAAAATGTACCAAGTTTCCAGTGTGTGCTTGATCAGTTAGAAGCCTGACTGAATCACACACGAACACCAGTGGTTTAAATAATCTTTAATGATTCAGCAATACACATGATTACAATGCAGTGAATGACAAAAGAGCATCAACAAGATTAAAGCTTATACTGTGCTCACAATCGGCCTGATAGAAGAGAAACACGAAGGAATAAAAGAAGAAAACACCATTGACGAACACCACTGACGAGCTCCTAAAGGCAGCTGTCAGTAGGCTCTTCCCCGGTAGGCAGGCTGTTGTTCAAATGACCGTGTTTGTAAAGCGCTTAGAGCTTGGTCTCTAACCGAAAATAGGTGCTATATAAATATCAACAACAATAATGATGATAGTTCCAAGAAGACTTTCCGGCGTGCGGACTGACCCACACACAGTCATCAGCCCCATCCACATGTAATATGCAGCTTCTATTCAAACGTGTGTGTGTGTGTGTGTGTGTGTGTGTGTGTGTGTGTAGTGCGTGCATGTGTGAGTATGCACAAGTTTTTATATTGATATGCACTTGTATGTATCCTAATTTCTACTGTATCTGTGTTTGTGCATGATTTTCGATTTATGTTCGTATCTTGTTATATACTATCCCCCCCAATATTCCTTGTGACCCCGGTACACTTGGTAATAAAGACATATTCTATTCCATTCTATACGCTATACCACGTCTGTTTTAAAAAGGAAATGTGGGGAAGGTGCTTGAGATACGCATGGATCTAACGCACTGCTCTGGCCTTGAAAAAGGCATTCAGGACACCTGCAAGACAATGGTTTAGTGCTTTTATCTCATGTTCACCCTGCCGCTAAAACTTCCTTAATGGCAACGGATGTATCTGTGTGAAAATGAATATGTAATTCGTAATGTTCTCCCCCAAAGAAGTGATTTTTTTTTTTTTTCACCAGACAACTCTTGTTGCAGGTATTTCCCCGTGCATAAACAGCATGCAGCACACGGTTTAACCGGAAACACCTGCGTTACCACTGAAGGCTTGGTGGGTGGGGGTGGGTGAGGGAGGGTATGTTACGGTTTCCATCCGTGCTGAACTCGATCCCGGGATCCCCGTTTTCTGCAGAGGTGTTCTATTCATCCAGAAACGACTCTCCCTTGACATACCCTGCTGATACTTTCTGCACTGAGCGCCTCCGAAGTGACGCTTCTCCGGTTGACATATCTCCCCATACCCCTAGCGTGTAACATAAAACAACCTGTACAGGTGGCCTTTTTATACTTCAATGTTTGACAGGTTTTTATGATATTCATTTCCTTTTTTCGAAATTTAACTCTTGTTTGGTCCCTTGTCCAGCGACAACGACATCCTAATGTAAACACACGGCGAAACGAAAGCTGACATGACCCAACATTTTTTTCCTTTCAACCCGGTCTCCGGTGAAAGCTTATTTGAGGTATGCACCCCGCAGATGTTTAGTTTACCCGATAACTGAGCAGCCTGCTACCCGCAGAGCTGGTACATTCCAAGCGGGTGTGAGATTTCTGCTCTTTGACACTGACATATTGGTATCTATTGGAAACTTGGTTGAGGTTCAAGCCACAGGTAGCTTCAGGATTAGCGACCATCGGTTTGGTGATCTTCACTGGGTTTGTTGTCTTTATCTGTGTCGTCTTCATCAGGTGAACGTCATTTTTTCAGACAGTGACATCAGACATGTACAGAGAGAGAGAGTGTGTGTGTGTGTGAGAGAGAGAGAGGGAGAGAGGGGAGAGAGAAAGGGAGAGGAAGAGATAATGTGCGTTATGCGTGCGTGTGTGTGTGCAAGTGTGTGTATGTTTGTGTGGGTGTGTGTGCGCGCGCGTGCGTGCGTGTGCGCCTATATCATCTTAAGAAGAAGACGCGTTAGACCTTGAGTGCCTTATGAAACCATCAAATATTATGAATACCTCAACAAGCAAAAAGAAAAGAAAAGCAAGAAAGAAACAAAAAGAACAAAAAGAAGAAGAAAAAAAGAGAACAGAATGAAAACATATAATACTGATTCCATCAAAACGATTTGAAAACATCACAAAGCTAAGCATATATGTCATGGAAAAGGTGATAGAGAGGAGGAGCAGGAGCAAGAGGAGGGAGGAGGGTGGTGAGAGAGGGAAACCCTGGACACACAATGTCTATCACAGTCCTCTCGGACAACAGCTCGTCAGAGGAAACCTGACCGGACAGAATTATGAAGTCAGCGAACACCCCCGAAAAAGGTGTACGGCTACGTGCTACGGGGTTAAAAACGAACAAACACGTTTACTTACGCCCTCGCGAACATGCGAGAGAATGTGGAAGTTACAGCACAACCCACGAACGCAGAAGATAAACAAATGAATTCATGATCAATATCTGTAGTTTTCAAAATACCTTTACTCAACTCCATTTTAGAATGTCATTATAAAGCGAAATCATATTGATAAAATACACGTATCAACTAAATTCTTCTATACATTTAATCCAGCGAAAGCGCCGTATTTCGGAGAAAAACGCACAAAACAATGTATGAATGAAAAACGTAGGAAGTAATGAATCGCTCGAAAATGTTACTGACTTTTTTCTTTTAATCAGTGGTGTTGCGAATTTTGCACATTCTATTTTATAACCGATCTAGTCATTTGGTCATATTGTCTACTGTTCACGCCAGTCAGACTTTTACCTTTCCTCCTTTTCCATGCCCCTTGTACGGTAATTTATCATCATCATCATCACCATCATCATCATCATCATCATCATCATCACCATCATCATCATCACCATCATCATCACCACCATCATCACCATCATCATCATCACCCCAAGTCCTTGGATAATGGAAGCCACGCAAACAAACAACAAAGGCAAGGCACACATTGACGAAAATAAAAAGTCAACATGTTCCGTGTTTAAAAAAAAAATTATATAGACTGTGTACACTGCCTCTCTCTCCCTCTCTCTCTTGTTTGTGCACTGTCGCTTTTTCTCTCCCTTCCTCTGTCGTGCATTGCCTCTCTCTCTATCTCTCGTGAATGCATTGCCTTCCACCACCTCTCTTATTCCTACACTCTCTTTATCGAATGTGCATTGCCTCTCTCTCTCTCTCTATACACACACACACATACACACACTCGCACACACACGCACGCACGCACACACACACACACACACTGCACTGACACAGACACAGAAACACACACACAAACATATATTACTCTCTCTTTCTCTCTCCAGCTGCCCACTAACCTTTCTGTAACTGAGCACACTCCTTTGCCACTCCCCTAATGAGCTCGTTTTACAAAGGAATTTCACCGCAGGAAAGATCGAGAAATGCAACCGAAAGCGAATATGTCGTATCTGTCGCAGCTGTCATTTGTTCTGGTGTGGTGCTCTCTCTCTCTCTCTCTCTCTCTCTCTCTCTCTCTCTCTCTCTCTCTCTCTCTCTCTCTCTCTCTCTCTCTCGCAGGTGTCATTAGTTCTAGTGTGGTGTTGTCCCCCCCTCTCTCTCCCCCCTCTCTCTCTCTCCCGCTCTCCCTCTCTTTCTCTCTCTCTCTCTCCCCCTTCTCTCTCTCTCTCTCTCTCTCTCCACCCCCCCTCTCTCTCTCTCTCCACCCCCCCTCTCTCTCTCTCTTCCGCTCTCCCTCTCTCCCCCCTCTCTCTCCCGATCTCCCCCCCCCCCTCTCTCTCTCTCTCTCGCAGGTGTCATTGGTTCTAGTGTGGTGCTGTCCCTCTCTCTCTCTCCATCCCCCTCTCTCTCTCTCTCCACCCCCCTCTCTCTCTCCCGCTCTCCCTCCCTCCCCCCCTCTCTCTCCCGATCTCCCCTCTCTCTCTCTCTCTCTCTCTCTCTCGCAGGTGTCATTGGTTCTAGTATGGTGCTGTCCCTCACTCTCTCTCTCCATCCCCCTCTCTCTCTCCACCCCCCTCTCTCTCCCGCTCTCCCTCTCTCCCCCCCCTCTCTCTCTCTCCCGATCTCCCCCCCCCCCTCTCTCTCTTTTTCTCGCAGGTGTCATTGGTTCTAGTATGGTGCTGTCCCTCACTCTCTCTCTCCATCCCCCCTCTCTCTCCACCCCCCTCTCTCTCCCGCTCTCCCTCTCTCCCCCCCTCTCTCTCTCTCCCGATCTCCCCCCCCTCTCTCTCTCTCTCGCAGGTGTCATTAGTTCTAATATGGTGCTGTCCCTCTCTCTCCCCCCCCTCTCTCCCTCTTTCACAGGAGGTTACGTGGGGAGGTGTGGGAGGAGGGAGCTGAGGAATAGTCGTGGGAGGAGAAACATGTTTTTCGAACAGTTAAAGTACAGTACCCAGGCCATGGACTCAAAGCTCACAGAGACACCCAGCCACTGTGTTCTAGACAAAGGGGGGTAAGCACGAGACAAACGCAACGCTTGGCAACGCAGTGACATGAAGGGAAGCAAAAA
>NC_134882.1:4994248-4999248 GCF_041734735.1 Babylonia areolata
GAAGAGGTGAATGTTGATAAAGAATACCACAATTCTGACGACGGAAGCTAAAGGTTGGGTCATTCAGACACCCACTGGACATCCGAGGGGTCTGTGTAGAGCAGAAGAGAGGACTGGCCGTACTGAGTGAGTTAAACATTCTGCCACCTTCCTCAAAAAACTGAAATAGCGTTCGAAAAATGCATTGAGTTCTAATCAAGGATAACAAATACATAATCTTTTTTTTTTTTTTTTCAGAAATGATACAAATATTCATTACAGACTGTAATGCTTCCGTCTCACATTTCTGGTTAATAATAGAAAGATTTAAATCCTTTCTCCACCCCCACCCCCCTCTCTCTATCTCTCTTTGGTAAGGAAAAGAAGGGACTTTCGAAAAAGACAAACAACACATTCTCTCTCTCTCTCTCTCTCTCTCTCTCTTCTTTTTTATTATTTTTTTTAAATAAGGGAATGAATATACCTGATGCTTAGTGCTTGTGTGTGAGAACTGTGTGTGCACGCGTACTTCTGCGTGTGTGTCTGTGCGCAAACCGAAACCCTCTCTCTATTTTTTCTCTGTTCGTGAATCCCTCTCTGTCTCTCTTTTTGCGAGCTGAGCGCAAGCCTGTGTGTCTGTGTGTGCGCAAACCAAGACCCTCCGGTTTTTTTTCTTCTGTGCTGTACGTGAATCGATTGTGTGTGTGTGTGTGTGTGTGTGTGTGTGTGTGTGTGTGTGTGTGTGTGTGTGTGTGTGTGTGTGTGTGTGTGTGTGTGTGTGTGTGTGTTGTCTTCAGTTTAACGTCTTTCCCCTTGAAGTGATATTAGACAAAGAGTGTGTGTGTGTGTGTGTGTGTGTGTGTGTGTGTGTGTGTGTGTGTGTGAGAGAGAGAGAGAGAGTCTAGAGAGAGAGAGTGTGTGTGTGTGTGTATGTGTGTGTGTTGTGTATGTGTGTGTGTTTGTGTGTGTGTGTGCGCGCGCGTGTGTGTGGGCGTACCTCTGTGTGTGTTTGTGTGCGTGCGTGTGTACATGTGTGTGTGTGTGTGTGTGCGTACGTGCGTACATGTATGTGTGTGTGTGTGTGTGTGTGTGTAGCGTGAGAGTATAATCATCATGCCGATAAGGTTACTTCTCGTGACCTATTGCTATTCTTGACTGCTTTATGGGCATTCAAACTTTGTAAGATGGGTAAGAGCAAAAAATGTTTCTGCACTTAAAGGTCTCTTGTTAAAAATCGTGGTAAAAGTTTTTATGGATCATGAAATCTACCTTTCTTGGTCATCAAAAGAGATCAAAAAAAGAAAACACCGTAAAATAACTCATAAACAAGAACACATACAAACACACATACAAACAAACAAACGAAAAACCCAAACAAACAACAACAACAATCTTTGATCGCAAATAATTATTCAATTTCGGAAACGTTCTCAATCATCAAGCTGACAAACGCTTACGAATATGTAGTCCAAGACCAAGCTACGTATGGACCAGCACATAAGCCGAGAGAAAAGTGAGTGCAGGATTAAAAAAGCAAACAAACAATACAAAAAATTACGAATTTTCTGTCATAGACTTTTGCAAATATGCTATATAATAAAAAAGGCAAAACTTGTTTTGAAAATGGGATTGCGGGTAGGTATAAACCCTTTGAGACTTCAGCTAAACAAGTTACGACGTGAACGTTTGTAAATATAAAAACGATATTTGATACTTCATATTCGGCGCAATTAACTTCTCAGCTGAGTCCAGCAAAGGAGGTGGGAAATTTACAGCCGTGTTCTGTTCCCCTTGTCCACTGGTAATTAAACCTCAAACGCTGATTAAACCACCCGTAGCAAGATCGGCACAACAAAACTGATCTGCTGGACTGGGATGATATAAATGAAGAAATGTAAACATACATTTGCCCCCCACCTATTGGTCGAACCCGAAGTCCATTAGCAAAATACGTTCGGCAAAAAAACCAAAACAAAGACAAGTAAACGAGCAAGAACATTTTAAAAATATTTGTCCACACTCGGAAACTGTCTTTTCAAATATCTCTACAACAGAAAAAGCGAAGAAAACTGTTGTGGTTTTTCAAGTTGTATACAGGTGAAGCGTTGACATTGCGAAGAGAACAAGAGAACGCTGGCCATTATGGAGAAGCATGAGCGAAGGAAGCAGGGCTCAACTTCTGGAGACGTTTTCCCTTGCAACACCTGTAGGAAATGCTGTGCATCCAGAATCGGCCTCTTTTCCCATATGAGGACACACACCGACAGATAAGCGTGCCTGTCTACTCATCCGTCGGTCCGACGGGAGACTCCATCATACAGATGAAGACAAGATCAGACAAGACTGTCTCATCGTCCCAAACACAAATACTCGTATACGTTTGCTTAAAAACGGTACGAGATTAATCAAGTTACAGCGCTTAAACTATGTACTGCATGCAACAAGGTTTTTTCCAGGTGACAGTACTAACACGCACCGAATAATAAGAATACGACTTTTCTCCAGTAAACACACCATTTTACAACACTGCTTATTGTATAACACAAGACAACCGACACACACCAGCATAACTCTGTACACGCCTACTCTTCCTTCCACTCGTCTTCACCTTTCAACCCAACACCCACTACACGCACCTTACGGACCACAGCGTTGAGTGGAGTGATGGCCCAGAGGTAACGCGTCCGCCTAGGAAGCGAGAGAATCTGAGCGCGCTGGTTCGAATCACGGCTGAGCCGCCGATATTTTCTCCCCCTCCACTAGACCTTGAGTAGTGGTCTGGGCGCTAGTCATTCGGATGAGACGATAAAGCGAGGTCCCGTGTGCAGCATGCACTTAGCGCACGTAAAAGAACCCACGGCAACAAAAGGGTTGTTGCTGGCAAAATTCTGTAGAAAAATCCACTTCGATAGGAAAAACAAATAAAACTGCACGCAGGAAAAAATACAAAAAAATGGGTGGCGCTGTAGTGTAGCGACGCGCTCTCCCTGGGGAGAGCAGCCCGAATTTCACACAGAGAAATCTGTTGTGATGAAAAGAAATACAAATACAAAATACCTTTCAACCCAACACCCACTGCACGCACTTTACGGATCACAGCGTTGAATATCTTACCACCGAAAAACGACCACTGCCGGACATCTGTCCAGAACAACTTGACCTTAAGGGCTCACTGCCGACAGGTCGTTAACTCACTCAGTACGGCCAGTCCTCTCTTCTCCTCTACACAGACCCCTCGGATGTCCAGTGGGTGTCTGAATGACCCAACCTTTAGCTTCCGTCGTCAGAATTGTGGTATTCTTTGTCAACATTCACTTCTTCAGTATAAGAGCCTTCCGCTTGCAATATTTTGATGATGGTAATTGGGGTGAAACGCTGTTAATGTCGTCTCTTTCGCCGTTCGTATGGAGAGAGTTAAACTCAGCTCCACAGTACACGCACCTCTCACGGGTAAAGATCGAGAAGCCTGTGATCAAAAGGGTTTCTCGAGCGCACCAGTTGTTTTGTTTATTTGTTCTGACAATCATAAACAGACGCATGCAAACTTGGCTAGCCGAAGAAGCGAAGTGATCATGTTTAGCCAGGAAAGAATGGATATTTCATTAACGTTTTTTTTTCTTCTTCTGGTATCTTATTTACGTTTTCTTCTTCTTTTTTTCTTCTCCTCCTCCCCCTCCTCCTTTTTGTTTTTCTTCTTCTTCAGAATAGTGACATAAGACGAAAAGGAACGAACTATCACACTATGATAATAACTACACTAAAGTAGCTGAACACAAGTTATAACAGTATAACGGAAAGGTATTTGGCTGTGTGCGCGATCTCGGTGACTATATACACTGTCCTTTCTGATGAGATTTTCCCGAACGATGTTTCATGGTGGGTTGACCCAGTAGTAACATCCGCTTAGGAAGCGAGAGAATCTGAGCGCACAGGTTCGAATCCCACACTCAACAATATTTTCTCCACATAAATATATCGACATGCTCTTCGTATGTATAAAGCATAAAAAAGAAACGAAAAAGAAAGAAGAAATAGAATAAACAAAATAATTAAGTAAAGGCAATAAAGTATTATATAAATGAAAGGCACATAGAATTCAGATGGTTGAAACGAAACAATAATGAATTTGAAACACATCCAGCGAACACGTGCATCCCCAAAACAAACGTTTCACAACTGTTTCAGCAAAGACACTGTTGCGGCACGTATTGTCGCCCCTGCATATATTGTCGTCCCGTGAGAGAGAGTAACTGAGTGAGTGTGTGTGTGTGTGTGTCTGCCTGTGTGTGCGTGCGCGCACGTGCGTGACAGAGAAAGTGTGTGTGTGTGTGTGTGTGTGTGTGTGTGTGTGTGTGTGTGTTGTGTGTGTGTGTGTGTGTGTGTGTGTGTGTGTTGTGTGTGTGTGTGTGTGTGTGTAAGCACGGAGTATCAAATATATGGACCAAAACTACACACAGACACAGACACAGACACGCACAGAGGATGTCCTTCCTTCAGTGTGTGTCACCAGTCTTGTAGGTCTGCACCAAACAGGACTTGAATGCAACCATGTACAGAATGCGAAGAACGTGTTCGCTGAGAACCCAAACATGTTTCTCTTTAAAGACGGCAGCATCGAAGACAGCTCTCACCCCATGCCGGCATCTGCTTCCACAGTTCAGACTGAAGTAGGTTTTATGACTGTCTTTGAAGACGCGGCGTCGACAACATCGCAAACGCTTGCTTGCAGGTGTTACACAGAATACGTTCATAGGTCGTTGTACTTTCGGCCAATAAAACTTTGTACTCTCACTCTCACCGCGCTGGACAAACGAACAGCACACTCCTATTCATCCAGCCCCGTCACTGCACGTTCGCACAACACACACACATACGCGCGCACACACACGCTCATACGAGCGCACACACGCATTTATACGATTACACACACACTTATGTAAACGCACACACATGCTCTCTCTCTCTCTCTCACACACACACACACACACACACACACACACACACACACATACTCATAGACA
>NC_134882.1:5004248-5011748 GCF_041734735.1 Babylonia areolata
TCAACGGAGAGGAAGGCGGTTACAGCAACGCACTGTGGAGTGCAGAGAGCAAGATGAGACACCGAAAGGATATCTTGGTCATCCACTGCATCCGTGCTCATCCTCCAGTCGTCTCGACTTAGTCTTGCCACTGGAAATTGGTGGACCCGGACGAGAGAGTGAGGTCGACGTTGCGCAACTCCTCTTCACTTTAAAAAAACTCATCGCGCAAGTCATCAGTCATCCCTAATGACCTTTCATCCTTCATCATTTCATCACCCCCAAGTCCTGTGGCGACAGGCAAGCGACGAAACGACAGGTGTGGGTACACTGGCAGTCGCAGCCGCAGACCTGCACGCAGGCGGCTCAGGCCATAGGGTCGTTCTTCGTCGACAGGAGCAGCGATGGAGCTCGGCAGCCGTCTGAGCGTCTCAGCAGCCCTCTTTAGGAATGCACTGCTCACCTCCCTGGCATGAGGAAGGGGCTAGAAAAGGTGCCCTAAAAACTGCCTGCTCCATATCACCCTGGCCAGCATACCGCGGCTGGCGGGGACCCTACATCAGCGGTCGAAACAAAAAGAAAGAAAAGAAAAAAACAAGGATCGTTCCCCTCACCATTGGTGCTTGGAACATAAGGACTCTCCTGGACAGAGATAACGCGGACAGACCCCAAAGGAGAACGGCACTAGTTGCATCCGAACTCGCCAGATACAACATTGACATCGCAGCCTTGAGTGAGACTCGGCTTGCAGACGAAGGCGAGCTCTGTGAACGGGGATCTGGTTACACCTTCTTCTGGAGTGGACGAGGAAGCGAAGAGCGACGTGAGGCTGGCGTTGGTTTTGCAGTAAAAACAGCACTTGTCAGCAAGCTAGCTAGAATCCCAAAGGGAGTCAACGATAGGCTTATGACCATGAAACTCCCACTGGCATCTGGCCAGAAGCACCTCACCATTGTCAGTGCCTACGCCCCAACCATGACAAACACGGATGAAGTGAAGGCGAAGTTCTACGAGGACCTTCACTCTGTCATTGCTGCTATCCCTAAAGCAGACAAGCTCATCATTCTTGGGGACTTCAATGCTAGAGTTGGCTCTGACTACATCTCCTGGGATGGAGTGATTGGAAAGCACGGTGTGGGCCACTGCAACCCAAATGGATTCCTTTTGCTTCAGACCTGTGCAGAGCACGAACTGCTGATAACTAACACAGGTTTCTGCCTCCCTACCCGTAACAGGACGTCATGGATGCACCCTCGCTCAAAGCATTGGCATCTCATCGATTAAGTCATCGTCAGGAAAAGGGATAGGTAAGATGTACGTGTAACAAAAACCATGTGCGGCGCCGAGTGTTGGACAGACCATCGCCTTGTAGTCTCGAAGCTGAATATTCGAATCCAGCCCAAGAGACGCCCCCAAGGCCAGAAGGCTCCAAAACGGCTCAACATCGTTAAGCTGAAAAACATCACCATCAAACAGTCCTTTGTGGAGCTGCTGGAAGATCGTCTGGAATCCGTCTCTCTGGACAACCAGAATGTGGAGTCTGACTGGAGGACCCTGCGTGAGCTGATCTATAGTACAGCTTCAGAGACCCTGGGACCCATGACCAGAAAGCACAAGGACTGGTTTGATGAAAACTGTGATGAAATCAAGCAACTTCTGGATGAGAAACGCCGTCTGCATCAAGCCTACCTGAGCAACCCAAAGTCCACATCAAAAAAGGATGCGTACGATGCCATCCGCAGGACTGTTCAGCAAAAGTTACGCCAGATGCAGGATAAGTGGCTGAGTGACAAAGCTGATGAGATCCAGGGATATGCCGACAGGCACGATATGAAGAGGTTCTATGATGCCTTAAAAGAAGTCTACGGCCCCACATCCTCAGGATCATCCCCCCTCCTCAGTGCAGATGGGAATACCTTGATCACCGAGAAGGAGAAAATTCTCGAACGCTGGTCTGAGCACTTCAACAGTGTCTTAAATCGCCCTTCCTCCATAAATGATGAAGCCATAGACCGTCTCCCACAAGTCTCCATCAACGAAGCACTGGACGATCCGCCAACACTTCTTGAGACCCAGAAAGCAATCCGTCTGCTATCCAGTGGCAAAGCACCTGGCTCAGACTCCATACCAGCAGAGGTCTACAAGGATGGAGGCACTGTGCTGACTGAGAAGCTCCATCAGCTGTACTCACTCATGTGGAAAGAAGAGACGATCCCCCAGGATTTCAAAGATGCATCTATCATTCACTTGTACAAGCGAAAGGGGAACCGGCAAGCCTGTGATAACCATCGGGGCATTTCCTTGCTCTCCATCGCAGGCAAGATACTTGCCAGGATCCTACTAAACCGCCTCACAGCACACATTGACCAAGGTCATTTGCCTGAGAGCCAATGTGGATTCCGGAAAGAGCGCGGAACCACCGACATGGTGTTTGCTGCAAGGCAGCTGCAAGAGAAATGTCAGGAGCAAAATGCTGATCTGTTCTCCACCTATGTCGACCTCACTAAGGCCTTCGACACCGTGAGTAGAGAGGGACTGTGGAAGATCATGGCCAAGTACGGATGCCCTCGGAAATTTATTTCCTTGGTCAGCCAATTCCATGAAGGCATGCAGGCTCGAGTCCAGGACAATGGTGAAACATCTGCTCCTTTTGCTGTCACAAATGGTGTCAAGCAAGGCTGCGTCCTGGCTCCAACGCTGTTCAGCCTCATGTTCTCTGCAATGCTTACTGATGCCTTCAGAGATGGCGATGTTGGAATCGGCCTAAAGTACCGAACAGATGGCAAGTTGTTTAACCTCAGAAGGCTTCAAGCAAAAACGAAGGTCATGACAGACATCATCAGAGACTTTTTGTTTGCTGATGATTGTGCCCTCAACGCTGGATCTGAAGCTGACATGCAACTCAGCGTCGACAAGTTTGCCACTGCCAGCAGGAACTTCGGCCTTACCATCAGCACGAGGAAAACTGAAGTTCTCCATCAGCCAGCCCCAGGGAAACCCTACGTTGAGCCCAACATCACAGTCAACGGTCAGAGACTCAGTGCGGTTCACATACCTTGGCAGCACACTGTCACGAAATGCGACCATCGACGATGAAGTGAACGTCAGGATTGCAAGAACAAGCGCAACTTTTGGTAGACTCAATGCAAATGTCTGGAACAGAAGAGGCATTAGTCTTGAGACAAAGCTAAAGGTCTACAGAGCAGTAGTTCTCCCCACACTACTGTACGCCTGCGAAACTTGGACAGTGTACCAACGACATGCCAAGAAGCTGAACCACTTCCACACAACATGCCTCAGGAAGCTACTGAACATCAAGTGGCAAGACAAGACCCCAGACACAAAGGTGCTCGCAAAAGCCACCCTTCCCAACATCTTCACCATCCTGATGCAGTCCCAGCTTCGCTGGGCTGGACACGTGGCAGACTATCGGCTGCCCAAAAGGCTCTTCTATGGCGAGCTGCAACAAGGGAAGAGATCACACGGAGGTCAGAAGAAGCGCTTCAGAGATACTCTGAAAGTCTCTCTGAAAGCGTTTGATATCAACCCTGACTCCTGGGAGGAATCTGCAGTGGACCGTGACAAATGGCGCGCTGCTGTGCACAAAGGCACCAAGTTGTGCGAGGCCAACAGGACTGCTGCAGCTGTTCAGAAGAGGCAGGCCAGAAAGTCACGGGCAAACAAGCTCCCTGACAATGATATGCCTGTCTTTGTCTGCCCCAACTGTCAGCGAACATTTCGTGCGCAGATTGGATTATTCAGCCATCTGCGCACTCGCAGATAGATTCATGAGCATCCTCCCCCCCACCCCACCACCACCCTCCCCCCAACCCCCAGCTGGATGACAACGATGGTCATCATCGATCTCGATGGACACACCACCACCCTTTTAACGCGTTGATAAACAAAACAGTGCCTGTGTGTTTGAAGGACCTGTCCAGATGCTTCCCTGACACCATCGAGCTACAATCAGAGCATGGTTACGCAGAAAGGGTTCAGTGCATTACTGTATATGTATTATCTCATGTGAGGCGCTTACAGCCCATTATATGAGGAGCTTGCGCTATATAAGTACAATGTATTATCATTAGTAGTAGAAGTAGTAATCCAGATGAGGTTTCACGCCACGTATATAAGTCCTTCATATATATATATATATATATGTGTGTGTGTGTGTGTGTGTGTGTGTGTGTGTGTGTGTGTGTGTGTGTGTCTGTGTGTGTGTGTGTGTGTGTGTGTGTGTGTGTGTAAATGTGTGTGTGTTTGTGTGTGTGTGTGTGTGTATAATTTTGTTTCTACAAGAATGTGCATATGGCTTGATTATGTTGGTTGGTTCATCCGTTTTTGTTTTTCTCGTGGTTTTTTTTGTTTTTGTTTTTTTGTGTGTGTGTTTTTTCTTGATAGACACGAGTTGTTTACAACACAAGGCAGTTGGAACACGCCTCAAGCAAGATCGTCTTTCGTCTTCTTCGCAAATGGCGGTTTAAATATCAACGTTAATGGAGATAGTTTGCGTCCATCATCTCCTTCAAAACCCAAAGGTCAGGGCGACTAAACCCCTCGGATAATCACCGTTAGAGCATGGTTACGCAATGGTAACAAAGGTAACAAAGGAGTCCTTTTATAAACCGGGAAGGAAGAAATGCCGTCTGAATATATCACGAGGATTTTCTTGTCCTGAACCATAGTGGTATTCGGTGTAAATTTGAATTAAAGTTATTTCTTCGTACATTATTTAGTCTGCAGTTGTTCTTGTTTTTGTTTGTTTGTTTTTTTGTTTGTTTGGGTTGTTTTTTTTAAAGCTGAAATCTTGAGTTTCTATCTCTCCGTTCTATTTTTTTCTTTCTCCTTCGAGTTTTTCTTCTTCCGTCTCCCTCTTTTCTTTCACAATACAAAAGAATGGCATGTCAACATATCACTGCGGAGCGGGCTGATCACTTTACGCGCACCACATCTGCTTAAAAAAAGAGAGAAAATTTAAGGCATATTAAGCATGATGTATGCATGTACCCAATGCACTGATCAGGCCAATAAAAGAACGTTACGATAAAATAGATGATTTTAAATGAAATCAATAAACAAAATATAATAAAGTATTGTTTCCCCCTCTTTTTCCTTTTCCCTCGCACCAGCACACACACACACACACACACACACACACACACACACACACACACACACACACACATTTGTTTCTTCCTTTCTTTTCTTCCCGTTGCCCACCCAAGTATCAAAATGGGAAATACCCACTGAACGGACATTTTTATTTTATATGGCTCTCTCTCCAGTTAACTGATAGGCAACTGATGCCATTTTCAGTTGATACTGATGGGTCTACTGATAGGAAACAAGTACAAAAGTCAGCATAGACAAGGAATGAATCTGCCTTCCTTTCAACAACGTGTTTACTCTTCTTTGTCTCTCTCATTTTTTCTAACTCGTGGACTGCAATTTCAACGTACATTAAACACAACCCCGACATTCACGCTCAGCCTGACACATTAATTCGTTTTGAGTGGTCGTGTGTGCTGGATATTTTCTTGTTTCTACGGCCCTCTCGGTCTCTAGTATAATGGATTCCATTCCAGGCACTAACACGCTGTTTCAACCTTCTGTGTGCTTTGGCATGTGAACCGGAATCGGGGACTGGCAGGACTGCGAAAACATCGATTTGCGAGATGGAATACCTCTCCACACTTCATCTTCCATGCTGCTGGGTTCGAACCCAGATCAACCTGAATAAAGACAACAGACTGTGTACTGGGATCCTGTGGTTCTGTGTCAGTGTATAGCAGATACGTGAATCAGCACTGAGCTGGGATCAACAAGATGGCGAAATGGCCATGGTAGTATCTTTTCAAGTCCAAACAAACTCCGAGGGTCCCGGGTGGGTAAAGGGTGGAGATTGTTCCGACCTCTCAGGTCAACAGGTGTGCAGACCTGCCAGTGCCTGAACCCCCCTTCGTGTGTATACACATGTAGAAGATCAAATACTCACGTTAACGACCCCGTTATCCATGTCAGCGTTCGGTGATTATGGAAACAAGAACATACCCGGCATGCACCCCCCGAAAACGGCATATGAATGCGTACATGGCTGGGGTAAAAACGGTCATACAAATGAAATCCCACCCGTGTATACGAATGAACGTGGGAGTCGCAGGCCACGAACGAAAAAGAAGAACAATGTCCTAACGGACAACTAAAGGATGTGTTTGGACAATGGTAAACTAACAGTAATACACCCGATCCCCCAAACACTCCTCCACCTTCCCACCCCCCCAACCGGTTGAGGTGAACTAGTCCAGTTAGTGACTGGTTCAAGGAATGGCAAAACATGTCGCATGTGCTTTTTGAAACACTGCTTTCACACTGTACAGTGATGACTCTCTAGCATCCAACTGAAGTCACGGTTGGCACTGAACTTATGTGGTTTTCATGTTCAGTCTTTGATTTTTACAAATTTACTTGAACATGCATTATCAATTCTTGTAGATCATTAATGAACTCCAAACTAAAAACACACGTTGTTATCGTTGAAATAAGAGCAATATTATATTACTCTAGTGTTATGATGTGCGTTTTGTTGTTGTTGTTGTCTACCAGTGTTCATCTGTCAACAAGTTCTTTGATGGTGGTCCTTATCTTGTTGGAGGTTTGTTTGCGTATTACACAGAAAACAGTCAAAACATCCCACGTGGGCAGTCAAGTAAACACCGCACGTCATCGACAATGGCACGCACGCATATATCCCCCTCTGCCCCCTCCCCCTCCCTCCCTACACACACACACACACACACACACACACACACACACACACACAAGACTGTCGACGTCACCGGTTGAAGGGAAGAAGTCATCCGAGTCAAGCCGCAATGTCCACAAAACAAGTGCGACAACGGTCTCAGCCCCACTGGATAATCTCCCTTTCCCCAAACCAAACAATAACACATGGCCAATACTCACGCGAGCACGCGCTCCAGTGCGACCTTCAAAGCAGAAGATGCATCCGTGAGACAGTTAATCCTTCACGGGTACACACAGACAGTGAAAAAAACTGTGTCCCGTTCGGACAATGGTACAACAGTTGTTGTTTCTTTATCTTGATGCACTTTGCAATACATTTGCATGTTTCTGTGTGCGTGTTTTCCTCGTTGACAAGGCAAGGAGTGGTTGCTGCAGCGATGTCAGAGGAGATGGGAATGTTTGATAAGGCAGAGAACGAGAGGGCGAGCGGATCCTCACCACACACACACACGCGCGCGCGCGCGCGCGTACAAGTGTACATTCCTGAGATCGCGTGTTGGCTAAAACGACCGCAACACATGTGTACACACTGAGATGCAAGCGCACATACACACACTTGCATAGTACATTTTAAAAGAACAAACAAACAACAACAAAAACCAGGAGAAATGTGTTGAAATATGTGTGTCAGTGAATGTATATTACGTAGTTTTGCTTCTAGTGCACGCGTGCGCCTGTGTTTTGTTCGGGATGTACGAAAAGTACAAACGTTAC
>NC_134882.1:5019248-5054248 GCF_041734735.1 Babylonia areolata
GGATCTTTCGGGAGTACCTGGATGAACAGGAACTCCTATCCGCCCCACAGAGCGTAGAAGCTCCAGGCGACCAGACGCCGTTAAGTTCTAGAAGCCATTGATTTTGATGTCTGTATGTTAGGTGAAATTTTACCTCCTATAACTTAGTGAGGAATCTTCAAGCGCGAGCCTGTGTAAGACGTATGTAAAGCACGTGCAAGAGCTAAAATAACAGAGAATAACACGGATTGGAGGGGAAGAGAAGGAGCAGAGGGGTGGGGTGGGGGGAACAAAACGAGAAAACAACAACTAAAGTGAGATATGTACATGTGTGATCAAGATCGTCACGGCTGAGTGACAATGGTGTACAGGAGGGGCCTTATGCGCTAAATCCGTGATATACTACTAGTAAGAATAATGATAACAACGCTAACAACATTAACATCAACGACGACTATAATAATACTGATAATAAAACGAACTGTGTGTGAATACTACTACTACTACTACTACTACTACTATTACGAGTGATAATAATGATAATAATAATAACAGTGGCAACGATACATTTACAGACTGCTTTCTGGCACTCTTAAGCGACTTTTCAACAACAAAACATAATCATACACACATCTCACTCAGAAACAAAACGCCTCAAACCCCATCCTTACATGCACACATGGATAGCTTCGTCGTAATGTTCGATAGCCATCCATATTCTTTTTGTGGATCGGGTGGTTTTCCTTTTGTTTTGCTTTGTTTGTTTGTTTGTGTGTTTGAAGACAGATGCAACAGTCTTCTCAAGTTAAGATTCATTGTATTATATTGTATTGTTCTATATGTGTGGTATGATTTAGTTTGATATTGTATTGTAAGGTATCGTAACGTGTCATGTGACGTGTCGTGTCGTGTCGTGTCGTGTCGTGTCGTGTCGTGTCGTGTCGTGTCGTGTCGTGTCGTGTCGTGTCGTGTCGTGTCGTGTCGTGTCGTGTCGTGTCATGTCGTGACGTGTCGTGTCGTGTCATGTCGTGTCGTGTCGTGTCGTGTCATGTCGTGACGTGTCGTGTCGTGTCGTGTCGTAGCCTGTCATGCCACGTCTTTATCACAACAATTCATTTGTATGAAACTCGAAATTGCTTTCCCTGGAGAGAGCACGTCGCCAAGTATAGCGACAGTCATTTTATTCCTCTCCCCCTCCCCTATTTTTACCTGCACATTGTTTCTGTGACAGTGTTTTCGTCGAAGCCGTTCTCATAAGCATGATTTTACTGAGAACAACTCTCTTGTCGGCGTACGTTGTTCTTCGCGCACGCAGGACATCTGTTTCGTCATTTCGTCCGAAATACTAGCACCCAGACCACCACAAAGAACTAATGTGCGGAGAAAGTATAAAAGAATCACCATTACTTGCTGGAATCAAACCCCGAGACCCTCTAGTCGGGCTCTAACCATTGGGCCCACCGGCTCCACTCAGCCTTAGTTCGCTGCGTTATTTATGTTCCTTTTGTGCGCATGGATTCTCGGACTGTTCAGTCACACTAGCGTTCGCTTGTCAGCCATGGTTAATGTACCGTTCAGGGGAGAGAGTCTGAAAGAAGAGTGTGTCTTTTCTCAGGGGACACAACCCGATGCTCTGGCAGAGAGCCGTGGAGAACACGACACCTTGTAAGACAGTGTGACCATCAGGTCTTTCACACAGAGATTTATTTTGTCAGGACTGTTTATGATTAATGTCCCAGTCGGTGAATTATGAATAACCCGTGGATAATAATGATTCAAAACCGTATCACTTTGCCTTTCCACATACTGGTCTGAGATCTTCACGCACAGATTTGTTTTGATGCTAATGTTTCTTGATTAATGTCTTTCCGCATGCTAGACGTTATCAGCTTCTTCAGATTTCGAAGTAGTAATCATAAGCTGGAAATAGAAACAGGGAGACACAAAGGCATACCACGAGAGTTACGGCTTTGTAAGGTTTGTAACATGTCTGTGATTGGGGATGGGTTTCATTTTATAATGGAATGTCCCAATTATGTTCAGTTACGAAACAGATATGTTCCTTAAAAAATATTTGTCTCCAAAATCGGTTTTTAATTTTTGTAATATGCTCAAAGGAGGCAAAAAAAGTCATTTTAGCTGTAAGTAATATGATTAGATTTGCAAATGTTGCCTAGCTACACTTTTGGAGTTAAAAGACATTTGTGTTTTCTCAACTTTTATGTGGCATTGTTGTGTATTTGGAAATGTTTGTTCTGGGCACGAAAAGATTATTTTGCAGTAATCCTCCATACTCCAATAGGAGTGAAGGGATAATTAAAACTTGAAACTTGAAGTGACCGTTCTGACTGACGTTCCATGCCGGTGTTATTAATGTCCGTAAACAGACATGATTCAAAAACGTTTCGTTTTGCCTTTCTTTCCACTGATTTGTTTCTTCTTCTTCTTCTTCTTCTTCTTCTTCTCCTTCTTCTTCTTCTCCTTCTTCTTCTTCTTCTTCTTCTTCTTCTTCTTCTTCTTCTTCTTCTTCTTCTTCTTCCTTCGTGGGCTGCAACTCCTACGTTCACTCGTGGGTACACGAGTGGGCTTCTACGTGTATGACCGTTTTTGCCCCGCCATATAGGCAGCCATACTCCGTTTTCGGGGGTGCGCATGCAGGCTATGTTCTTGTTTGTATTGCTCACCGAACGCTGACATGGATTACAGGATCTTTAACGTACGTATTTGATCTTTTGCTTGCGTATACACACGAAGGGGGTTCAGGCACTAGCAGGTCTGCACATGTGTTGACCTGGGAGATCGGAAAACCCCCCACCCTTCACCCACCAGGCGCCCTTGCCGAGATTCAAACCCGGGACTTTCAGACTGAAAGTCCAACGTTTTAACCACTCGGCTATTGTGCCCGTCACATGTTTGTTAAAATGACTGTTTTGATTCTTATATATATATATATATATACATGATTAATTTCTTTGTGTCACTTTTTTAATGCCTGTGTCGGTGTCAGAAATACTTCGTGAACAGTAATGGTTAAAAAATGTTTCACCACAGCGGGTTGTGAAAACACGGTAATGTTTAGCATCATCCGCATGGGAGAGTTTTAAAAGCACGCATAAAAAAACTTACACATGAATGCCTACTCATGGTCATGGTTGCGCGTGGCAGTGATACAACCCATGAAGATAGGAGAAGGGAAGTCTGCAATACCGAACACCAAGGAAACCAATACACACATTTCAAACAGGAACTTCAATCAAACATAAAATTTGGTCTTTCTAGCCATTTTTAAGTGAAAACTAATCATGAAATAGAAGTCATTTCAGTTTCTTTTTAACTACAAAAATGTTGGGAATTAGAATTCATGTCTGTCGTATCCGAACACGATGTTAAAAATTCGACCATAAAAACATCGTTTGGGAGTGCAAGGAGGAGGGGTCGTGACTTTTGGGAGTGCAACTTGGGGAGGGGTCACAACGTTGGGGAGTGCAACTTGGGGAGGGGTCACAACGTTGGGGAGTGCAACTTGAGGAGATGTCACACCGTTGGGGAGTGCAACTTGAGGAGATGTCACACCGTTGGGGAGTGCAACTTGAGGAGATGTCACAACGTTGGGGAGTGCAACTTGAGGAGATGTCACACCGTTGGGGAGTGCAACTTGAGGAGATGTCACAACGTTGGGGAGTGCAACTTGGGGAGATGTCACAACGTTGGGGAGTGCAATTTTGGGAGGGGTCGTCACCTTTGGGAGTGCAACTTGGGGAGAAATCAACTTGATGAAGGACTGACTCTTGCATGTGTGCTCTCATGTGAAAGAGGCGATCGCCGTTGAGAGAGAGAAAAGAGTAAAGCGGGCATTCAGGAATGGAGTCTGCTTCACCAAAGACATGACGGATGTACGGCCATAAGCCTAGTTGTTGTTTTTTCCTTTTTTTTATTTTTTTTTTTTAGCAACACAGCTCCCGCTGGGTGCACCAGTTTCAATTCACTTCACCGCATGTTTCTTTTGGAAAGAATACACAGGAGTACAGCGATTACAGCGATTGACGGGCGCAATAGCCCAGTGGTTTAAGCGTTGGACTTTCAATATGAGGGTCCCGGGTTCGAATCACGGTAACGGCGCCTGGTGGGAAAAGGGTGGAGATTTTTCCGATCTCCCAGGTCAACATATGTGCAGACCTGCTAGTGCCTGGACCCCCTTCGTGTGTATGCGCACGCAGAAGATCAAATACGCACGTTAAAGATCCTGTAACCTATGTCAGTGTTCGGTGGGTTATGGAGACACGAAAATACCCAGCATGCATGAACCACGACAGAGTCATCGGTAAGTCGATGTTGGTCGTGTAACGGAAAGAAGAAGGAGAAGATTGTTGTCGACAGTAGGGGGTATAGCAGGTGGCGTCCTAAGTACGTTGAATCAAAACAGGCACTACTGACCAGCACCAAAGTGACTCACAGCAGCGCAAGGTCTCCGCTGATGTGTGGCATCCTGGCGACTGCGACAGAAAGACAAGACAAGACAAGACAAGACAAATGGTTTATTGACATAAGCCTTGCTCATATCAGGGGAGTGAGGAAAGGGGAAATCAAAAGCACCAAAACACATGTAAAATGTTCTTCCACACTCTCCGATACACACTGCGACAGACGAACCTGGGTGTGGCTTTCCATGGGGGACTCGGAATGAGCGTCGTGGGAGTAATTCCCCTGAAATTGTGCAGGTGATGGAGAAAAAAAACAAACAAACAAAAAACCGGGGTTACAAAATGTCCGCCAGCGTTTACGCAGCGCACAACAGTTGTGTTTGTAACACTCTCCACTGAAAATAAATTAATATATGTTTATAATTTCCCCTGTAATATTAGTTTGTAAATTTCACCACTTATATCTCAGCAAAGGATCCAGATTGTTCTCTTCTCAGCGTCACGTGTGAGTTTTGAAAAAAAAAAAAAAAAGAAGAAGAAAGAAAATGCTGTGCAGAAGAAGCCGGGATGATTTACATGTATCCCCTGCAACATTGGAGTAATATGATTACAGGCCACACCACCTCCACACTGTTCAGCTGGCTCTGGGTTCCCCTGCCGCTCCACGCTTAATGGGTCATTTAGCGACAGCGCGTCTGAAAAGGACAGGTTGTTTTGTTGTCAGAACAGGAGCCCCGGTGCTTTTTCTTGATGTCAGCCGTGGGGACAACCTTCCCTTTCCCTGTCTGTCCTTCACACACACACACACTCTCGCTCTCTCTCTCTCACACACACACACACTGTCACACACACACACACACACACACACACACACACACACACACGCACGCACGCACGCACGCACACACGCGCGAAGTCATGTGAGCGAGCAAGCGCGACTTCTTTGAGATTATCTCAGTCAGAAGCAGAGGGTTGTCGGAAGTTCTGAAATCCTTTCAGTCTGATCCTGATAACGTTACCACACTGTTGATCAAGGACGCCAGTGATCCCCGTTTTTGTGACCACAAAGCAAGAAAAACAACTATTTGACAAAGCAAAGAACAACCTGTGTGTGTGTGTGTGTGTGTGTGTGTGTGTGTGTGTGTGTGTGTGTGTGTGTGTGTGTGTGACAGTGTGTGTGTGTGTGTGTGTGTGTGTGTGTGTGTGTGACAGTGTGTGTGTGTGAGAGAGAGAGAGCGAGAGTGTGTGTGTGAAGGACAGACAGAAGGTCTAATATCACTTCAAGTGGAAAGATTTTAAACTGAAGACGAAAGAACAACCTCTTTCAGCGCTCCTTCAATGTTTATGGAAGCTGTGCCAAACGAGGCCAGCGAGGAGTGAGGCATACAGCTATGTCAAGCGTCAGACTACGATACACGCGTCCACGGGATCGAGTTCCATATACCCCCGAAAACGGAGTATGGCTGCCTACATGGCGGGGTAAAAACGGTCATACACATAAAATCCTACTCGTGTATATACGAGTGAACGTGGGAGTTGCAGCCCACGAACGAAGAAAAGGAAGAGTCTCATATATGGACCGGGATTTTTCTCCCGCCTTCGCTGAACCTCACTGGCGCTCTGGATGCCGTTCAGTCTAGGATGAGACGAGAAACCGAGGTCCTGTGTGCAGCAAGCTCTTAGCGCACGTAAACGATTCCACGGCGACACACAAGGATTGTCTCTAGAAAAATACACATTGATATGAAAACAAGTACACGGGCTGACACGGCGCTGCACTGTGACAATGAACTCTTCCCGTGGAGAGCAATCGGAATTCCTCATGTATGTATTGTATTGTATTACTCTTTTTTGTTACAACAGATTTCTCTGTGTGAAATTCGGGTTGTACTCTCCAGGGAGAGCGCGTCGCTACACCGAGAGCGCCACCCTCTTCTTTTTCTGCCTGCAATTTTATTTGTTTTTCCTGTCGAAGTGGATCTTTCTGCAGAAGTTTGTCAGGGACAACCCTTATGTTGCCGCGGGTTCTTTTACGTGCGCTGAGTGCATGCTGCAGATGTGACCTCGGTTTATCGTCTTATCCCAATAACTAGCGTTTAAGACCACCACTCAAGATCTAGTGGAGGGGGAGAAAATACTGGCAACTATGGGATTCGAACCAGTGCGCTCAGGTTCTCTCGCTTCCGAGGCGGACGCGTTACCTATAAGCCAACACTCCACATGTATGTATGTATGTATTATGTGACATTACAGAACAATATAGTATATATTATGCCAAAGAGAAATGGAATTAGAATAAGAACAAAAAGGCGACGAAGGGAGACACACGTTCCTTGCGACCCGCCTCAACTCTGTCTGTCAGATTACTGATGCTGATGTCTGGTCTGCGACAAAATTGATTGGTTACGGCCAGTCCTCTCTTCTCCTCTACACAGACCCCTCGGATGTCCAGTGGGTGTCTGAATGACCCAACCTTCAGCTTCCGTCGTCAGAATTGTGGTATTCTTTGTCAACATTCACCTCTTCAGTATAAGAGCCTTCCGCTTGCAATATTTTGATGATGGTAATTGGGGTGAAACGCTGTTAACGTCGTCTCTTTCGCCGTTCGTATGGAGAGAGTTAAGTGTTTAAGCTACACTTTTTCAACATATAGTTTTGCAAACCACCTTTACTTCAATGCCTTGTAATAGGTATAGCAGCAACAGCGGCAGGACTAGTGGTCGTTAAGTGCTGGTGGTGGATGTGGTGGAGTATTAACCACAAGAATAAAACTATGGTTGACAAATCAATATTTTTACCGTTGTAAAATACGAACCATTGTCATCCAGTCCCTTGTTTTTACGTCTGCGAGGGCGTGTGTACATGTGTGTGTGTGTGTGTGTGTGTGTGTGTGTGTGTGTGTGTGTGTGTGTGTGTGTGTGTGTGTGTGTGTGTGTGTGTGTGTGTGTGTGTGTGTGTGTGTGTGTGTGTGTGTGTGTGTGTGTGTGTGTGTGTATGGGTGTGTGTGAAGTGGGAGGGGAAGGTGGGTTGGGGGTGTTCCGTTTTAACCCCGTCAATCCAGTATTCATTCAGATCAGGTCAACGAACGTGAGTCTACCCCCACCCCCCTCCGCCCCTCCCCCACTACCCGTCCTGTTGTTCCTCTCTCAACCAATGCAGTACAGTACAGTAAGGCCGGCCCAAAGAACACCTGGTCTGCACATTTGTTGACCTAGGAGATCGGAAAAATCTCCTCCCTTAACCCACCAGATCCGCGGACATCGGGGATCGAACTCAGTAAACTCGGAGGAGAATCCAGCGCTTTGTCCGTCGTACCCGTACCTTCTCTTGGGATTGTATTCCCGTTGTTCGGGGAAAAAAATTAAATGACGCCGTCGAGAAACACACAGAAAGTGATAACCAAATTCACGCCACACCCATCCCATTTCACCAAGATTCGGCACGAAGGGAGTGTTAGCTCATGGTGTACTTACAAACGCTCTCAACCCGCACTTTCATCTACCCTTGCCACTCGCATTTTCTCCAGTTTAAGATAACAGATTCTGATTCCACGCCCCCTCCTTCCTATTCTATCCACCCCCAAGCCCCTCCTCGCTCCCCATCCCCCCACACACTTTCTCTCTCTCTTTACTCTCTCCCACATAGCGTGGGAAACGCACATCGAGAAATAAGTAAAGCTTAGTGTTGTTCCCCACACACACACACACCCTGCCTCCCCATTCAGCCGCTTTCCAACGGAACATATAGTTGCAAGCTTCGTTGACCAGGAGGTCAAGGAACGACCCAGGCTTTCAAGAGCCCATGGTCACTGTGGTGAGGTACATGCACACTTCAGTGGCTGTGTTTAACATAACGACTTTCGCTTGGACTTTTGCTTCTGACAGTAGCCATCTACCGTGAACAGTGGGGACCGTCAGTCGTAAAAGCAAAATGGCGAGTCAGCTGGATGAGCGTACTTTTTCAGGGAGAAGGGTCGTCGAGAATGTATGAGGGTTGCGGTGGGTGGGGTGGGGTGGGTGGAAGTGTGGGTGTGTGTGTGTGCGCGCGCGCAATCGCGTGTGTGTTTAATGTAATGCTGCTAATGCCAGCTTGAACATCGCGAGGGAGTGATTTGCTTAGGACCAGAAGTTTTCCTGAATTTTGAGACAGGAGAGATGGAGAGAGAGAGAGTGTGTGTGTGGGTGTGTGCGCGCGCGCGCGCAGCAAAATGGGGGTAATTTTTCCTCACCATGAGAGTCAATGTTTGTCTTTTTCTTTACTTATTCTTTTTGACTCACTTGTGGAAACAAAGTGAGTCTGTGTTTTAACCCGGTGTTCGGTTGTCTGTGTGTGTGTGTGTGTGTGTCCGTAGTAAACTTTAACATTGCCATTTACTCAATACTTTGTCAGTTGACACCAAATTTGGCACAAAAACAGGGAAAATTCAGTTCTTTCAAGTCATCTTGTTTAAAACGATATTGCACCTCTAGGATGGGCACAAAATAAAGAAAACAAAAGAAGCCAAATTATATGCAAAATGAATTTACTATTATATTTATATTTTTTTTATTCTCTAAACTTGGCACTTTGATCTGATATTCTGACACAGCATCAAGAGCAGTCATTTTTATCATTTTTTGTTCAAACAGGAACTTCTTTTGCTAAGCATGGAAGTTATATTTGTGGTGCATGTCTTTGCTGCAGATAGTAAAAGAAGGGAAATTAATCTGTAATTAATGCTAGATGGGTTAATTTGCTTTAAACTGATCTTTCTCATCTTAAACATTACATATTGAAATTATACTCAATACATAAAAAGCTTGTGTGTTTTACTCTCAGTGTACAGGGCTTTCACTATGTTCATTCGCCCAAGTGGTCTTTTTCAGAAAATACTAAAATCAATACTACCAGTGGACTTTATAGATCTATTGGCTGAGCCCTGAAGGTCATGGGCAAAAATCTATTGCGTACACATATTTATACATATTCAAAGCTCGCGAACGTGAAGGACGCCATTTTGTTTCAAGTTGTTGACCTGCCCGTTCAATCCTGTATTCAATGGACAATACACGATAACATGTGATGGAAAGTTGGGGAAGGAGACCGTTAAATATTTATTCAGAGACTGGATAATGCCCCAAACTGCCATAAAAATATACAACAAAATCAGTTGGAATTCACAATTAAAAATAATAAACCATGAGAGTTAATACCCTTGTTGAAACGTAAAAAAAACAAAACAAAAAAACAAAAAAAAACAGTCTTGACTTTTCAAAATTAAGTCCTTTTCACTTCATACGACGTTTAGAAGTACTTGTACTTGGCTCTACATGTTATTAGTTTAACAAAATACTCATTTTTCATATCAGCTTTAAAACTATAAAACTAGAATGAACATAAAAGAGAATTCGAATTGACCGTGTACATTCCCGTCGGGTTAACTAAACTTGTACATCTATCTAGATCCAGAGAAAACGGCTAAATGTTGCAGTGTGATTGGGGTGATAGCCACGTCTTCTTTACCGCGGACTTAAAAAGAATTCTTAATTGCCGTTAAAGATTTTTTGAATGCCCAAGATACACCAGAATAATATGATTAAAACAGCGTTCTCACTGCGAATACCGCGATCGATTTTAAAACGCGTGTTTAAATTTTTGAACGTCAGTTAAGGAGCCACGATAGTGTATTGAGTAAGACAGTTTCTTCTCACCCGAACACGCGGGGTTCGAGTCTGCCTTCATTGCTATTCTTTTTTTCTTTTTTTAACCCGAAACTTTATAATAACAAATACAGAAAACATTTTAACGATTAGATTTTTTTTAAGTGTATCACAAGTGAGTCTTGAAGGCCTTGCCTCTCTTGTTTATAGTTGAACTACACACTGGCATTCAGCATCTGAACTTGCGAACATAGAACGTGCCGTTCACAAGAACAGTTGTGTGTGTGTGTGTGTGTGCGAGGTGTGCGTGTTTGTGTGTGAAATTTAATTATCCCGGGAAGTTGCTTCGAGTATATTAAAACGGCAGATACTCTGAATCAGAGCTACGAAAAGAGCTAAGCCCCTCCCCAAACCCCCTAAATGGAGTATAACTGCCTACATGGCGGAGGTAAAAAAAAACAACAAGAAAAAACGGTCATACACGTAAAAAAAAAATCAAAAAAAAAAAATCCTAGTCGTGTATGCGAGTGAACGTGGTGAGTCGGCGCCCGCGAACGAAGAAGAAGGAGGAAAAAAGAGAAAACACCACAAGTAACAAATTGACAATTATGACGTAATTCATCAACAAACTCGGTGACTTCTCTGACCACTGGTACCTACGCAATCATAACCTCACGCGCCGAGGCACGCGCGAGCCAACGCACGACCTTATGCAGGCCATGTACACAAGACATGCCGCAACTAATGATTCCACCGGTGTCCTCGACTTGAGCGACGCTGTGCAGCAGTTGGGGTCCCACCTCAACCCATCGTGAGCGCAAGGGAGAAGATTCACGCTGTCATACAACACGCTAGTTTTGTCTCCCCTGGCAGACATGCCAGTCGCTGGATCTGTCAGTGATACAAGCTGGAAAAATCAGGAATAAACCAAAATCATGTGTAACACTGTGTAACATTTACTTGCAGTCAAAAACCACTCTGTGTGTGTGTGTGTGCGTGTGCGAGGTGTATGTGTGTGTGTGTGTGTGCGCGCGCGCGCGCGCGTGTGTGTGTGTGTGTGTGTGTGTGTGTGTGTGTGTGTGTGTGTGTGTGCGAGGTGTGCGTGTTTGTGTGTGAAATTAAATGATCCCGGGAAGTTGCTTCGAGTGCATTAAAACGGCAGATAATCTGAATCAAAAGATGAGTCGCGACATGAGAGAGAGAGAGAGAGAGAGAGGGAGAGATTTAGTGCGTGCGTGTATGCGCGGCAGCGCGCGTGTCTGTTTGTGTAAAGCATGAACACACATACACGAAAGTCAAAATGTGGGACACACACACACACATACACCAGCGCGCGCACACAACAATACAAATACGCATTTTGTGAATAAAGAGAAATAAAGGTTTATTCGCATTGAAAATGAGTCTGCATACAGACTTAAACAGTGTTGCTGTTGTTTTTTGATTACCAAGAAGTCCTTAACAAAATACATACATGTTCAAATCCACCACCACCACGATGCGATATCAACAAACAAAACAAACAGATTTGCGAAAAATAACAAACAACAGAATAATACCACAAGCAAAGCGGTAAGAGAGACACGGTTCTTCGCAAGAATTTTGAGTTTTGACGAAGAATAAAGTGGAGCGAATAATCACTTTTAGAAAAACGTTTTTATACACAGACATGCAGAGAGAACGTGACAACACGATCGAGAATCAAAATGGTCTTGTGCAATGTCGGCGGCTGTTTGGGTTTTTGTTTTTTGTGTGTGTGTGTGTATTTGTTTTTTTGTTTTTCTTTTTTACCGTTGAAGGGAGGTCTTTTCAAGGGTAGTTCTTTTTTTTCATGTAATTATTTTCCTGTTTGAACCTTCTTGTAGTTTGTTTACTGTGCTTTGGACCTACAGAAAATCAAACAACAAAAAGAAGAAGAAGAAGAAGAAAAAGAAATATGATGCAACAGCATGATAATAATGATAGTGAGAATAATAATAAATAACAATAATAATAATAATAATAACCTGAACATGACGCACGAAGAACAACGACAAAAAAAACAAAAAAAATCACTGCAAAACCACACAAGAATATAAAAAGAGAGATGGAAAGAAGGAGGAGGGGGGCGGGGGGGGGGGGGGTCAAACCGAAAACAACCCTGATTATAGGACTACAGTTCCGGTAAATTTCCTTACATCTGAAGCTGAAAAAATCTGCCTACGAGGGATGTACTGCCACTACTACTACTAAACCAATACCAGCAATAAATAATAATAATAATAATGGACTAATAATAATAAACATGATGCACAACATGGGTAGAGACACAAGGACCGCAAAACCGCACAGAAATCAGGAGAGGAAAAACAAAACAAAAGATCGTTCACGTAAGAGGAACTCACTTCCAAAAGGGATTAGAAAAGATTAAGAGAAAGAGAGAGGGAAGAGAGACCTAATGCTAATTCTACTTGTCAGATCGTCATGGAAAGCTAGCGGCACGAATCGTTCAGCACTAAAAAAAAACTGTCGGTGTCTCAAGCCGTCGTGAGCATACCAAACGGACTGCGAAAACAAAATGTGCAAAACAAAAACAAAAAAAGAAAAAAAGGTGTAACAAAGTAGTCACATGCACACGGGAGTTGAGAGTTCCACATCAGATCATTCTTGATTTCTTTTCACCTGAAAAGTAAAATAAATCAAAGTTCACAAATGGAAACTTTCGATTTAAATTCTTTCAGGAGGTTAGCCTGTGGATGCATGGTTGATAAAAGATGAACACGAAGAGGTAGATTAAAACAAACTTGCTAACAGCCGACATACATGAGATAAAAGAGGCAACGCATTGAGCGACAGGCTCTTCTTCATGAACGAGTTGAAATGAGCTCTTCTCTTATATCCATCTCTCTCCAAAATTCTCCTCTCTCTCTCTCTCTCTCACACACACACACAACACACACACACTCTCTCGCGCATACGCACAAAACACCCACTCCAATATACACACTCATACACTCACACATACACCTCAATACACACACACACGCGCGCGCACGCACACACGCATACACACACTCACAGACGCAACACATACACTTTAACACACACAAATACACTTAAATACACCCACACACACACACCACACCCACACACGCATGCGTACACTCCCATCCATCCACACACACACACACACACACACACACACACGCACACACACACACTCACAAACACATACACACTTACATCCCCCACCCCCAATTACACCCCCCACTTACACCCACACCCCCACTTACAATCCCACACGTACATCTCCACCACACACACAAACACACACACACACGCACACGCACACACACACTCACCCACACACAAACACACACACACTCACCCACACACAAACACACACACACTCACAAACACACACACACACATACACACACACGCACGCACGCACACACACACATACACACACACACACACACACACACACGCACGCACGCACGCACGCACCAGTCACAGCTGCCGAATTCAGACTGGCTGCTGCAGATGGACGTGGGGAAGTCAACGTCAAAGTCCACTATCAGCTCTTGTCCACCCCCTGCCGCGAAAGGGAGTGACAGTGACGTTCAAGAGATTATTCCAGCACGTGACTCTCTCTCTCTCCCTCTTTCTCTCTCTCTCACACACACACACACACACCACACACACACACACACACACACACACACACACATCAGGGCAGTAACGACGGGCGCAAAAACCGAGTGGTTAAAACGTTGGACTTTCAATCCGAGGGTCCCGGGTTCGAATCTCGGTGAAGGCGCCTGGTGGGTAAAGGGTGGAGATTGTTCCGATCTCCCATGTGTGCAGACCTGCTAGTGCCTGAATCCCCCTTCATGTGTATACGCAAACAGTTCAGATACGCACGTTAAAGATCTGCAATCCATGTCAGCGTTCGGTGAGTTATCGAAACAAGAACATACCCAGCATGCACACCCCGGAATACGGAGTGTGGCGGGGTAAAAACGGTCATGCACGTAAAAGTACACTCGTGTACATACGAGCGAATGTGGGAGTTGCAGCCCACGAACGAAGAAGAAGAAGAAGAAGAAGAAGTAGGGCAGTAACAAATAAATGGTACAGAATAATTACTGTCAGAATTAGACTCATACCACTTGGCTTAATGGCAAATCCAAGGTGGTTTTATACAGATCCACCCACCCTCACATCTTGTCCGATGTGCGGGTTCCAAAGGGAGGATGAACAGCACTTTTTTATTTAATTGTAAAGCATACGATTAAGTTCGCAAAAAAGATGTCGTTTTGAAAACGTTGATTACATGGAATCAGGAAAATTCCTGACGTAAAGCAAACATCGTGCATCTCAGGCCTGGCAACCCTCGTTACCACCCTCGTGCATCTCAGGCCTGGCAACCCTCGTTACCACCCTCGTGCATCTCAGGCCTGGCAACCCTCGTTACCACCCTCGTGCATCTCAGGCCTGGCAACCCTCGTTACCACCCTCGTGCATCTCACGCCTGGCAACCCTCGTTACCACCCTCGTGCATCTCACGCCTGGCAACCCTCGTTACCACCCTCGTGCATCTCAGGCCTGGCAACCCTCGTTATCACCCTCGTGTATCTCAGGCCTGGCAACCCTCGTTACCACCCTCGTTCATCTCAGGCCTGGCAACCCTCGTTACCACCCTCGTTCATACCTTAGAGAAAGCCTTTGCTTCGTCTTTCCGGCTGCCAGCCACATGAACGAAAGTCGATCGCCATGAGAAAAATGAAAGAAAGAAACAATGGGGCAAGGGAAGGAAGAATGAGAGAATGAGGGTGGGAGATAAAGGAATCGAGAATGAAAGACAGACAGAGAGAAAAAAAAAACGAAAGGAGGAAGGAAAGAAAAAGAAAAAAAGGGAGAGAGAGAGAGAGAGGCGGAGGGGGAAATGAAACACAAAAAATGAGACTGGGAAAGAAAAAATCAGCAGCAGCAACAGCTAAGAAAAAGAAAAAGACACCCACCCACCCATCCACCCCGAAAAAAAGGAATATCAGCACACAGCGCACATCATAATCTGGCAGAATGATTCGCTATTACCATTTTAGCAATATATTGACCGCTCTCAAAGACACATAACAAACAGACAAACATAAAATCCAGACAGCCAGCACACATCATATACCGTCACAGAATGATGCCTGAAATCCCATTCCAGAATACTAACCGCTCTCGTAGTAATCGTACATTCTGATCACGTTGCTCTTGGTGTTCACAGGCTGGCCATAAGAATTTATTAGGGGGAGGGTTGCGTTCATCACTTGCATTCCCATCTGGAAACATCCACATCGAGCAACTGATTTGTTTGTTTTTTGGGCACACACACACACACATTTATATATATATATATATATATATATATATATATATATATATACACACACACCCACATACATTTCACAAACACACACAGCACACACACACATGCACATAATCACTACAAACTCATGCAAAACATCAACGCAAATCCCGCCAAAACCCCACCCCCAGCACGCGCACAAACACGCCCGTAACTTCCCTCCCCCCTCCCCTTAAATGTACTCCTCTAACCCCCACCTGCAATGCCTTCCAACATACTCACACCCCCGTAAGCACAAACACACACACACACACACACACACACATATATATATATATATATATATATATATACCGTCACACACATATCCTTCCAATCCACACGCCCTATGCCTTCCAATGGATGCACGCACTCAGATACAGAGAGAGAGAGAGAGAGAGAGAGAGAGAGAGAGAGAGAGACACGTACACACATGCACACGCACACACGCACGTACACAAATACACACGAACATGTGGAGTGATGGCCTAGGGGTAACGCGTCCACCTAGGAAGCGAGAGATTTTGAGCGCGCTGGTTCGAATCACGGCTCAGCCGCCGATATTTTCTCCCCATCCACTAGATCTTGAGTGGTGGTCTGGACGCTAGTCATTCGGATGAGACGATAAACCGAGGTCCAGTGTGCAGCATGCACTTAGCGCACGTAAAAGAACCCACGGCAACAAAGGGGTTGTTCCTGGCAAAATTCTGTAGGAAAATCCACTTCGATAGGAAAAACAAATAAGTGCACGCAGGAAAAAATACAAAAAAATGGGTGGCGCTGTAGTATAGCGACGCGCTCTCCCTGGGGAGAGCAGCCCGAATTTCACACAGAGAAATCTGTTGTGATAAAAAGAAATACAAATACAAATACAGAACACACACACATCACACGCGCGCGCACACACACACACACGCCCATCCCCCCCCAACACACACACGCCATCCAACCTCCCCCCGCCCCCCCCAACCCACACACCCATCAGACACATCCCCCCACACACTCACACATCCATCCCCCCCAAGCCTCCACCCTATACCCCTCTACACACACACACACACCCTTCCCCCCTCCCACATACACACACACACACACCTCCACGTAGTAGAGCACGAACAGGCTATCAGACTCGGCCTGGACCATACTGGTGCCGTCCACGTTATACAGTCCATCTTGCTGGTCCACAGCGTAACCGGTGGGTAGGTTCACCTCCACCACCGTCATACCACCCTCCTTCCCGTCCACCCGGGAAGCGTTCAGCACCAGCAGATGGTTGTCCATTATGATAACGCCGATCTTCATCCAGTAGATGTCAGACTTGGACTCGCTGGTGTTCTTCTGGGCCTCGTTGTAGTCTTGGATCACCTGTGGTGGGATAGCGGGGAGAGGTGTGTGTGTAGGGTGTGGTTTTTGTGTGGTGTGTTGGTGTGGCGTTGCTGTGATGCAGTGTGGCTTGATGTGCTGTGGTGTGGTGCTTGTGTGTTGGAGTGGTGCTTGTGTGTTGGTGTGGTGCTTGTGTGTTGGTGTGGTGCTTGTGTGTTGGTGTGGCGTGATGCGCTGTGGTGTACTGTGGTGTGGTGTTGGTGTGATGTGATGTGATGTAGTGTGGTGTGGTGTTGGTGTGATGTGATGTGATGTAGTGTGGTGTGGTGTTGGTGTGATGTGATGTGATGTACTGTGGTGTGGTGTTGGTGTGATGTGATGTGATGCAGTGTGGTGTGGTGTTGGTGTGATGTGATGTAGTGTGGTGTGATGTAGTGTGGTGTTGGTGTTGGTGTGATGTGATGTGATGCAGTGTGGTGTGGTGTTGGTGTGATGTGATGTACTGTGGTGTGATGTAGTGTGGTGTTGGTGTGATGTGATGTGATGTAGTGTGGTGTTGGTGTGATGTGATGTGATGTAGTGTGGTGTTGTGTTGGTGTGATGTGATGTAGTGTGGTGTGATGTAGTGTGGTGTTGGTGTGATGTGATGTGATGTAGTGTGGTGTGGTGTTGGTGTGATGTGATGTGATGCAGTGTGGTGTGGTGTTGGTGTGATGTGATGTAGTGTGGTGTGGTGTGGTGTTGGTGTGATGTGATGTAGTGTGGTGTGGTGTTGGTGTGATGTGATGTGATGCAGTGTGGTGTGGTGTTGGTGTGATGTGATGTGATGTAGTGTGGTGTGGTGTTGGTGTGATGTGATGTAGTGTGGTGTGGTGTTGGTGTGATGTGATGTAGTGTGGTGTGGTGTTGGTGTGATGTGATGTGATGTAGTGTGGTGTGGTGTTGGTGTGATGTGATGTGATGCAGTGTGGTGTGGTGTTGGTGTGATGTGATGTGATGTAGTGTGGTGTTGGTGTGATGTGATGTGATGTAGTGTGGTGTTGGTGTGATGTGATGCAGTGTGGTGTGGTGTTGGTGTGATGTGATGTGATGTGATGTGATGTAGTGTGGTGTGGTGTTGGTGTGATGTGATGTGATGTAGTGTGGTGTGGTGTTGGTGTGATGTGATGTGATGTAATGTGGCTTCATGTGCTGTGGTGTGGTGCTTGTGTGTTGGAGTGGTGCTTGTGTGTTGGTGTAGTGCTTGTGTGTTGGTGTAGTGCTTGTGTGTTGGCGTAGCGTTGCTGTGATATGGTGTGGCGTGATGCGCTGTGGTGTACTGTGGTGTCGTGAGGGTGTGATGTGATGTGGTAGGGTTTAGCGTGATGTACTGTGGTGTGGTGTAGGTGTGTGTGATGTGATGTGGCGTGATGTGTTGTGGTGTGGAGCTTGTGTGTTGGTGTGGTGTAGGTGTGATTGGGTGTGGTGTGGTGTAGGTGTGATCGGGTGTGGCGTTGGTGTGATTTGGTGCGGTGTGGTGGAGGTGTGATCGGGTGTGGCGTTGGTGTGATTTGGTGCGGTGTGGTGGAGGTGTGAATAGGTGTGGCGTTGGTGTGATTCGGTGCGGTGTGGTGGAGGTGTGATTGGGTGTGGCGTTGGTGTGATTCGGTGAGGTGCCATAATGTGCGGTGTTATGTGATGTGCTGCGGTGTGGAGCTTGTGTGATTTGGTGTGGTGTGATGTTGTGTGGTGTGGCGTGATGTGCTGTAGTGTGGAGACTGTGTGTTGGTGTGGCGTTGCTGTGATTTGGTGTGGTGTGGTGTGGTTGGGTGTGGTGTGGTGTGGTGGAGGTGTGATTGGGTGTGGTGTGGTGTGGTGTGGTTTTTGTGTTTAGTGATGTGGTGTGGCGTCTGTGTGTTGGTGTGGCGTTGCTATGATTTGGTGTGGTGTTGGTGTGGTGTTGTGTGGTGTGGTGTCTGTGTGTTGGTGTGGCCTTTCTGTGATTTGGTGTGGTGCGGTGTTGTGTGGTGTGGTGTGATGTGGTGTGGTTTGGAGCTCGCGTGTTGGTGTGGTGTCATGTTGTGTGGCGTGGCATGATGTGGTGTGGTGTTGTGTGGCGTGGTGTGATGTGCTGTGGTTTGGAGCTCGTGTGTTGGTGTGGTGTCATGTTGTGTGGCGTGGCATGATGTGCTGTGGTTTGGAGCTCGTGTGTTGGTGTGGTGTCATGTTGTGTGGCGTGGCATGATGTGGTGTGGTGTGGTTTGGAGCTCGCGTGTTGGTGTGGTGTCATGTTGTGTGGCGTGGCATGATGTGGTTTGGTTTGGAGCTCGCGTGTTGGTGTGGTGTCATGTTGTGTGGCGTGGCATGATGTGGTGTGGTTTGGAGCTCGCGTGTTGGTGTGGTGTCATGTTGTGTGGCGTGGCATGATGTGGTGTGGTTTGGAGCTCGCGTGTTGGTGTGGTGTCATGTTGTGTGGCGTGGCATGATGTGGTTTGGTGTGGCGCTTGATGTGCCGCGTTGCATCGTGGAATGTGTTTTGATGTGATGCGTTCCGCTGTGTTTTGTGATGTGTTGTGGTGTGGTGCGGTGTGACACAGTGATGTGTGATGTGGTATGGTATACATTGAGTAATACGGTAACCGAGATCGTGCCAATATTCACTCTCTGACAATTATCCACTGCAGTAAAAAAAATTAAAAAAAAGAAGCGAAAACAAAATCAAAAAAAAAAAAAAAAACACACACACACACGCACACCCAACAACTTAATTCTTTGTTTCAGTGTTTCGTGTAGTTTACTCTAAATGCGCACACACACACACACACACACACACACACACACACACACACACACAATCAAACACACCTGCGCGCACGCACACACTCTCTTTATCTTACTGTTCCTCATCCCTCACCCGCCCCGCCCCGGGGCCAACATCAGCCTCTCACCTCCGCCAGAGCCATACCGCTGAAGTTGCCTGGAACCTTGGGCCTGGCCTTGATGGTGACTTCAGTGATGCTCTGCAACAACAATACATCAAATTACTTGTAATCGCAACTGAAAACGAATGAACACAATACAGGAGCCAGCTGCATTGCTCGGACAGAACAGCCTAGTATGGTCGTAATCCGTTACTAACTGTGTGTAGTATGGAACTGACCAATGGCGTAGTTCGGTCAACGTAGGCATTTACTTTAGTCAGTACAACTGCCAAAAAGTTAGAACCAAGCAATGCAACTCACACCTGGAGTCCAGTTTATTCAATATTATTTTTGTGAACATGCAGATTGTCTCGAACGCGTGATTTGTGCAAAATTCACACACACACACACACACACACACACACACACACACACACACACACACACCAAAAAAAGAAGAAGAAAAAACACGCTCACAACAGATATCGAGAACCTTTAAAAAATGTCTTTTTTCTCTTTCAGAGAGAATCCTCATGATCCCCAGTTGCTGTCTTTGAAATGGTTGTATCCTTCTCCCTTTTCTTTTTATTTGAAAAAAAAATCGCATGTTAATTTTTTCGGTATCATTGTTTTACTGTGTTTCTAATCTTAAGGCATCCTAATCCTTGCAAAGGCTTCTTCTTTAAAGATAGTTTTTCAGCTGTTTATATGCACTTGTGATCCTCCACTATCTTGTTTTGTCTATCTATATCATTATAATATATCTATCTATCCAGCATATACACAATACACCGTTTTGATCTTTCCCCGAGTATTTTACACATGAACATACGTATGTGCACATAAACAAAAAAGAAGATAAGAGAGACAAATAAACAAATATAACAAAAACTACACAGAGACAACACTAATCCGTAGAAAGCCAAACATACCCCCCCCCCCTCGCCCCCCGCAACATCCCCCCCGGGCAAACCTCAACGGGCAGTTCCATCTTGTGCAGTAGTTGTTTGTTGTTGTCATCCAAGGTGATGTTTCGCATCCCGTCCGTCCCCCAGTGCACTGACACGTTGATGGGAGAGAAGTGAGGCTGATAAATCTCCACTGCGACCTGGGCTAAAGCCTGGAGGCCTATCACAGTGTCCTGCCAAAGTACAACATGCATACACTGTACTACGGACCACGAAACGCCAGGCAAGCATGGACAGATCCAGAACACATACACACGGAAAGGGAAACGAAAAGTTAAGCATGTAAGGACACATCCATACTTGATTGATTGACATGGATACTTATACAGCGCCTATCCTCGGTCAGAGACCAAGCTCTAAAAGCTTTACAAACACGGAGTCATTTGCACAGCAGGCTGCCAGTTTGGATAGACGGAGCCGACTGAAAGCCACCTTCAGGCGCTTATCATTCGTTTCCTATGTCATTCAGTCAGGCTTCAGTCACAGTCACAGTCACAGTAACACACACACACACACACACACACACATATAAGCACTTTGTTGTTATTGTTGCTCTTCATCTGCTTGTTTCTCTCTCTCTCTCTCTCTCTTTCTCTCCCCTATTTTTTCTTCGTCTTTTTTTTCCCTTCTTTTTAATTTTTTTATGTATTTATATATATATTTGTTTTTTAATTATTATTTTCATTGATGGCTTGATGTATAAAAGCAATTGTTTCTTATTCAATTTACCATCATGAAATAAAATCTTGACTTGACTTCACTTGACACACACACGCCCTTTCTTTTCCGTTCCCCCCCCACCTCCCCCCCACGCCCCCAACTGCCCCCTCCGCCCTTGGCGCCCTTTCGACAAACCTGTGTGGAAATGAAGCCGCCCTGTGGTCCCCTCTGTTGCGTCATCCAGCGGACGATGGGCATGGCCTTTGCCGTCATGTTTCTCATGACGTAGGTTAGCAGGGAGTATGCCGTCATCTCGATGTTGATGGCCGCCGTCTTCCGCTGCCAGTACAGGTGCTCCGATTTCTTCTCTGGTATCCGCTCCCAGTGTGTAGTCAGGGTATCTGAGGTGATGGAAAAAGTGGTGTGTCAGACATCAGATCTGTGTCGGGGCTCTGAGACAATCTGAGACTAAAAACATAAACAACGAAAAACGAACACACACACTTACACACACACACAGACACATGCATCTGTTACCAGGAAAGCAGTTCAGCTTGCATCATTGTTTATTTCACTGTCAGCAGTTACGTACCTTCTTGCCTAAGTATTTCAAAGAGAATAACTATTCTGCAGATGATTTTTGGACAGTTATTTCTGAAGAGGTTCTTATGGTCGAACTTTCACAGGCATTAGTTCATAGTCCTATTTATACATTCCTTTAATGTACTTCAGAATTGTGTTTATGGTTTCTGATTATTATTATTATTATTACTGAATTGTTACTGTTAAATGTAACTGCATGTTAGTTATGCTTTTTTTTCTTTTTTTTTAGTAGTTTTTCTACCTTTTTTGTTTTCCTCTTCCCTCTCCCCTCCTCAGTGCCCCCCACCCCCACCCCCCACCCCACTTTTTTTTGTTTTTTTGATCGTCTAATATCACTGATAGTGAAAAGACGCTAAACAAAAGAACGAACACACAGACACGCACACAGGCGTCCTACACTCCGTCATCGCTAGACCACAGCCCCGAACAACTTGATCTTAAAGGCGTCGGGCAACAAGTGGTTAACTCTCTCCATACGAACGGCGAAAGAGACGACGTTAACAGCGTTTCACCCCAATTGCCATCATCAAAATATTGCAAGCGGAAGGCTCTTATACTGAAGACGTGAATGTTGACAAAAAATACCACAATTCTGACGACGGAAGCTAAAGGTTGCGTCATTCAGACACCCACTGGACATCCGAGGGGTCAGTGTAGAGGAGAAGAGAGGACTGGCCGTACTGAGTGAGTTAAACTCCACCACATTGATTGATCCTATTCACCGCTTTTCATCGGTAGAAGCTACTGCACAGGAGTTGAGAAATTCTATTTTAAAAACGTTTCACTTCAAAGTTTATCAACGTGACTAAAATCGCTGTTCATCCCGACCACACCTTCATTTCAATAAAAAGTTGATGTAATATATACAAGGAGTCAGGAGAGCATTGCAGTGCAGACTACCATACCAATGGACAGTAAACTGACATGCCGAATAGTGATCAGAGAGAAGAGGAAACCGTGCACCACAGTCTCCGAAGACGAACCTATGGTTTGAAACATAGATACTTCTCATCAAACACAGTCTCCGAAGACGAACCTATGGTTTGAAACATAGATACTTCTCATCAAACACAGTCCCTCAAGACGAACCTATGGTTTTGATACTTCTTATCAAACTGAGTCTTATTTCACAACCTGCATTTTTTTTTACACATGCTTTATGTACTTGTAAGTTTTATAGACTCAAACCAAATAAGAATACTTTTACAATCCATGTGGAAATTAATCAGTTCAATCAAAGGCTCGTTATAAATACAAACATAATCTGATCAGGCACACGATGTAAAGAAATTTAAAGTTGTAAGTAGTCATCTTTTATTGTATCACTGTACAAAGCTCCATGCATGGCTCGGCTCGCTCGGCCAATATCAGAGACTGACATACACTTACAAATGGACCGGCAGCAAAGTGAGAGCTGTATGATCAATAAACTCTCTACTAGAATGATAATTCATTGACGGCTTAGTCTTTTGTAAAGGATTTTGACTCTCAGACCATGAGGTAAGACTGCACTAGCTCTTAGTGCTGCAGCCCTGGGGGCTAGTTGGCCTTTCGGGGCCAACCCAACACCCACTGTCCTAAAGTCCCCTTGGACGAGAGAATAAGGATGTAACCTGCGCAAAACACTCTCCACTTTAATAAAATTCAAGTTCAAAATAGCCAAGACAGCAGCTGCCTCCTCTGGTCATAGCTGGATACGACTATCATACAAGCACCATGCTCCACTAACCTCCCTTCACTGCCTTGGCCTCCAGTAGCTTGAAGGCGTCGTCAGCCAGAGCACTGCGGGTGAGGTGAAGGGCGTAGGTCACGATGCACAGGTCGTAGGAGTCAGTCAGCAGGTGCAGCTTCTGCTCCAGGTAACTTCGGCCCTTCACGATCACCTCGTCCAACTGTGGGGACATGGACAGGTGGTTTTGTGTTGGTTTTGAATACGTTTCTTCACCTGATTCAGCTGTGGGAACATGGCCAGGTGTTTTTGTTTTGTTTTTGATTACATTTCTACAGGTGCTTTTGTTTTGTTTTTAATTACATTTCTTCACCTGATTCAGCTGTGCGAACATGGCCAGGTGTTTTTGTTTTGTTTTGATTACATTTATACAGGTGCTTTTGTTTTGTTTTTAATTACATTTCTTCACCTGATTCAGCTGTGGGAACATGGCCAGGTGTTTTTGTTTTGTTTTGATTACATTTCTACAGGTGCTTTTGTTTTGTTTTTAATTACATTTCTTCACCTGATTCAGCTGTGGGAACATGGCCAGGTGTTTTTGTTTTGCTTTGATTACATTTCTACAGGTGCTTTTGTTTTGTTTTTAATTACATTTCTTCACCTGATTCAGCTGTGGGAACATGGCCAGGTGTTTTTGTTTTGCTTTGATTACATTTCTACAGGTGCTTTTGTTTCGTTTCTAATTACATTTCTTCACCTGATTCAGCCATGGGAACATGGACATGTGTTTTTGTTTTTTGTTTTTGTTTTCAATGATTTCTTCACCTGATTCAGCTTTGGGAACATGGCCAGGTGTTCTGTTTTTCAACGGCATTTCTTCATTTCACAATGGATACACAGAAGAAAGAAAGAAAAAACATTAACAAAAAACAACGACATGCACGAAAAAAACAAATACAGGCGTTTCGTTATTCAGACACGAAATGTTGATACAATGGGGAATAGCGCAAAGTGTTTTGGTATTGTATTGTATTTTACTCTATAGCATTTCATTGTGCTGCATATAACTGTATACTTTTTTGTGACAACAGAGTTTCCTCTGTGCGAAATTCGTGCTGCTCTCCATGGGGAGAATCCGTAACCACAGAACAAAGCCACGGGTTTTTTCGTTTTGTTTCTTTTTGTTTTTGTTTGTTTGTTTGTTTGCTTGTTTTTCTGCAGGCGTATTTGTTGTACTATCAAAGTGGATTTTTCTACATAATTTTGCCAACGACAACCCTTTTGCTGCCGTGGGTTCTCTTATACGTGCGCGAAGAAAATGCTGCAAACGCAACATCGGTTTATCGTTTCATCCGAAGGACTAACATCAAGACCACCACTGAAGGTGTACGTGAGTGAGGAGTAAAAATCCCGATCCGTGTAGGTGGTGACGAGGGGGCATACAGGTGTCTGGGATAATCACCTGTTTTTTGTATTAATTTTTATTCATTGTGGTCGTCGTGGGTCTGTCATTTATTTGCTTGCTTATTCTAACACTGCTATTTCAGCTTTTTTGCCAACTATCTCTCTCTCTCTCTCTCTCTCTCTATATATATATATATATATATATATATAGTAGTCTCTCTCTCTATCTGCCTCTCTTCTGTCTCCATCTCACGCACACACACTGAGTCATAGTTTATTTTTGTTTTCTTTCTTTTAATTGTCTGTTCTCTCACCCCCTCTAACCTGTCAATTAGATAGATGCAGAATGTGCGTGTCACACACACACACACACAGAGAGAGAGAGAGAGAGAGAGAGAGAGAGAGAGAACACTGAAATATTCAATGTCATTAGCTATAAAGCTCTAGTGACATAGTCGGTACTAATCAGAACAAAACGGTGTCAAACAGATAAAATGAGAGACAGACAGAGACGGAGAGACAGAGAGAGACAAACAGAGCGAGGTTGGGGGGGGGGGAGGAGATTGAGAAAGATTGAGAATGAGGTTCGAGCAAACTCACGAAGTGTCGTTTCCACACACACACACACACACACACACACACACACACACACACACACACGAGCGCGCGCGCGCGCGCATGCATGCAGCCTTTTGGCTCTCTCTGTGTCTCACCCACCCACACACACACACACACACACCTACAATCACATACCCATCTACCCACCCACCCACAAACGCATGCATGCATACACACATACACACACACACACACATACACACACAAATACACACACACACACACGAGCGAGCGCCACTTACATTCTTTCTTTCTCCTTCGCTCATTTTGTTGAAAGCTGTCCTGTTTGTCTCAGCTAGGGCGATAAGAACGTAGGCGGTGAGTGCTTCCCCTTCAGCTGAACCACCCTGTAAAAAAGAAAGACGTGAATGAAGTAGTGACAAATATATATATATATATATATATATATATATATATATATATATATATATATCAATCATTACCATAGTGTACCCATCCTTTGGGGTAGAGATGGACCAGAAGTGGGGGTAGATAGGAATATTGTTAGTTCTTTGTCTTTCTGTCTGTCTGTGTACCTCTGTGTGTGTGTGTGTGTGTGGGAGAGGGGGGATGGCTGTGAATGTGGGTGGGTGTTTGTGTTTGTGTGCCCACCCCACCCCCCAAAAAAGAGAAAAAAGGTTATCACCCAAACCGCCCACACTGCCAACAACACAACCAAAACCCATCCACAGTCACCCGTCGTAACTCTAAAATCCGCATCCCACCTCCCCCCCCTCTTCCCCCCCCCCCCACACCCTCATCCCTGATCCACCCGGGGTACCACTTGCATGTTCTTGTTCAAGACTTTTTCGGGCTCGTGGAAGGGTCCGGTTTCGGACTGCTAGGTGACCAATCACTACCCTACCCCCAGTCTCACACAACCAGCCTTAATCCACCCGGGGTACCATCTGTACATTCTCGTTGAAAACCAGTCTGGGCTCGGAAAAGGATCCATTTTCGGCCTGCTGGGAGATCAATCATTCATCACTGTCCCACCTCCCATCCATCCACCTCACCCCATCACCCGCATTCCACCCGGGGTACCACCTGCATGTTCTTGTTGAAGACTTTTCCGGGCTCGGGGAATGACCCTATGTCGGTCTGCTGGGAGACCATCCACATGACTGACTCCTTGAAGACCTTCTCGTCCACGCTGATCACCTCTGCGTTAAGGGCCATGGCCTGTGCGAAACACTTGGTCACAAATGCCGTCAGCCTGCCAGCAACAATCAGTGGATCGGATTATCGAGTGAAGGAGTGGAACTATCAGTATTATTGGTGATACTTACACAGCGCCTGTCTTAGGTCTTAGACCAAATGTTAAACGCCTATAGAATGAACAAGTGTCGAACTATCATCATTATCATTATTATTATTATTATTGATACTTACACAGCGCCTGCCTTCGGTCATAGACCAAATGCTAAACGCCTATAGAATGAACAAGTGTCGAACTATTATCATTATTAGTAGTAGTAGTAGTATTACTGTTGATACTTACACAGCGCCTGTCTTCGGCCGCAGACCAAATTCTAAACGCTAACAGAATGAACAAGTGTCGAACTATTATTATTATTATTATTATTGATACTTATACAGCGCCTGCCTTCTGTCGTAGACCAAATGCTAAATGGCTATAGAATGAACAAGTGTCGAACTATCATCATTATCATCATTATTATTATTATTGATACTTACACAGCGCCTGCCTTCGGTCATGGACCAAATGTTAAACGCCTATAGAATGAACAAGTGTCACGCGCTGGTTCGAATCACGGCTCAGCCGCCGATATTTTCTCCCCCTCCACTAGACGTTGAGTGGTGGTCTGGACGCTAGTCATTCGGTTGAGACGATAAACCGAGATCCCGTGTGCGGAATGCACTTAGCGCACGTAAAAGAACCCACGGCAACAAAAGGGTTGTTCCTGGCAAAATTCTGCAGAAAAGTCCACTTCGATAGGAAAAACACATAAAACTGCACGCAGGAAAGGATGAAAAAAAAATGGGTGGCGCTATAGAACAGCGACGCGCTCTCCCTGGGGAGAGCAGCCCGAATTTTACACAGAGAAATATGTTGTGATAAAAAGAAATACACATACAAATACAAATTATTGTTATTATTGTTGTTGATATTTATACAGCACCTGTCTTCAGTCACAGACTAATCGCTACGGTGTTATATAATGAACGAAGAACCGTTATTATTAGTGTTGTTGATACTTACACAGCGCCTGTCTTAGGTCACAGACCAAACGCTAAACGTAAAAAGAATTAACGAGTGTGGGACTATCATTATTGTTGTTGATGATGATACTTATTCAGAGCCTATTCTTCTTCACTCAGATACCCAATTCTGAGCGCTTTCAAAACACGGAATCATTTGCATAAGAAGTTGCCTTTCTGAGGGTAGTCGACTGTCTGCCACCTTAAGACGTTCATCATTTGTTTCCTGTGTCATTCAGTCGGGCAGTAAGTGTTACTGAATAAGATAAATAAAAACAGTAAACAAACAAGTGCAGCGAATATTGAGGTTTTAAGAAACCCACAAAAGTTAGTTTAAATATATAAAGGATAAATGATTAGATTAACATATGAATAGATAAATAAATAATAAATGAATGAACAGACGACCGGAACATACGAAGAAAAGAGATGCGTGGAAAGGGAGTGCAGAGACGTGAGGGGACACACACACACACACACACACACACACACACACACACACACACACACACACACACACACACACACATACACACACACAGATCGAGACAGACAGACAGACAAAGGGTGAGAGGCACACAGAGTTACCAGGAAAACATACAACCGTTCCAGGAAATGTTGATGCAAGGCATGACGGAATACAATAAAAGAAACTAAAACGAAACAAAACAATTGGGTTTTTTTTTTTTTTTGTCTTTTTTTGTAAAATAAAAGAACCAGAAATAAAACGGACTGTCGAGCGGGCGCGCGCACGTGCACACACACACAAACATACACACACCACACACTCACCCACTAACACTCATCCCCCCACCCCCAATCCCTCCCCCCCCCCACAGTAATATGCGCACACACAGAAAGGCAGGCAGACAGAAAGACGGAGAATAAACAACATCCCAACCAACAGTCACGTACGCCCCCCTCCCTACCCACACCACCCACCCACACCCACACACCCACACCCACACACGGAGAACCACCAACAACATCCCCACACAAACATTCACGTACTGAAATCATCTTCAGTGTTGACGATCTTCAGCAGTCCATTGCTAATGTATGACTTTTTCAACTCCTTGTTAAATAGTCCTGTTGGTTCGCTGTTATAGTTGTTAGTTTTTCATTAGAAATATGTTATATTGTTATGGGTTTTTTTGTTTATTTTTTAAACAAAACTTAAATCAGTAATTTTCACACACACACACACACACACACACACACACTTTCACTTACTCGTATGCGTACACAGTAATTCCCCCCCCCCTCCCCCTCCTCCCACTCGATTTTTTTCCTTCCTTCGTCTAATATCACTTACAGTGAAAAGTCGTTAAACTAAAGAACGAACAAACATTCACGTACCACATACTCCCCGACTCGGTGCTGTTCGGACGCTGGCCGAACGCGCTGTAGGAGCCGTCGCTGTGTTTGTACGTCAGTTCCTTCTGGTAGCCTGGCGTGCACACAACACAGAACGGTACGACTTCCAATTAAAACTTAATCTTCACCACACACACTTCAAACACTAGTTTATCAACAATCGTAATCAAAGAACCTCCTGTTAAAATTCAATCGCCTCCCCGTGCCCTCCTTCATCGACTCATGTTCTGGGTTTCGGCAGGTGATCTTTCAAACTATAAAGTCAACGTCTGAAGAGAAGTGTCGCGAATCTTATTTCAACAGGACTAGTGTTGGTGATGACGAGAAAATAGGCACCGTATGACACTCATAAACTCAGCTGCTGAAATTGTATGTCACTCAGAGCAGGGGTCGTTTTCTTGGTTTTATCATTATCATTATCATAATCATTGATATTATTTGTAACGAAGCTAACAATATAACCCTCTTGGAAGTTTCTCCCTTTGTTTTAAAAAGCAACAATTGCACTTCACCCCATCTTTTTATGATGTGTGTGTGTGTGTGTGTGTGTGTGTGTGTGTGTGTGTGTGTGTTCGTGCACACGTGCGCGTGTGTACATTGTGTATGTGAGCGCGAGTGCGTGTGGTTATGTGGGGTGCGCCTTCTGCCGCGTGTGCACGTGCGTCAAAGCCCCTTGGCATCGAACGAGACGAGCAATGCGAACAAGAAAAGCGACAGCTCCCTGTGTAATGCCGGCACTGGGACTGCCCAGACAGACGAATCCGGGCGTTGTTGGTGTATGGGGGACTCACTCGGAATGAGCGGCGTGGGAGAAATGCCACTAAAACTGGACAGACAGATGATGGGGCAGCAAAAAAAGGAAAAAAAAGAAAAAAAAAGAAAAAGCGACGGCGCGTGACAACGCACCTGTCAGCATGTAGTTCTCTGCCTTCTCGGCCACCTCCGGGGTGTAGGTGTTGGTCCTCTGCTGGACGTCGATGACGAAGACCATAGGAGCGAAGTACAGCATGTTCTGCTCCCCACATCCGTAAGGCATCCGCAACAGGTCGTCCAAGTTGTCGAACACGGGACTCAGCAGGTCAGCTGGTGACGGAGAAATGATGATGATGATAATGATGATGATGATGACACTAAGTATGAGAATGATAATTGTAATGATGATGATGATGATGATGACAACACTAATTATGATAATGATAATTGTAATGATGATGATGATGATGATGACGACAACAACACTGATTATGATAATGATAGCTGTAATGATGATGATGATAATGATAAAGATAATGATATAATAATGCCACGAACAATAACGACGATATAATAGTGGTGATGATGATAACAATAATATAAAAAGTAATAGCGGTAACAATGAAAATGAGTACGATGATATCAGTGATGACAATGACAACAACAATAATCACAACCACAACAACAAACCACCATTGCAACAACCGTAACAACCACAACAAGAAATAATTCATAGCGTGGTAAAATGAAAGAAAACCAAGATGAAAAACGTTCGGTAAATTTTCATACACGTGTTTTCAACAAGCTCGCAAGTGGAATAACACTTTCACACGTTTTCTAATTTCTGTAACAATAACAATGGAAATGATAACAACTAGAATAATTACATTTACAATCAATTAACCATTTCTCTATATGGTGCAGCTGCTGGAAAATCGAGAAAATGCTGCCTTGAGGGAACGACGACGAGAAGATGGAATAAAACAACAAAGAAAGACAAGTAGAAATTATTTCTTTTTTTAGAAATAGACAAAGAATTTTCAGAATAAGTTGGCAACAACAACAAAAAAAGAATAAAAATAAAATAGAAACAACAATAAAGGGAAAAAGAAGGAAGACAGTCAAAGAAGAAAGGGAATGGTTTTTAAACATGCATACACAGAGAGAGACAGGCAGGCAGAAATAGAGAGAAAGAGACATTGAGAAAATGGGAGAGGGTGAGAGAGAGATAGAGAGAGCGAGAAAGAGAAACAGAGAGAGAGAGACAAAGAGACCGACGGAGAGATAGAGATTGACAGAGTGATAGTGGGGATGTTTTCCAGTAAATTACGTTCGAGGACTATGTTAACAAACCAAACCAACCAACCAAAAAACTAAGAAAATAAATTTTTAAAAAGCCCACTTTCCAAAACGGTACATCAACTTTAAACGGCGACATTGTTCATGCATCCACTGTTCCTTTTTAGCTTCAGACACTCTACTCGCCTGCAATGGCCACAGTGATTCTGTTGGATCCTTGGACGACATTGTCCGGGAATTTGATGGGCACGACCTCCGTGAACTCCGCTTTGTCATCCATGTCCAGCACAACAGACGTGGTGATGGAACGGGGCTGACCTTCCGCCTGTTTGTTTGAACATTGCTGTTTGTAGCGAACCCGTGTGTTTGTTTGGACATTGCAGTTTGTAGCCAACTCGTGTGTTTGTTTGAACATTGCTGTTTGTAGCGAACCCGTGTGTTTGTTTGGACATTGCTGTTTGTAGCGAACTCGTGTGTTTGTTTGAACATTGCTGTTTGTAGCGAACCCGTGTGTTTGTTTGGACATTGCTGTTTGTAGCGAACCCGTGTGTTTGTTTGGACATAGCAGTTTGTAGCCAACTCGTGTGTTTGGACATTGCTGTTTGTAGCGAACTGTTTGTTTGGACATTGCTGTTTGTAGCGAACCCGTGTGTTTGTTTGGACATTGCAGTTTGTAGCCAACTCGTGTGTTTGTTTGGACATTGCAGTTATGTAGCGAACTCGTGTGTTTGTTTGGACATTGCAGTTATGTAGCGAACTTGTGTGTTTGTTTGGACATTGCAGTTATGTAGCGAACTCCTGTGTTTGTTTGGACATTGCAGTTTGTAGCGAACTCGTGTGTTTGTTTGGACATAGCGATTGTGTAGGGAACTTGTTTGTTTGGACATAGCGGTTGTGTCTGTAACTCGCGTGTTTGTTTGGACATAGCGGTTGTGTAGGGAACTTGTTTGTTTGTTTGGACATAGCGGTTGTGTATGTAACTTGTTTGGTTACAGCGGTTGTGTAGGTAACATGTGTGTTTGTTTGAACATAGCGGTTGTGTAGGAACTCGTGTGTTTGTTTAGACATAGCGATAATGTAGGGAACTTGTTTGTTTGTTTGGACACGGCGGATGTGTTGGTAACTCGTGTCTTTGTTTGGTTATAGCGGTTGTGTAAAGAACTCGTGTGTTTGTGTAAAGAATTCGTATGTTTGTGTAAGGGACTCGAGCGTTTGTACATAGCGGATGTGTTGGTAACTCGTGTATTTGGTGTTCTGTTGTCAATGCGGGGGCCGTTTTCTTTCTTTTTTTCTTTTTTGGTGTGTGTGTGTGTGTGTGTGTGTGTGTGTGTGTGTGTGTGTGTGAGCGCACAATCACGCGTCTGCGGGTGCGCATTTTCCTTCTGTTCTTTCATTCAAAGACAAGCTCGTTGACTTCCTGTTTACCCGAATATCTGTCTGTATGTCTGTTTCTGTGAATCTGTCGGACTCTGAATCTCTCTCTCTCTCTCTCACTTGCTGTTATGATGACATCCGTCACATATTCAGTATGTACATGTATCAGGACAGGACTTTATATAAGATTTTCTTGTTGTCCTGTTCATCGATATCTGTGTTGTATTGTGCCACGTTCCAAATAAAATACTGTTTAAACTTGCTGGTACTCTCTGAGCTTCAGACACTGTTTCTCTCCCCACTTTATTTCAACTTTATATCCCTTCCTTCCCCCCCCCCCTTCATTCCCCCCCCCCGGCCCCCCTCTCTTTCTCAGCCACACTTTAAGTTGACGTTGACATTTAACTCACTCAGTACGGCCAGTCCTCTCTTCTCCTCTACACAGACCCCTCGGATGTCCAGTGGGTGTCTCAATGACCCAACCTTTAGCTTCCGTCGTCAGAATTGTGGTATTCTTTGTCAACATTCACCTCTTCAGTACAAGAGCCTTCCGCTTGCAATATTTTGATGGTGGTAATTGGGGTGAAACGCTGTTAACGTCGTCTCTTTCGCCGTTCGTATGGACAGAGTTAAGCTATTCATGTCCTGTACGATTACACACTGAATGACGACTGTGAGTCTTGCGTAGCGTGCATGCGTTTTACACCACTAAATAACGGACACGTTTTCCTGGAGATGACCGATAAAGTATTCTGTAGTCTGTGCAGCTTACCTTCACCTTCAGTATCCTCTCCACCCCGTCTCCGGACAAACCTGTGGCGGTCAGGTTGATCCGGATAGGAATGTTACCCAGACTGAGGGGGGTGAAACAGAAGGTGCTGGGTACGACCTCATTGGGGAACACCTGCGCCAAACATACACACACCCGTCAGCAATACAAACGAACAGAACATAAACTAACAAGAGAGGCAAGGCCTTCAAGACTCACTTGTGATACACTTTTTTTTTTAAATCCAAGCTTTTTATGTATTGAGTATAATTTCAAAATGTAATGTTTAAGATGAGAAAGATCAGTTTCAAGCAAATTAAGTCCCCTAGCATTAATTACAGAGTAATTTCCTTTTTTTTTACTACTGCACCAAAACGTTTGCAAAATAAATAAAACTTCCATGCTCAGCAAAAGAAGTTCCTGTTTGAACAAAAAATGATAATAATGACTGCTCTTGTTGTTGGGTCAGAATATCAGATCAAAGTGCCAAGTTTAGAGAATACAAAAAATATAAATATAACAGTAAATGCAGTTTGCATATAATTAGGCTTCATTTTTTAATTTTTTTGTGCCCATCCCAGAGGTGCAATATTGTTTTAAACAAGATGACTGGAAAGAACTGAATTTTTCCTATTTTTATGCCTTATTTGGTGTCAACTGACAAAGTATTTGCAGAGAATATGTCAATGTTAAAGTTTACCACGGACACACAGACACACACACAGACAACCGAACACCGGGTTAAAACATAGACTCACTTTGTTTACACAAGTGAGTCAAAAACAGGGTGAAGGTGGATTGATGGCGGGGTGTGGGTGTGGGTGTGGGGAGTCGGAGTGGGGATGGGAGGGGTAAGCCCCCATGATTTCTCACAATGTATGAGAAATTTATTTGTATCAGAAATACTTCCTTTGTCATCGGAGTTAGTTTCTTGTCTTTTCCCAAAGCAAATCTAAGAGAAAATGAGAGAGAGAGAGAGAGAAAAAAAAGAAACGAGAAATGGGGGAAACGACAACGACGATCATGATAATGACTGTGGCGTTAGCGAAGACATCAACAATAGACGGTGAAGGTGATGGCACAGAACTGGTTTTAAAAAGTGTGAATGTATATGTATTCCAGTGAGTGAGTGGGTGAGTGAGTCAGTGGGACAGAGAGAGGGATATATATATATATATATATATATATAGAGAGAGAGAGAGAGAGAGAGAGTGTGTGTGTGTGTGTGTGTGTGTGTGTGTGTGTTTACTTGGCTGGTTGATTTGGTCTTCTTTCACTCTGCTGTTTTTTGTTTGTTTTTTTTAATAATATTTTCATGTTCTAAGACTCTTCTATGACACTGAGAATCTATTTTCAGTGCAATCATGCACACGAATGGATGCTGACACAAACAGATGAACAAATGAGCAGGTATGAAATGAAGAACACTCTAAATAAATGTGACAGAATAGGATGAATCACAACAAACATCAAAACTATATGGTCCAGTTTTCACACGCCCTACGCGAGGGTAAAGCATTGTGAAACACCTTTTTTTTTTGCTATCACATTTATGCAGAAAGTTGAATCATTTTTGAGCCATTCCCAACATTCAGGAAAGATTCGGTAAGATTCGGTTCAAGTCATATTATATTATATTGT
>NC_134882.1:5059248-5091748 GCF_041734735.1 Babylonia areolata
ACACACGCACGCACGCACACACACACACGCACACACACACACACACAAACACACACACACACACACACACACACACACACACACACACACACACACACACACACACACACACACACACACACACACACACACACACCAAGTACGTTCGCGGGAAACTGAGAATATGCGAATCGGGATAATCAAATGAGTAATAGACGAAATTAGGAATCGGCGAATTGGGTTTGACACCCTCAGCTGACACCTGGGTGACTGACAGACCCGTGAGAGAGGCTCTCCCACGCACACCCTTCCCCTCGCCTGGGTTAGACCACGATGTTATAAAACAAACAGATTCTGTGGAACAAATAAAAGTCATATTCTGTACGCACACCCTACCCTATGTTAGACCACGATGTTATAAAACAAACAGATTCTGTGGAAAAATAAAAGTCTTATTCTGCACGCACACCCTATCCCCTGCCAGTGTTAGACCACGAACGTATAAAACAAACAGATTCTGTGGAACAAATAAAAGTCTTATTCTGTACGCACACCCTATCTCCTGCCCGTGTTAGACCACGAACTTATAAAACAAACAGATTCTGTGGAACAAATAAAAGTCATATTCTGTACGCACACCCTACCCTATGTTAGACCACGATGTTATAAAACAAACAGATTCTGTGGAAAAATAAAAGTCTTATTCTGCACGCACACCCTATCCCTTGTCAGTGTTAGACCACGAACGTATAAAACAAACAGATTCTGTGGAACAAATAAAAGTCTTATACTGTACGCACACCCTATCCCCTGCCAGTGTTAGACCACGAACTTATAAAACAAACAGATTCTGTGGAACAAATAAAAGTCTTATTCTGTACGCACACCCTACCCTATGTTAGACCACGATGTTATAAAACAAACAGATTCTGTGGAACAAATAAAAGTCTTATTCTGCACGCACACCCTATCCCCTGCCAGTGTTAGACCACGAACTTATAAAACAAACAGATTCTGTGGAACAAATAAGTCTTATTCTGTACGCACACCCTATCTCCTGCCCGTGTTAGACCACGAACTTATAAAACAAACAGATTCTGTGGAACAAATAAAAGTCTTATTCTGTACGCACACCCTATCTCCTGCCCGTGTTAGACCACGAACTTATAAAGCAAACAGATTCTGTAGAACAAATAAAAGTCTTATTCTGTACGCATACCCTATCCCCTGCCCGTGTTAGACCACGAACTTTAAAAACAAACAGATTCTGTAGAACAAATAAAAGTCTTATTCTGTATGCAGGCCCTATCCCCTGCCCGTGTTAGACCACGAACTTATAAAACAAACAGATTCTGTGGAACAAATAAAAGTGTTATTCTGTTTGTTTAAGTCCTAGACGATCAGGACCCACCAATACACAACAACCCACCCCCCCATCCACCCATCCATTTTTTTTTTCGCCGTGGCGCCTCCCCACGCTCTCTCTCAATGCGCCAGAAAGCGTGAGGATTGTTGCGGCATGAATTGTCGTCCCTGCATGGACTGTTGCCGGCGACAATATGTCCGACTATGACCATCAGAACAGTAGAAGAGGCAACTACTGTTCCGACTATTTGGGCTAGAATTTGATTATAGTGGAGAGTGTCTTGCCCAAGTACATCCCCACACAAGGTTGCGAGAAAGGGCTGACAATCCCTTACCCAACAAGCACGGCGTCGAAGAGCCAAGTCTCTGGAAAGAACTTGCGCACTCTCTCCACCGTGTTATCAGCCTCGCTTTCTTCGGTGCTCTCACCAGCAATGCCACGTGTCGGGCCGGTGCCTTTCAACATGAAGCTGATCTCTTCGTGTTGCAAACAGACGGCGCCATGGAAAGGGTTAGCACCAGATGGTCGCGATTTCATACCATTAATTCTAGGGAAAGATCTACTTCCTCCTTCCCCCTCCCTCTCTTTTGCGAGGTTCATAAAGGTCCCCAAAAAGAACAGGTGTGAATGAAAAGAGAACATTAAAGCCAATATATCAATAAATATAGTTGATTACATGTCATGAGAACCCTGTGTGTGTGTGTGTGTTTGTGTTTGTGTGTGGGGGGGGGGAGGGAGGGTGTGTGTGTGTGCCCGCCCGCGCATGTGTTGATGTGTGTCTTTATACTGATTCACCCAAGCTAACCCAACATTAGTGCCGCCCACCTGGTGGATTAATGCACCACAAAGAACATCCGTCACCACAAACTGAAATCACGGCCTGTTAGAGTTTTTGGGTGAATCGGAGGAAATGTTCCAGAATGGCTGAGACGGTATGATAGACAGAGGAGTTAATCAGGACAAAAGGACACGTTGTGCTGATGATGATGGATATAATGAAGACACGGCGGATTCTTTTTCAGTTTAGAGTCATGTCCACGTCTGGTATAATATATGAAACTGTTTTCCATTCATGGTGAATGCTGTGTTGCTGCTGTTACAGAATACAGTCAGTTAGCACATAATGCCAGCAGACATTTTGTATAACTAAGCTATTTTAAAAAGTGGCGTTCGACAATACTGAGCGAAACTTCTTTCTGTACTGACTGCTTTTGTGCTTGATTACTTACTGAAAATGTGACAGTGAGAAACAAGTGCCTTGAATGTCTGGCAACTGCTTATCGCTACTGCGTATGATTTGCCGGGTGTGTGTATGCTCGCTTGCTTGGCGGGTCAGTCGAACGGTTGGCAGGTTGGTCAGCTGACTGGTTGATGTGTGACTTGGTTGCTCAGAAGCTGCTCAGTCGGATGGTTAGTCAATTCATCTGGCTCGCTAGTCGTTTGATGGCTTTGTTCCTATGGCTGAAGTTAGGTTTCCAATCAAGCAAGCGCTGATATCAAAACGTATGTCAGTGATGCGCGAAAAAACCAGCGATATCAAATGCTACCTTAGCTCCCCCCCCCAAAAAAAAAAAAAAACCTTCCTCTCAGCCATTCCCTCCTTCCACCCTCTCTCTGTGTATCCCTCTCTCTCCTTCTCTTGCTGTTTATCCCCCGCCCCCCTCTCTCTCTTTCTCTTGCTGTTTACCCCCCACCCACCCCCCGCCCCCTCTCTCTCCTTCTCTTGCTGTTTATCACCCCCCCTCTCTCTTTCTCTTGCTGTTTATCCCCCCCGACCCCCTCTCTCTCTCTTTCCCTTGCAGTTTATCACCCCCGCCCCCCTCTCCTTCTCTTGCTGTTTACCCCCCCCCAACCCCACCCCCACCCCCCGCTCCCCTCTCTCTCCCTCGTTCTTTCCTTCTCAACACTGATCTTTAAATGTACTCCCTATGAATCATCACACACACACACACACACACACACACACACACACCGATCACATTCTCTTTGTTTATGAGTTATAGGGAGAAATGCAGATGGAGGGGGCAGAGGGGGAAGAGACAGAAAGAATGGGAGACAGATACAGAGAGACAGAGAAAAGAAAGAATGGGAGAAAAAGAGAGAGTGGTCTCGCTCTTTCAATCGATGGATTGACATGAAAGTGGGTAGTGTGTGACAGGAGAAAGTGAGAGAGAGGGGGGAGGAGAGATGGGGGTTGGGGAGGTGGCCTGGAGAAAGAAGTTAAGTAATTATCATTGCGCTTCAGCGCTGGTGCTCGCGAGTTATATGCTGCAAGCGAATTTGTTTTGTTACCATTACTTATTCCTATAGTATTCCTTGGTTCTCTGTGTGTGTGTGTGTGTGTGTGTGTGTGTGTGTGTGTGTGTGTGTGTGTGAGAGAGAGAGAGAGAGAGAGAGAGAGAGAGAGAGAGAAATGGCACATCAACTCTACTTGCAGGATCTCTTCAGCATCAACATAACAAAATCACCACGATCTACAGAATACGAATCACGGCGCATGTTGCACGTCAACAGAAATGTAAGTCATAAGTCACTGGCTCACTTGTCTGTTCACACCCGTATATGCCTACATTGATGATTCGCGATAACAGATTACTGAAAGGATGTGAAGGAAGTCGGTATATTTTATCCAAACATCGATTTGTGCATAGGCCTCATCACTTATTGTATAATGTGCACGAAAGATCATCCAGTTCAACGAATCTTTTGTTCAAAATGCGTCTGTTGAGCTAAACTCGCGCTAAGTATTCGCGTTTGATAACGTTTCCAAGTCTTTGAAACAAGACCAACTTCCTATTCAGAGAGAAATGAGTGAACGTTTTCACGGATTCCGACAATGAGTTGCCTTTTGTTACGGTTTGTCGAAGCCAAAAATTGAGGAAGACAGGGACAGGCGGATCGTAAGACAATGAAATACCAATCAATGTGGTGTGCTCAAGATAATATTGCTCCGTTTCCAGTACATACAATTTTCGGTTCGATAAAACGTTCGTTTATGATGGTGTGGAAAAGCATCATGCGGATCGTCGTGTTCTGCGGAATAACGGACAGCCCGTACTCGGGGTGGACGGAGAAGGCCGAGGTGAGCCAGGTGGTGATGGTATCAGGAGCAGTCTTGGACAGCACGTGCATGCCGTCTGACCTGTGGAAGTGTAGACTGGGAGGTCAACGTCTTAACCGTGTTTTATCCTCTCTCTCCCTCTCTCTCTCAGCCCCGTAAGAAGGAGACAACAAATCAATGCAAGTTAACGGGTTTTGTCAATACCACCCCGAGAAATGTGTATATCGTATTTCCATTAAATCTTGAATGCCAGTGTTACTGTTAGTTTAGAATGTATGACGAGCAGTGAAAACCCCGGTACCCACCTCTCCCCCACATCTCTCTGTTCGCGGCACTTTCTGTTTCGTCGTTTAGCAAGAACCACGCAAGAGCCATGAAGGTTTTGACTCTTGTTTACCATTTAAATATGCCACAGTAGAGAGATGTATATAGAGAGAGGGGGGGAGAAGGGAGAGAGAGAGGGGAGAGAAGGGAGAGAGAGAGGGAGAGAGAAAGAGAGCGAGAGAGAGAGAGAACAGACAAGACAAGAGTAGACAAGACACTTTTTTTTTTACTTTCGAGGATAGTGAATAAGCACTGGTACGCCTTTTTCATCTCGGCAGCGGCAAAAAAGACAGATAGAGGGTATATAAAGAAGGCATGGGATGAAAACAATGGAGTCAAAGGGACTAACTCGAAAAGAGTGAAACGCATACAGCCAGCCATGCTGGAAAGTGGACAGGTGAAGAGAAATAGAAAGAGGGAAATAGAGAGAGAGAGAGAGAGAGAGAGAGAGAGAGAGAGAGAGAGAGAGAGAGAGAGACGTAATCAACTACCAAGAGAGATCTGGTATTCTTTTGATGTAGATACCAGCATCTTTTCAAACGACTGTCAAATACCATTTGTGTATTCTGTTGAAAAAATCAACTCCGACATAAAACTGCCTGTTTCCGGAATAAATGCTCTCTCTCTCTCTCTCTCTCTCTCACAATAACATTTTTAAAACTCTCACAGGGGAAATACTTGTGTCTACTCAAACACATCTAGATTCTTAACACATGCTCTAACACTCACAGACACATACGTGCACACACACACACAAACACACACACACACGCGCGCGTGCACACACACACATCCGTCCACCCACAACCACACCCACACACGTGTCGTCCAAAAGCTACTCTTACCCTACGAAAACAGCATCAAAGAGCCAAGTCTCAGGAAAGAACTTGCGCACTCTCTCCACGTCCCCCGATGTTTCCTTGTCAGCATCGACGGCTGCAGCACCAGGGTCAGGCACCCGACCCCGAAAAAAGGGTGGTCCTTTGTAAAACAACAAAACGAAGAACTCTGTTGGAAGAAGGAATGAAAATTAACTTTCCCTACTCAAACTAGGCGTACGATGGCTCAGTGGTTAAAACGGCTGCCTGAAAAGGTGACTCAGTCCTAAGCGGCGACCACCCTGGAGGCGCGGGACCAGGGGGAAAAAGGCAGCAGTACAAGGGCATCCAGGAGTCACGACCAGGTGCGGCCCGGCCCCCTTAGAGTGTAAGGAGTTAAGGGCCGAAACACCTGACTGAACGGGGCTTCTTCTCTGAAGACCTTGTACTGTCCAGCTCACACTATAGTTTCTAATCACCGGAACCGATAGATGGCTTCCATCGCTGTCACGCCGACGCTGTTTCAATTCAAGTTACCCTTCGCCGTATCTCGTCGGTGAAAAATTACCCAGTTTTTCATTGAAATCTCCATAACTCCGACAGTATGTGAATATTTAATTGAAATTTGATGACTTTGTCCGTTTATGATTTTTGCATATCCCTACAAAACTGATGTTGCTTGTTTGTAAGCAAAGGAGTAAATTACCAATGAGGGGACGCGGAAAGAGGGAGGTGTGCGGTAGCAGCAGTATATGTTGCCCGAATGTGGTACTAGGCCTTTCGCACCGTCTCGAGTAAAAGAAAAGTTTACATTGTTTTCTTCCTTGTGATTTGTATTGCATATCTGCCTTGTGATCTGTACTGCAAACAACAGAAGAAAAGAACCAGGAGTCATGCCCTGACTCTGGGTGCCTGGAATGTTCGCACCCTTTTAGACAGAGATGACAGACCAGAAAGACGCACAGCGCTCATTGCTAGAATGCTTGATCGCTACCAGGTGGACATAGCAGCCCTGAGCGAAACCAGGTTTGCCGGTGAAACCCAGCTGGAGGAATTTGGAGTGAGCTACACCTTCTACTGCATTGGGAAGCCAGATGGCACCCCAAGAACCTCAGGTGTGGGCTTTGCCATACGAACCAAACTTGCACGAGAGCTTGACAGCCTTCCACATGGGATAAACGATAGGCTGATGACCCTGCGTCTGAAGCTGTCCGAGGATCGCTTCTCCACAGTCATTAGCTGCTGTGCCCCGACGATGACCAACCCTGATGACATCAAAGAAGCTTTCTACGAGGAGCTCAGCCGCACCATTTTAACGGTGGACAGAAAGGACAGGCTGATCATCCTTGAGGATTTCAATGCCCGCGTCGGCGTGTACTTCTCCTCGTGGCCAAAAGTCCTAGGACAGCACGGCACTGGCAAGTGCAACTCCAACGGTTTGCTTTTGCTCTCGCTCTGCGCGCAGCACGGACTGACCATCACCAACATCCCCTTCCAACAAGCGGACAAGTACAAGAACACATGGATGCACTCCCGCTCCAAGCAATGGCACATGCTGAACTATGTGATTGTCCGGAAGAGGGACAGAGGTGATGTTTCCATTACACGCTGCATGAGAGGAGCAGTCTGTTGGTCGGACCATCGCCTGGTGCGCAGCAAGATGAACATCAGACTTGCACGCAAGCTCCAACTAGCCAGGCAGAAACCCCCTAGGAAGCTGAACATCCACCACCTCCCTATCACCAAGGACGTGCTGCAGCAGCAAATCCAAGCAGCTCTCCAAGAAATTCCTGCATCGACTGATGTAGAGAGGTATGGAGCACCTTTAGAGATGATGTGTACACAGCAGCAGCTGACACACTCGGCTTTGTACAGCGGAGCCACAAAGACTGGTTTGACGAGAACGACTCTGGAATCTCCAAGCTCCTGAACACACTGCATATACGGCATCAGGATCACATTTCCGATAAAGACTGCCAGAGGAAGGAGGACCAGTTCTTGCAAACCAGGCAACTCATACAGAAGAGGCTGCGTGAGATGAAGAACACCTGGTGGGAGAGAAAGTCCGAAGAGCTTCAGTCCGCTGCTGATGCTCACGACATGAAGACCTTCCATGATGGTCTCCGAGCTGTGTATGGGCCGAGAGTCACAGGATCAACCCCTATCCGAGCCTTGGACCAGACCACCCTCCTGACAGACAAGAAAGACATCCTTGCCCGCTGGGCAGAGCACTTCAACACCCTCCTCAACAGGGACTCGTCCGTATCTGACGAGGTAATTGCAGCCCTCTCACAGCTACCAGTCAATGACTCGCTAGCTGCCCCTCCCACCAAGGCCGAGACCCAGAAGGCCCTGAAGCTGACAACGTCAGGAAAAGCACCAGGAGCGGATGGAATCCAGGCCGACATCTACAAGTGTGGAGGCGAGGTGCTGACAGACAAGCTCACCGCCCTGTTCCAGTCTATCTGGGAGAGAGGGGAGGTCCCCAAGGATTTCAAGCGTTCTTCAATTGTCCACATTTACAAACGGAAGGGAGACAAAACATCCTGCGATAACCACCGTGGAATCTCTCTCCTCTGCATCGCCGGCAAGATCTTCGCCCGCATGATACTGAACAGACTGGTTGTCTCCAACACAGTCATCCCTGAAGCACAGTGCGGCTTCCGCTCAGGCAGGGGAACATGTGACATGGTGTTTGCCGTACCCCAGATGCAAGAGAAGTGCCGTGAGCAGAACAAGGAGCTCCACATGGTCTTTGTAGACCCGTCGTGATCTGTGGAAGATCCTCCTAAAGTTCGGCTGCCCAGACAGCCTAATCCAGCTGAATGCGTCATTCCACGATGGCATGCAGGCGAGAGTACAGGAAAATACTGACATGTCGGATCTGTTCCCTGTGGTAAATGGAGTGAAGCAGGGCTGCGTCCTGGCACCCACACTGTTCTCCATTCTCTTCTCACTTTTCAACTTGCGGCGACTCCGCGCCAGGTCCAGGGTGTTTGAGGCACTGTTGAGAAAGTTCCTCTTCGCTGATGACTGCGCACTTGCTGCACACACCCATGAGGACATGCAGCTCATTATGGACAGGTTCTCAACCTGCTGCAGGCGCTCTGGACTCACCATCAGCCTCAGCAAGAGCGAGTCCATGTACCAACCAGCTAGCTCACAGAACGCCAGTGCCTCCCCCCACCTGCAATCAAGATCGATGACACAGAGATCGAGTCAGTCGACAAGTTTTGCTACCTGGGCAGCACCCTATGCAGCAACGGAGCCCTTGATGCAGAAGTGACACTGCGCATCGCTAAGGCCAGCTCCGCCTTTGGCAGACTCAACAACAGGCTGTGGAGCAACAAAGGCATCAGGCTCAGCACCAAAATCCAAACCTACAGAGCTGTTGTGCTGACCACCTTGTTGTACTGCTGTGAAACATGGACGACGTATCGCAGTCATATTCAACAACTTGAGCAGTTTCACCAGAGACGCCTACGAAAGATCCTCGGCATAAAGTGGCAAGACAGGGTCTCTAACCTCCAGGTCCTAGAGAGGAGCGGCCTGCCAAGTATCAAAAGCCTGCTGATCCAGTGCCAGCTACGCTGGACAGAACATGTTGTCCGCATGACAGACAGCAGGATCCCGAAGATGCTCTTGTATGGCCAGCTGAAGGAAGGCCACCGCGAACTATAGAATAGAATAAAATAGAATATGTCTTTATTACTAAGTGTACCGGGGTCACAAGGAATATTGGGGGTGAGGGGGGGGGGGTTAGCACATAACAAGATACGAACATAAATCGAAAATCATACATAACACATATACAGTAGAAATAAGATACATACAAGTGCATATCAATCTAAAAACTTGTGCATACTCATGCATGCACGCACTGCACACACACACACACACACACGTTTGAACAGAAGCTGCATATTACATGTGGATGGGGCTGATGACTAGATATTCAGGTAGATGGTTGTTGGTCGCACAATTCTATTTATCACACTGGATTTGTTCGAGAGACAGGGCATTGACTGCTTTGGGGGAAAAGCTACTGGCAAAGCGATTGGTTTTCGCCCTTATACTTCTGTACCGTCGACCAGAGGGGAGCATCTCGAAAATCCCAAAACCTGGATGTGATTCATCCTGGCTGATTGATTTTGCTTTTTCGAGAGGCGGCTTATAATTTATGTCTTCTAGAGAAGGTAGATCAGCCCCGGTAATCTTGGTGGCAGTTTTTACGATTCTGTTAAGGGTTGCAACTTCTGCCTTGGAAATGTTTCCGTACCAAACAGTAATAGCAAAGGCTAGCACACTTTCAATAACTGCTTGGTAGAAATCAACCATGATTACTTTTTTAATTCCGAACTTTTTGAGGCGCCGAAGAAAGTACAGGCGCTGTCGTGCTTTCTTAACAATTTTTTCCGTATTTTTCTCCCATTTCAAATCGTTGGAAATGATCAGTCCGAGAAATTTAAAGTCGCTGATGATCTCTACTTGCTTGTCTTCAATGGCAAGTGGTGAGGGGTCAGATCTGGTCTTCCTGAAATCTAGAATTAATTCTTTGGTTTTTGATACGTTGAGTTCTAAGTTGCTTTGATCACACCAGCTGACAAGTTCATGTACTTCTTCCCTATATTTTGACTCATCGCTGTTCGTAATCAGCCCTTCTAGAGTTGTATCGTCGGCAAACTTGACCATGGTATTACATTCATTTTGAGCTGCGCAGTCATGTGTCAATAGTGAGTACAACAGTGAGGATAGAACACATCTCTGTGGGGTGCCTATGTTGAGAATGTATGTGGAGGAAGTGAGGTCACCAACTTTAACAAGTTGCGGTCTGCATCTTAGAAAATTTAGGATCCATGCACAAATTGATTCAGGCAGCGAGAGGTCTTTCAGTTTAAAATATAGTTTTGATGGCACTATTGTGTTGATCGCAGAGCTGTAGTCAATGAAAAGGTTCCTGGCATAGCTGTTAGGATTTTCGAGATGTCTGAGGACATGGTAGCGACCTATGCTAATGGCATCTTCAACTGATCTGTTAGCTGTAAAGGCAAACTGAAAGGGATCAAAAGATGGAGGAATGCAGGTTTTTAGGAATTGTACAATCAAGCGTTCAAATGTTTTCATTACGACTGATGTTAAGGCTACGGGGCGATAATCATTAAAACAACTAGGCTGTACTTTTTTTGGAACAGGAATGATTGTTGATTTCTTAAAGCAGTGAGGCACCACACAAGACTGAAGGGACATGTTAAATATGTCAGTGAAGAAACTACATAGTTGGACTGTACACTTCCTCAAAAGGCCTGGTGAGATGTTGTCAGGGCCAGCAGCTTTTCTCATTTTCAGACGACTGAAGTGGCGTCTGACTTCATTCTCTTGGACTATGAAAGGGGGAGTGGGGGTGATTTTGGGTGCAACCATGTCAGAAGTAGACAATGGTTTGTCGAATCTGGAGTAGAATGTGTTGAGTTTGTCTGGAAGAGTTCTGTCAGTGCTGTCGACTGTCTGGTGGGTCATTTTATAATCAGTGATGTTCTGCAGTCCGGTCCATACATTCCTAGAGTTGTTTGCGGACAGGTTATCTTCTATTTTTTTTCCAATATAAAAACTTTGCCTTCTTAATGCATTTTTCAACACTTCTTTTTGCCTTATTGTGGACTATTCTATCATCAGTTTCACGAAAAGCTCTCTCTTTTTCCTTTAGTTTTTGCCTAACAGCCCCGTTACGCCAAATTTTGTCGTTTGAAAATATTTTGATATTTTTTGATGGAATGCACACACTTTCACAGAATGAAATATAATCACACCCTGTGTCGGTATATTCATTTAAGTCCCCGGCAGAGTCTTTAAAAACATTACAGTCTGTACATTCGAAACAGTCCTGCAAGGTCTGTAAGGCAGGGGCCGACCATTGTTTAACAGTTTTCACGACTGGTTTTTCAGCTTTCGGTTTTTGTTTGTAGACCGGCACCAGAAAAATCATGCTGTGGTTGGACTGTCCCAAAGGCGCACGGCGGATCGTGTGGTACGCCTTGATGGAGGTGTAGCAGTGGTCGAGGGTCTTGTCACCACGTGTTGGACAGTCCACTTGCTGGTACAGCTTCGGCATTTCTTTCTTGAGGCTGGCTTTGTTAAAATTACCAGCAACGATGACAGTTGAGTCGGGCCAACTGTTCTCGCACTTGCTAATTTCGTCTGCTAGAAGGCCGAGTGCGGCGGAGAGGTTCGCTGTGGGATGGATGTACACAGCGATCAGCGTCACTGAGGGAATTTCGCGTGGGAGGTAGAAGGGTCGGCACTGGATGGTTAGGAACTCCAAGTCAGGGAAGCAGGCACGCGATAGCACTGACATCGGAGCACCAGCGTGTGTTGACGAAGAAACACACATCGCCGCCCCTTTGCTTGCCTGAGTCAGCAGTGCGGTCAGCTCTGTGTACAGTGAAGCCTGGTGGAGTTGAACGGTGCTGTCAGGGATGTCCGGGTTAAGCCATGTTTCAGTAAAACAAAACACAGAGCACTCTTTGTAGTCTCTCCTCGTCTGAATATTACATGTGAGTTCGTCAATTTTGTTGGGTAAAGATCTAACGTTGGACAGGAACATACTGGGTAGAGGTGGGCGAAAACTTCATTGGCATAACCTTGAAAGGGCCCCACCTTGCTTTCCCCGTTTTCGCGCGGACTGAGGCTTGCGTGCTGACCGGTCGGTGTTCATTGTTGACGGTTGTAAATCATGATAGAGTGAGTTGAAGTGAGATCTCAGCACACTAGACTCACCTACCTGTTCCCTAACACGCAGCAGCGTGCCACGATCATATTGTAAGATCGCAGCTGTTTCCCTAACACACATCAACAGAATCAAACACAAAATAGGACAGCTATCCCCGTGTCGCCATTGGGCGGCGCCATCTTGTCATGAAGGCAAACCTCAAAGCCTGTGACATAGACATCGCTTCCTGGGAAACTGATGCCCTTGACCGCTCTCGCTGGCGGATGTTGTGCTCTAGTGGCATAAAGACGTTTGAAAACAAGAGAACGGTGGCCACTGAGGAGAAGCGTGAGCGAAGGAAGCAGGGCTCAACTTCTGGAGACGTTTTCCCTTGCGACACCTATGGGAAGTGCTGCGCATCCAGAATCGGCCTCTTCTCCCATATTATGAGGACACACACCGACAGATAAGCCTGTCTGCCTACTCATCCGTCGGTCCGACGGGAGACTCCATCATAGACTCACTTAAAAAAAAAGATATTACAAAAAAGACAGGAATAAAATCTCACTGATCAAAGCTATCGAAGCATTTTTGCATATTCTGATCGTTATCGAGATTTCTAAATGTTATGACGTAAGAAATCCAGTTAAATTTTTCCCCATTCATATGCATTACAGTACATTTGCATAAGGTTTCACGTGTACTTTTAAACATCACCAGGTATATCATTTATGAAAATTATAAACAAGACCGGACCCAGTCTAGTATCTAGGCGAACATTACTGATAACTTTAGTTCCTTCTGAGCGGGAATAGCCCATCCTCACTCATGTTTTTTTTTTCATGGAAACTAATTACACACTCAGATAGTTTAACAACTATGCCTCTTGCTGCAAGATTCATTGATACTGTCTGACGCGAGGCCCACTCACATGCTTTTTGGAGTGCAGGTATATAACATTTATTGTTTCTCAAGAAGCCAGTTTAAAAGTGAAATCAAACTATTAGACGTAATGGAAGCGATAAGAAACTCTAGAGAGAGTTTGACAATACAAGGTCTTTGGAGATAAAGCCCCCCTCAGTCAAGTGTTTCGGCCCTTAACCCCTTACAGTTTTAAGGGCAGAAACACGTGACTGATGGGGGCTTCTTCTCTGAAGACCTTGTATTATCCAGCTCTCCCTAGAGGTTCTTATCACTTGCATTACGTTTAATAGTTGAGTTACACATGGCCTCCTACGGCTTGAAACCGTGCGACGATGTGCTTTAAATCCATCATCAAGTACTTTACACTGGAACTGCGATTGACTGACTCAAAAACTTTGCATGAACAAGCGAGTGCACACACAAACCCGCACACACTATCAGCAGAAGCCCAAGAAGCAATTAGGCAACAAGATGAGAGACAGAACGGAAAATATGTCTTTTGAAGAGATCTAGAAGGACTTTAGGTCGAAAGTAGGTAACAAGGTGCAGTCTGGTTTTTTACATTAAAAATGGTAGCTAGTTTGTAATCTGTCCTGTGAGAAAAGGGCAGCCAGTGCAGTTTCTCAAGAAGAGAGGTTATATGGGTTTGTCTGGGTGTTCTGGATATCAGCCTTGCGGCACAGTTCTGAGTTTTTGGAGTGTTTGAAGGAGATCATCAAGGATGCCAATTGTAAGAGAATCAGCGTAAGCAGTTCTGTTTCGTTTTCAGTTACAATGAGGTGTCAAAGCATACGAACTGATCCGTCTACACTACACCTCATGCGCTGTAACAAAAGTCGCGATGAGATGAAGAAAAGAAGTTACACGGGTTTTGGCAGCCTCAACAGTGAGATAGTGAACTGTCATGGCTGTTCTAAGTTCAATTTTGCATCCTGACATAGTCATGAACATGGTCTTTCAAACAAATCTTTACCGGTGGTTACTTAGAACCAGTACTGCTTCAGCCTATGTATCATTTAGTTGTAGTTTATTTTCAGTGATCAGCTAATGTTTGAAGACAAAACACAACGGGGAGAAGTCCAGTTAAGGCTTTATTGAAATGATTTGTTCCACAGAATGCCCGTAGCTTTAATTCTAATCGACAATTTATCAACCTGTCCTTGGCAATAGAATGCGATGAGCATAACTCAAAGTCAATTCAATTATATAATGTGATTTACGTTTAATTAAAAAAAACTATTTATCATTAAATCATAATCGCTAAATCAAGTAAAAATAACCTCTCTCTCTCTCTCTCTCTCTCTCTCTCTCTCATAACCAAGGAATACTATGGGAATAAGTAATGGTAACAAAACTAATTCGCTTGCAGCATATAACTCGCGAGCACCAACGCTGAATCGCAATGATAATTAACTTCTTTCACCAGGCCACCTCCCCAACCCCCATCTCTCTCCCTCCCTCTCTCTCACTTTCTCCTGTCACACACCGCTCACTTTCATGTGAATCCATCAATTAAAAGAGCGAGACATGGCGAAGAGAGCGAGAGAGGGCGAGGGGGACAGAGACACAGAGAGAGAGAGAGAGAAACAGAGACGTTCCCAGAAGGGTACTGGTAGGATAAATACAGAGAGAGAAAACCAGTGGGAGAGGGACAAACACGTGTACATGCACGAGAGGGAGAGAGAGATAAAGGGGAGAGAGAGAGAGAGAGAGAGAGAGAGAAACAGAGTTTTCAGGCCACCAAAAGTTTCAAGAAGTTATCAAAGCGGTCGAACTGATCCATATATGCTACACCACATCAACTGAAAACATTTTTAAAAAGGTGAGCAGATGCCTGATCCTACAAACCCAAAGCGCAGATCAGGCCTTCAGGAGAGACAGACAGTCATAATTTGTTATTTATCAAGAAAAGAAAGGTGGAGAGGCGAGGAAGAGAGGAGTGAATGACCGTAGGTGGAGGAAACGTGGGAACTTTGGGGGGAAGGGTGGAGGCGGAAGAATTTGTCAACCGACCGAAATAAAGAAAACGTGAAGACAGAGAAAAAAAGACAGAAACAGAGATACAGAGAGATCGACAAAGCCACAGGAAATACAGAAATCCAGCGGTATTTGAATGGGTACTGAACGAAGTGGGAGAAATGGACAGACAGACAACTTGACATTTCGTTGTCATTACCTGGAGACTAGAAAAGCAAATGCTAAGGGAGAAGGAGAAAGAAAATAACCGGAGGCGACCAGAATTTCTGATGCCAACCTGAAAGTCACTATATGGCTTCAAGAAATTGTGAGTTCAATACAAAGAGTCTATATTATTCCAAAGACGACTGTGTGCTTGTCAATGCGCCCATGAGTCAAAAAAACAATAATGAGGATGATGAAGACAGCACAGGTGGTATTTATGGTGTGTGTGTGTGTGTGTATGTGCGTGTGTGTGTGTGTGTGTGTTTCTCTCTCTCCTCTCTCTCTCTCTTTCTCTCTCTCTTTCTCTTTGAAGACATGGGAGGGGCACTGGACGCGTTTTCATTTTCTCTCTCTCTCTCTCTCTCTCTCTCTCTCTCTCTCTCTCACACACACACACACACACACACACACACACACACACACACACACACACACAAACTAGCAGTCACCTGCTACATTATATTTCCTCTTCAAAAAATTGCCAAAGCAATTTCTGTTACTACCGAAATCAGAAACAAACACAACCCAATGACGTGCTCACAAACAGCGTGTACAGTGCCCAATACCCGATCTGAACAAGGTCCCACAGCCAGGCCTCTGGAAAGGAGGACCTCACACGACGTGTGGCTGATGCAGAACCTGGGGTGGAAGGTACCCGGTCACCCGGACCACGACTGCCTTCAGGGTAGTACCCAGCTGATGCCGACACCCGCATCCTCATTACCCGCGGCCCCTCGTGTAGAAAGCGACCTTTGTTCGTTGATTAGTGGATTAGTAACACAAACATTAAAGTGAAGCATCCATAGTTAGCGTTGCAAAACCATGGTCCAATTCCTATGGTTAAGGTACATGATCCCACAGCTATGGTTAAGGTACATGATCCCATAGCTATGGTTGAGGTACATGATCCCATAGCTATGGTTAAGGTACATGATCCCATAGCTATGGTTGAGGTACATGATCCCACAGATATGGTTGAGATCCCACAGATACGGTTGAGGTACATGATCCCATAGCTATGGTTAAGGTACATGATCCCATAGCTATGGTTGAGGTACATGATCCCATAGATATGGTTGAGGTCCCACAGATATGGTTGAGGTACATGATCCCACAGATATGGTTAAGGTACACAAACACACACAAAGTAGTCGTGAATGTGGCCACCTCCCCAAAGCCAGTTGCCAAGAATAAAAGGGGTTAAAAGGAGCAAGTTGTTAGGCTTTAAAGGAGAAAACTGGATAGATTACCAACAGATACAGGTTTGCATGGATCACTGTTCTAGAATGATTGATGGTTGTTGACTGTACACGGATGAGCAGGGCCAGTTAGACACATCACTTTGCGCAGAAAATGACGAAGGTCACAATGTTAAAGATGAGCCATCAAACACAGGTGTGCCCGTAACGCCGTGTTAGCAACCAAAGCTCATTTTGAAGAGTTGAAGTTTTGTTGTATTCTGTTTCGTATCTTTCAGCTTGTGCATGAAAAGAAACATCTACTTTTCTACGTGAATGAAATTACTGCATCTTTAGTCAAAACCATCATGTAAATGCTCTGTTATAATACTTGCATTAAAAGTATGTACATCATTAAAGAACTACGACACATACACGAAATGGCAATCCTCAGTTGATGGTGAAATCAATTTCCTAAAACTGCATTCACATTTGTCCATGAAACTTTTTTTTTAATTAAACATCACAGAAACACACTATCTATGTCACACACACACACACACACACACACACACACACACACACACACACACCGTTATATCTAAGACACAGTCAATATAGTATTACAATACATAACAGAATATCATTAAAAAGCTAAACCAAATGTCACTGACAACCAACAGGAATACAAGTACAGATCATAGCTGCTGAAAGTTTACTTATCCCATGCAACAACACACGATAACAACAATAATTGCAACAACATCCATTAACAAAACAACACACACAGAGCGCGCGTGTGTATGTACAGACAGACAGACAGACAGACAGACACACACACACACACACACACACACACACATGTGCACATCATTCAGGTCACATCAAATAACACACCTGCGGACATAGAAAAATTGTCCTTCAAATTTAGAACAGCAAAGAGAACAAGCCAGTTACAACAACCATATTCATAAATTCAGCACACTGAGTCTTGATTCACTCAGAGAAATGCAGTATACAAGTGTCATTCATTATCATCGTCGTCATCTTCAATATCATTATTGTAGTTGTTGTTGTTATTATAATCATTATGAAATATACAATACACAAAAATGCTGTCTACATTTTCATCAACCAACATCGATAATTTTGCTAGATGTTATAATTTTTTTTTCAATGATGGTACAGAAAAAGGCATTGTCGAAATTCATTTAACAGTTCGATGTAAAACGAAATGCACGTACTTGTCCAAGCACATACTCGCATATGAGCACGAACAATGAGAAAGCAAAACAAAACCAGAACAAACTCGACAGAAACAAACACATCAGTCGATCGACAAACTATCACCTAATCTTTCACGTGAGCAGGGAACGATGGGCAAAATAATGTGAAACAGATCAGGTCAGTTTCCATCGAACACAACCACAATACAGCAACAGGGAACAACTGAACTGTAGTTCTTGTGAGCGCAAAGAGAGAGAGAAAGAGAGAGAGGGAGACAGAGAGAGAGTGGGGTGGGGGGTGGAAGTCGGATGAAAAGGTTGAAAAACAAGCCAACCGGCCAGCACAAGACAGTAATCACAGCTGTAACTCACGGGCAGTTTCCTTCTTATGAATGTATCCATCGGTCAGCATGGCCACCCGGGCTTCCTGGAAACAACCAGAACGGCGGGCACTGATCGGGGTAGTGTTTGTCATGACATCAGTCAGATAGGGGTAGTGTTTGTCATGACATCAGTCAGATAGGGGTAGTGTTTGTCATGACATCAGTCAGATAGGTGTAGTGTTTGTCATGACATCAGTCAGATAGGGGTAGTGTTTGTGATGACATCAGTCAGATAGGGGTAGTGTTTGTCATGACATCAGTCAGATAGGAGTAGTGTTTGTCATGACATCAGTAAGATAAGGGTAGTGTTTGTCATGACATCAGTCAGATAGGTGTGGTGTTTGTCATGACATCAGTAAGATAGGTGTGGTGTTTGTCATGACATCAGTCAGATAGGAGAAGTGTTTGTCATGACATCAGTCAGATCGGGGTAGTGTTTGTCATGACATCAGTCAGATAGGGGTAGTGTTTGTCATGACATCAGTCAGATAGGGGTAGTGTTTGTCATGACATCAGTCAGATAGGTGTAGTGTTTGTCATGACATCAGTCAGATAGGGGTAGTGTTTGTCATGACATCAGTCAGATCGGGGTAGTGTTTGTCATGACATCAGTCAGATCGGAGAAATGTTTGTCACGACATCAGTCAGATAGGGGTAGTGTTTGTCATGACATCAGTCGGATAGAAAAAGTGTTTGTCATGACATCAGTCAGATAGGGGTAGTGTTTGTCATGACATCAGTCAGACAACGGTCTTTGTTCAGTTCCCAAAATCTGTCTGTCGGTCAGCCTCCGTGTGACTGACACCCTCATGTTTTCAATATTTGTCTGAATGCGCGCGTCTGCATCTGAAAACACACAAGCCAGCAGTGCACATGCGCGTGCTGTGTGTGTGTGTGTGTGTGTGTGTGTGTGTGTGTGTGTGAACGTGCACACGTACTACGTGTGTATGCATGTTCATAGTGAGTGCCTTGTAAAGCACGCGCGTTGGTGTCCTCACTTACTCGTGAGCGTTTCGAGCTTTTTGGTCAAGTGTGGAGATCAGTCAAGCGTGGAGATTTGTGTGAGGTCATCCAGTTTGTGTGTTGTCACTGCGTCGTGTCTACTTACCATGAACACCCCGTCGGCGTCCTTACTGAGGGAGGGGAAGGGCCATCCGCAGATCCTCATCAACGGCCAGAAACTGTGGAAGCCTGACCCGTAGCCGTACCTCAGCAACTCCTCGTCCACCTGACCGAAATCACAGTCCGTCAGTCAGTCAGACAAGCGGTTCATTCAGGGAGGAAGAAAGAAAGAAAGAAAGAAAAGAAAGAAAGCACTAGGAGTATTCAGTTTCAGTAGCTCAAGGAGGCGTCACTGCGTCGGACAGATCCATATATGCTACACCACATCTGCCAAGCAGATGCCTGACCAGCAGCGTAACCCAAAGGGCTTGGTCAGGCCTTGAGAAAAAAAAATCAATAAATAAATCAATAAATAAATACATACATAAAAAAGGAACTACTACTACTACTAATAATAATATGTATAAGGCGCAAAAACTTGATGAAGTCGATTAAAGAGCACACACATATAATAATAATATAACCACTTACACACAAGCCTACCCACCCATCCACTAATTTCAAAACAAAAAAGTGTCCCCAGAAACAACAACTGCTGATGCTGGAGACTGTAGAGAGCAGGGCTAGGAGTAGCAATGGGGTATCAAATCAGCAGACCACCACAATGATTTTGTCAACAGTTTCCACCGGTCAACTGACTCATGGACTACTGATGGCTATGTCGACAAAGCGACTTCAGTCAACGAATTCATTTCACATTGAGCAACCACGTCTACTGACGCATCATGTCTAAATTTTCTTGAACGAACGATTTCATCCTTATTCTCCCTCCCCATATGCCCCTACATTCAGAGAAACGCCCCGTACAGCAGATTAAACGCTTTCACAGAACTGAGTCAAGGAACTGATCACATCACTGCTTGGTTGATGTCTTCCGCCATATTCATCACTCTTGTCCAAAGTGACGCCATCAACAAAGGCATCCGCTCATCTTCGTTTTGTTTGTTTGCTTGTTTGCAGCAGATGTGATGTAGCGCACACGGATCAGTGTACACGCTTTTAGACACCCACTGGAAACTGAGAACTGACCATGTCCTTGGTGATGTCGTTGCCGGACTTGAGGAGCTTGACGCTCTTGTCCACAGACAGCAGGAAGACTACGGAGTTGGGCCTCGTTCTGACTGTCATGTCCACCTGTTCTCCGGGCTTCACCTCCCGCTTGTTGAAGCTCACGTTCATCTGTAATGTCAGGGTGGACACGAAAACAAAGTGTTACGTACTGCTGAAGCTCACGTTCATCTAGACAAGAACACAAAGTGTTACGTACTGTTGAAACTCACGTTCATCTGGACAAGAACACAAAGTGTTACGTACTGCTGAAACTCACGTTCATCTGGACAAGAACACAAAGTGTTACGTACGGTTGAGCTCTCGTTCATCTGGACAAGAACACAAAGTGTTACGTACTGTTGAGCTCTTGTTCATCTGGACAAGAATACAGAGTGTTACGTACTGTTGAGCTCTCGTTCATCTGTTATGTCAGGGTGGACAAGAACACAAAGTGCTACGAACATATCAGCATAGGGACAAGCCCGGAGCTCCCTTTTTTGAGGAAGTGTCTGGGTTTATTCCAGTGTACCTTTTATTTTTTTTTTTTACCTTTGTGCTGGTGGAATCGGTAGCATGAGCAGCATTGACTTGAAGTTGCGTACCTTGTAAGCGGAGAGAGTTACTTCTGTTTAATGTTGTTACGTACGTATATGTAGCCGATGCATTAAAGTGTTACGTACACATGTGGAACAAACTGCTTTAACGAACTGCTTAAAAAAACAATGCGTTAGAAATTTCTGTACATATCTGGAACACAATGCAGTAAATATATGTGGTACACAATGCTTTTAAGATGTTTCATATTTATGTGGATCACAATAGATTAAAATTGTTTCGTACATATGTGGAATTGATGCATTTATTAATCTACTTCTTGTTGTGCCTGTGTTACTCTGATGCTGAAGGGTCGATGTTCTGAGCAGTTTTCTCTTTTCTCTTTGCAATGTATAGATTATATTTGTATCAGTAGATCTGCGTGTGATTCCATTTTAGAAACAGTGTGTGTGTGTGTCTGTGTGTGTGTGTGTGTGTGTGTGTGTGTGTGTGTGTGTGTGTGTGTGTGTGTGTGTGTGTGTGCGTGCGTGCGTGCACACGCACACATACACTCACGCACGCACACATGCACGCGTTGCTCACCATACGCCGAGATGACGTATCTATCTTGACAGTCAAACTGTCCACCACCACTTCGCCATCGGGCCTGAAGTAGAAGGCCAGGACCCGACAGTCGGGCGCCATGTTGACAGTGACCCTAAAGGTCGCCGTGAAGTTCCGCCGGTGTTCGTCAACAGCTTCCGCTTCCGCTTCCTCCACCAGCATCCCTTTGGTCAGCACCTGACCGGATCAGAATCAGAATCAATTTTAATTGTCACCTCGATCTTAGCTAGGTTTATAAGACACACATACGCAGTCACACACACACCACTCGCACACAACAGTACGATAACAATAAATGAAACAAAACAGAACCGGAAACTGAATTAATTATTTATCCGATGAGGCCGTTTTGGCGGCATCTAAAAACAAATTTTCCTAACATTTCTACAAGCTGACCAAGAAACTAACACAAGTAATTAAGACACAGAAAATGACAAAGAGAGAGAGGGAGTGAGACAGGGACAGAGACAGGGACAAACAGATATAGAATAATATGTGTGGATAAGGATGGAGGAAACACTGATATTGTTGAAGAGGAAAGAGCGTTTTGAGGAAGAAAAAAAACGAAAATGGAAAAAAAGGTCATTATCTTTCAGTTGCTTGTTTATTTCCTGCTGTTGCAGCAACTGACTGCTTGTGTGTGTGACGTTTGTGCCTATGTGTGGGTGGGTGGAGTGTGGATTTGGAGTGTTCAGGTGACTGTAATGTATTGTATTTAGAAAAAGTGGGATGGGTGCAGTTAAGGTGGAGAGTGAATGGAGTCAGAGGAGGAGGGTAAGGGGGCTTTTCAGAGTGGGAGGGGGGAGGGGGATGTGTGGGTATGCTGAACCCAAATCCATCAACAACATTTCGTGGGATTTTATCACGAAAACCCGAAATATACACTGAAAACGGAATGGAAAGTCTTCATGTAAAAAAACAATAAAATGGGTATATCATTTTAAATACATATTCCATCTTAACTTTTACATTCTTTTCCCTCTTTTGCTCTATCGCCACATTAATTCATTTCTTTTGGTTTTGTTCTGTTTTCATTACCTGTGTCTGCAAGTTAGTCCCATACAGGTAGAAAAGAGAAGCGAGTGTATAGTTTGGAATCTTACCTGGTAGATCAACCTCTTCACGGGTTCCGTTGTCACTATGTTCACGGTAGTTTCATGTCCTGCCTGTAACACATTCAGCCAACCAAACCAATCGTCATTATGGAATCCTCACAAACAGCTCAAGAACTTAACAAAAGGTTTCCGTTCTATGATTCTGTTTTGTGCACGCGTGCAGTGGTTCAACAGTATGAACACATTAACGACGAAAATTGTTTTTACAGCGGATGCATACATTTCCAAATGAGATTTCTATAGCTTAACTCTCCATACGAACGGCGAAAGAGACGACGTTAACAGCGTTTCACCCCAGTTACCATCATCAAAATATTGCAAGCGGAAGGCTCTTATACTGAAGAGGTGAATGTTGACAAAGAATACCACAATTCTGACGACGGAAGCTAAAGGTTGGGTCATTGAGACACCCACTGGACATCCGAGGGGTCTGTGTAGAGGAGAAGAGAGGACTGGCTCTACTGAGTGAGTTAACATAAAACTAAAAAGATGGGAAAATAAAAAGGGGACGAAACCCACAGAGTTCTTCATATTTTTATTCCCAGTTCATATATACAAATACTCCTGCAACCCACACCGAATTAGTCTTCAACTACTTGTACACCGGCCTCCTATTTCGGGACATCGCATTTCCACTGTGACAGGAAGTCAGAGAATCAGACATACAGAAGATGAGTCATGCACTGGTCTGCTTCTGAAATCTGTCAGTGACTTGAAATCATCATTGCTGTTGCAGTGTTGTACTGATACGAAACTGAATCTTCGTCTTTCGGATGAAACAGCTGATGGTCAGGATTTCACATGACCCGTACTGCAGTATGATGTAGTAAATGTCCGTGCTCAGCACAGGAATTGTACAGCCTGTATGTCTTTCTTTTTACATGGCCCACACTGAACTGAAGCTTCTTTCTTTCCCTTGGCTCACTATGACGTGCAAATCAGGATTTTCTCATGTCTCACTATGACATGCAAATCAGGATTTTCTCATGTCTCACTATGACATGCAAATCAGGATTTTCTCATGTCTCACTATGACATGCAAATCAGGATTTTCTCATGTCTCACTATGACTTGCAAATCAGGATTTTCTCATGTCTCACTATGACATGCAAATCAGGATTTTCTCATGTCTCACTATGACATGCAAATCAGGATTTTCTCATGTCTCACTATGACATGCAAATCAGGATTTTCTCATGTCTCACTGTTACTTGCATGCAAAGCGTTCATGTTCCATGGCCGACTTTGACCTGCAAATTATTTGTTTTTCTCTTACCTGCTTTGTTTTGGAAATCATTGATTTTCCGTGATTATGACTTGCAAATCATGAATTTTCTCTGGCCCAAAGGAAAGTTTACACAAACAGCAAAATGTCCACTCAAGGTCTGCCTCTATGATGTTCTGTATGCGAACGGCACAAAGCAGAATTAGTTTCAGCCAGTAAATTACTTCAGCCCATAGCTACCTTGTTTTCAAGCGTATCACTTATGTCGTGTTCAGCTTATTTGTGGAGTCATCCTCCTCGTTTTTGTGAAAGGCATGATAGGTCGAATCAACAGTGGCCGGGCACAACAGCCGAGTGGTTAAAGCGTTGGACTTTCAATCTGAGGGTCTCGGGTTCGAATCTCGGTGAAGGTGACTGGTGGGTAAAGGGTGGAGAATTTTTCGATCTCCCAGGTCAACAGATGTGCAGACCTGCTAGTACCTGAACCCCCTTCGTGTGTGTACGCAAGCAGAAGATCAAATACGCACGTTAAAGATCCTGAAATCCTTGTCAGCGTTCTGTGGATTATGGAAACAAGAACATACCCAGCAAGCACACCCCCTAAAGCGGAGTATGGCCGCCTACATGCTACATGGTGGGGTAAAAACGGTCATATACATAAAAACCCACTCGTGTACATACGAGTGAACGTGGGAGTTGCAGCCCACGAACGCAGAAGAAGAAGAATCAACAGTGTAATTGTCAGCACTCGGTGTTTTGGGGTTGTTTTTTGTTGTTGTTGTTTGTTGTTGTTGACAAACTCTGGGATACTCGTCAGGCGTCAATTGAAAGGAGTAACATGAATGACTTTCTTCTTCGACCTTCCTAATTATTATTTCCCTTCATTTATCAGATGATGAAACATGACAGTCATATGGGAGGAGCGTGATACACTTTCAAAATGTCAAAGAGAGAGAGAGAGTGACAGACAGACGGACAGACAGAGACGAAGAGAAACGACTTATTTCAATGGCGGAAAAGAAGAAAAGCAGCAGCAACAACAACAACAATAGCGAGTACCAGAGGTTCACATGGTCAGAGTGCATACCTTGGGGTTATCTTCTTGAGCCTGGATCTGAACATAGTTCTGGCTTGGCGATTCCGACTGGCCTGCTGAATGAAACATCTCCTCTCCAAGCACTTTGACCTGCACACAGCAATCGTCATTTATCCTCAATGTCTCACATGTACAACACATTAAACTATATGAAACTAATATGAAACTGTGGGGGACAATGCTTTCATTTCTGAATGAATGGCGGATCTACCTGAGTTTGTCATACGTGCAACTGAGCCTGAATAGCATGTAAATGAAGACTATTTCTTGCTTCCTATCGACAGATACATGATTCAGATTATTTCATACGTAGACGTGGGAAGTGCTTTTCCTTGATTCCTGAATGGGAAATAAATGTATTGGATTGTGTCACATATAAAACTAGGGAGAGAAAGAATAACCGAAACAGACGCTTTCCACACGTTGGAACATGTGGCCACTGGCCCAGGAGGTGCAGGAATAAGCAGATAATAACCACTAAATTACTTGACAGGTCGATCTAAATTTAAACACGACGCAACAGACAACAATGCAGTGCAATAGAACACAATACGACACGGCACAACACAACACAACAGAACACAGCACAACACAATAGAACACAACACGACACAACACAACACAGCACGAAACAGTAGAACACAACACAGCACGAAACAGTAGAACACAACACAGCACGAAACAGTAGAACACAACACAGCAGAACACAACACAGCATGACACATTACAACACAACACAACAGAAAACAGCACACAACACAACACGACAAAATACAACAGAACACAACACAACACAATACAACACAACACGGCACAGCACACAACACAACACAACCTACCACTATGTTCAACATGCTGGCGTTGGAGGGTACATCCACGTCCACAGCCAGGTAACCGTTGGCCGTCAACCGCTTGGACACCACAGTCAGCACGTGCGTCTCAGTGCGCATACGTGTCTCCGGAATCACAACCTTCTTCTTCTCCTTCTCCTCCCCTTTATCGTCTTCCTCGGGTTCTCGAACGAGAGTCATGTTGTAATAAGTGACGTGCTCGCAGGTGAAGTTGAAGGTGACCTCGATGTCCTGGAAGTTCTCGAAGAGGGAGTCGTCGAACTTGGTGATCCTCACCTGGGGCCAGCGAAGATGAGTTGTAGAAACAGAAGACATATTCTGTAGCATTTTGAAGAAGATTTATTCAGCTATTGTTTTTTTGTGTTTTTTGTTGTTGTTGTTCTTGTTTTGTTTTGTTTTGTTTTGTTTGTTTTTTTTAATCGAACTTGGTGATCCTCACCTTGGGCCAGCGAAGAAAAGTTGTAGAAACAGAAGACATATTCTACAGCATTCTGAAGAAGAGTTGATTCATTCAAAGTCTTTTTTTTTAAGTCACTAACCTGGTGTGAACAGAGTATAAATGAATTAACGTTAAAAACAAAATCAATTCCAGAAAGAGTTTTGGGTGGAATCAACCTTGTATTTAAGGTAGTGTTCACATCATGTGAACTCGTGATAACCGATGAACGTAACACCAGTGTGTCAGTTAGTCAAAGCCGGTAACGTTCCTGTTATGAGAAAGAGAGAGAGAGACAAAGAGAGAGACAGAGACAGACAGAGAGAGACAGAGTGAGAGGGGGCTGGGGTGTGGGATTGGAAGGGATCTGGGTAGGTGGAGGGGAAGGGTTCGAGTAAGTTCAATGAATTGATGATATCACCCCTCAACAATTAGCAATGATAATTATTAACTGATGAAATTTTGAAAATGCGTAAAGGTTAACAACTGGACTGTTTCATGTTCTATGTATAGTACATACCAATTTAAGAACATATTGTAGCTGAAGAACTATTAACAACTGAAAAAAAAAATTCACACACACAAACACACATTTTTTTCAGTACTGAATTGTTCTTCTATACAATATGTTCTAATACCGATATGATACTCTACATAGTATATTAAACAATCATACTGTTAAATGTAATGCATTTTCAAAATGTCATGTCAATAAACACACACACACACACACACATATATATATATATATATATATATATATATATATATATTATACAAAGCAGTATACCGTATCTCTTACCTGAGCAGGTTACTGTGTCTTAACTGAACAGTGTACCCTGTCTTACCTGAGCAGTGCGTTATGCGTTACCTTGAACAGTGTGTTATGTCTTACCTAAGCAGTGTGCCAAGTCTTACCTGAGCAGTGTGTCATGTCTTACCTGAGCAATGTACTTTGTCTCATCTGAACAGTGTGCTATGTCTTACCTAAGCAGTGTGCCAAGTCTTACCTGAGCAGTGTGTCATGTCTTACCTGAGCAATGTACTTTGTCTCATCTGAACAGTGTGCTATGTCTTACCTAAGCAGTGTGCTATGTCTTACCTGAGCAGTGTGTCATGTCTTACCTGAGCAATGTACTATGTCTCATCTGAGCAGTGTGCCATGTCTTACCTGAGCAATGTACTATGTCTCATCTGAGCAGTATGCCATGTCTTACCTGAGCAGGGAATCTGAGGCCTGCTTTGTAGGTCTTCGGTGTGCTCGACAGGAATTTGATCTTCACTTTCTGCCCAGTGAACCTGACTTTCTGTTCGGCTGACATGGATTTCATGGACTGTACGTCCGTCACATTCACGACGACTACAAATTGTTGGTAGTTGAGGTCTTTCTCTGTCAGTGTCCTAGTCCTTTTTATGTTGTTATTCCTTCTCACGAGTCCAAGCAATTGCGTCTTGAAGAAACTGAAGGGAAATTCGCCGTTCTTGTCCAACTGAAAACAAAACAAAACAAACAACAAAACATCCCGTATACATCTACAAATAAATGAAAAGAAAAGACAGAATAAGTAAAAGACAACTTGGCGAACCCCAAACCGAACATGAATTCTAGGACAACAAATACGTGTCTGAAATAACCCGAAACCAAGATGGTTTATCCTGCTCATGATGTTTTTCTGCAAATAACAACAAATGAACAGAGTGAGCGACGAGAAAAAACTGTTTCGAAATCCAACATTCAGCATTTGTCATTCTGATATGCATCTCCAAAAAAATAAACAAAAAATAAACAGAGCTGACATTCTTTTCTCAAGATTCATAACTTTAAATGTATTTGCAATTCTGACTTTAATCCTGTGTCTCAACACGAGAAAACGTTTCCTGTGTGTTGCCATACTTATCTGTAAGCGGAATATAACGACAAAGTAGGAACAGCGAAAGGAAATCCATACCCGGCCTGAAGTGGTGAGCATCGGTTGTGATATATTTTTGTTTTTACGGTAGAAGTAGGGCATCTTGACAGTCACCGTTGCCGTCGCTTTCGTCAAGGGTTTGCCGAAGGTGTACCTGGAGACAGGATCACACACCTCACTGGGCTGAACGAAGAACAGTTCACTCCAGGGGAAGGAATGGAAACAATAACATCAAAAATTAAATTTAAACAAAATGCAGTACTGAGATGTGGCCGCCCAGATTAACGGTCACGACTTACTTCGCCTTCCTTGGCACCATTCCTCAGGCCAGCACGTTCCCCCAACCCATTTCTTTTTGCTTTCCCCACTCCCGTCGATCGTGTTTATTTGTCTATTTGTTGACCGATTCATTCATTCATTGATTTATTTATTTACTTAACTATCTATCTGTCTATCTATCTATCTGTCTATCTATCATTCATTTACTTACTTTTATATCTATTTATTTTTGTTTTGCCAAGAAGGCAATTTTCTTTTCCAGGCAGTACAGCAAACAGATATTGTCAAATTAGTTTCAATGAGGCTTCACAGCATGCGGACTGATCCATATACGCTACACCATACCCGTTTAAAGACACAGTAGGGAAAGCGAGGCAGATGCCTGACCTACGAATTGACCCAACGTGTTGGTCTGGCCCAAAGAGATTTCCAAATGCTGCAGGAATGAAAAACCATAACAGAGGGATATTTATGAAAAGAAAGGAAATAAACTCGACAAATGAATGAATAAACATAATGGAGTACAATATAAAAAGTTAGACAAAAGAGAAGTATATTTTTAGCAAAATATAACTGCTTTGGTGGTGATCGTTTGAGAGAAAATAACCAAAATGGAACTGTTTTTGTTGTGATGATCATTTGAGAAAAATATAACCTTCGATGCAAAAAAAACAACAAGAGAGGCAAGGCCTTCAAGACTCACTTGTGATACACTTTTTAAAAAAATCCAAGATTTTTATGTATTGAGTATAATTTCAAAATGTAATGTTTAAGATGAAAAAGATCAGTTTAAAGCGAATTATGTCCCCTAGCATTAATTACAGAGTAATTTCCCTTTTTACTATCTGCACCAAAACGTTTGCAAAATAAATAAAACTTCCATGCTTAGCAAAAGAAGTTCCTGTTTGAACAAAAAATGATAATAATGACTGCTTTTGTTGTTGGGTCAGAATATCAGATCAAAGTGCCAAGTTTAGAGAATACAAAAAATATAAATATAACAGTAAATGCAGTTTGCATATAATTAGGTTTCTTTTTTTTTTTTTTTTTTTTTTGCCCATCCCAGAGGTGCAATATTGTTTTAAACAAGATGACTGGAAAGAACTGAATTTTTCCTATTTTTATGCCTAATTTGGTGTCAACTGACAAAGTATTTGCAGAGAAAATGTCAATGTTAAAGTTTACCACGGACACACAGACACACGGACACACACACACACACACACACACACACACACACACACACACACACACACACACACACACACACACACACAACCGAACGCCGGGTTAAAACATAGACTCACTTTGTTTTTTACACAAGTGAGTCAAAAAAACCACTTGGAGAATACATTTTTCAATTAAATTTGTTTCACGGTCATGCGTAACGATCTGTCATGTACAGCTAAACACACACTAACCTATATCATATGACAAAATGCAACGCCTTCATGGCGGACTGTGAATCCTGCTGAACAACGAAACCGAAAACGCCAAAGGTGAACTACCCAAATTGAAATAATATATTTGCTCATCACCAGAAATGAGTGTTTCTCGAACCAGTAAGTTGTGTCTGCTGGAAACGGAGCAATTTTACCTTAAGCACACCACACTGAACAACATCTCATGTTCTTTTACGATAATAGTATAAATCAATCAAACTTTCAAACTGTTCCTGTCTTCATCGTGGCTTTCTGTCTTCTGTAATTCGTATAACATCTTCAAACACATTTTCGGGCTTAATATATACAAGATAATCAGTCCGGACAGGTCCAGTTCATTCGAAAAAATTATAATTGACGGATCGGACCGCATTCTTCACTCGAAAAGGAGCAGATAAAAGGACCAATCAACACCTGCATCTCTGATTTACGAGGCTATATGTTTATTTTAACGGGAGACGATGGACTGACGTATAAACGGACGGACGGACGGACACAAACACACACACACACACACACACACACACACACACACACACACACACACACACAGAGTACAGCACAGCACAGCACACGCACATAAAAAAACGAAACAGGGATGTTTTATAGACTCGTGTTGTGTGTAAACATGTGAGCCAAAAACTGTCAAGTTCAAAAAGCTAGTCTTCGTCAATAAAAATGTGAATCTATAGCAGAAGCTTCTCCACAATAATTAAGGAGCTGGCATCTCTTATGTTGTAGCTAATTGCTGTGAGACTGTTCGTTCATTTGTACTGAAAACAGTTTGCAGGAGTAACCATGAAAATACCTTTTCCGAAGCAATCAATCCCTTTGTATTCTAATCCTACTCATTTATCGATGAAAATGGATAGGAATTTAATATACACTACAACAAGGTTACATTCGGTATTTCCGATCTCTTTCTTCATCGTCTCTGTTTTTGTAAGTTCAATGACTGTGACCTTATCGGCCTTTTATGTATGTGTGCTGAAGAAACTGAACTTCATTTTGCGTCTGTATACTCTGCTTTAAATGACCTTAGACATCAGTTAATTCCACAAAAATATCATAAATACCTACCCGTATTTCGACTTCCACTTCTTGTGACATCAAAAAAGGAAACTATTATAAAACAGTTTGCCCTTAAATGTGTATAAAGCATTTAAATTTCGTAGTGTGATACGTAGAAAAGTATAATTTGTTGCATTTTGTTCAGTTTTTAGTTCATCATTTATACATGTGTACTGTCAGAAGAATGACTGTTTTCAGTTTTACAGTGTTCACGGTACCCCCTTTCATAACAGGTCGTGGCCAGTACTGGTTAAAGCATCCGCGTCCGTATCTTTCCCCATCCCTCACTGAAGACAGCAAAAAAAAAACAAAAAAAAAAGAAGCTTACTTGGCCAAGACTTTTCCTTTCAGGGCGCTCTCTGAGGTGTGGACAACATGAGGCATCTCCAATGCGGCTTCAAACTTGGGCAGAACTGTGCAAAAAAAAAAAAAAAAAAAAAAAAACCCAGCTCACATCAACACTGCTATGAACTCTTGGCGAAACTGTCAAACATACGCACCTCACAAGTTAATCGACTCGAATAAATAAATTACAAAAAGAGAATCAACAAACAAACAGCTGTTTTCTTCTGCTGCATATGCACAGCACTCTCAGAGAATCAACACACGTGTTTACATTCTGGAAAGAGTGCTGGTCATCCACATAGATCATGGGCGTAATTGTTCATTATCACAAACACATTTCTGCACGCACGCAAATGCACGTAATAGAACAACGAATTTATTCATTTCTGTTTTGAGCAACGGAGCAGGTGTAGGATAACTCAGCAAACTAGAAGAAATAGAATATATATATATATTATGTGTGTGTATGCATATATATATATATATATATATATATATATATATATATATATACATTCATATACATTCATACATATACATTACTAAACTGAAAAGAATGACCAAGATAAAAGTCTGTTTTTGTCAATTCGATAACTTCTTCGCCGAAGAAAACTGTCGGTTTGACAGATGACATCGGTCGGCAAAAACTATAAACAGATTTTGGAGAGCGAAATTGATATAATGCACAAGAAGCAACACTGACATTTGGTCATGCCATTTTACAAAACATTCATCACCCACTCCAGACATGCCACACGTATTGTTTTCTCTCGTGCACAATCGTGCACGTACAAAGAAATGTTGGATCACGTGGTATGTGACTGTTGACAAGGGGAACAATCAGTTACTAATAGTGTTCATAAATGGCGAACACAAAAACACCAATCATTGCAAAATGAACATCAGCTCAAAACACGGACGACTATTCGGCATGATAGTGTTAAATGGAAAAACAGAGAGATAACAGTAGCACAGCGGTATATAATTCCTATAATTCGTGTCAATCAATCGCAAAGACAATAAAGGTGTACAGTATCATGTATTTCAACATTTGCTGCATCAAGTAAAGTGCTGCCCAGGTTACTTTAATCCATAACAACTCGCTCATGCAAGACGAGAGTATTCATATTACCTAACATTGATAGAATCACAAAAACATATTGCTTATTCCAATATCAAACGAAAACAACACAACATCGAAAACTTCCAGTGGTATGCGCACCAACACAATATCAACCAGCAATCTACCCCTGA
>NC_134882.1:5096748-5204248 GCF_041734735.1 Babylonia areolata
AACGTACCCGCACAAAAATGTCCATAGGGTCAACACGAATGGTGAGATTCGGATTCATGGCCAGAACACGGAATTTGACTGGAAGAGAAATAAATAATGAATATAATTATATGTTCAATAATTATGTTCACTGATCACACATTTCATTTTTATCACAATCCCCCGTGCTAATGAATAAAGAACAATTATAACAATTGTAATATTTATGATGGTTATAACAGATAACGTATTCCTGCATGTGTTGCGCGCGCGCGTGTGTGTGCGCGTGCGGGGGTATGTGTGCATGTGTGAGCATGTGCGCGTGCGTGCGTATGTGTGTGTGTATGTGTGTGCGCATACGCGCGAGCGTGTGTGTATGTATGTGTGTGTATGCGTATGTGTGCATGTATGTGTGTGTGCATACGCGCGCGGGTGTGTGTATGTATGTGTGTGTGTGTGCGTGCGTATGTGCACATGTGTGTGTGTATGAACGCACGTGCGTGTGTGTGTGTGTCCATGCTCTGCGCGTGTGAATCCTTCACCTGTCTGTCCCGGCTTGTACTTGGCCTTGTCAGTCTGCACAAAGATGGAGAAGGACTTCGCCTCCGCCCTGAGTTGAAGGGACTGGTTGAATTTGACCTCTCCGCTACCCGACACGTGCAGCACGTACTTGCTCCTGTAGGACGTGTCCATGTGGTTCGGCAGCTGTGGTTCAAGATTCAAGATTTTAATTCCAAAACGTCCCCTTAGGGGTACATAGAAAAAAACAAAATCGGAAAAAGGCAAACAATATTCATAGCGACAATGTAAGTGGCAGTGTTACACAGTACATGAGTGACTTGCAATGGTCAGAAACTAACACCGCCAGAAGAGCGGTTCAAACACTGACCAAGGAGGGATATCAAAAAGTAAACGGTTCAGGTTGTTTCGAACGTGTGTGTGTGTGTGTGTGTGTGTGTGTGTGTGTGCGTGTGTGTGTGTGTGTGTGTGTGTTTGTGCGTGTGTGTGTGTTTATGTGTTTGTTTGTTTGATTTGTGCGCGCGCGTGTGTGGTGTGGGATGGAAGAAATTGGAGAACAGGGACTGACACTGTTGATTAGGTTGTTGTTGATGGTTGTGGTGGATGTGAACAATGGGTGTAGTGGGAAGTTGCTTTTTTTTTCCTTTTTTTTTAACAGAGGAGAGGGGCATGATGAAAGATGTTGCAGTGGTTGTGAGCGATGATGGAAAAGCCTTGGACTGCGCTTCGTTCGTTTGTTTTGGTTGACAGGGCGGTGTGGTGGCGCGATAAAAGCCGTGTGATCAGGGCAGTGGGTGGGGGGGCGTGCGTGACTGTCGTGGTCAGAATCCATGCAGTTCGCCTGATTTTTTTTTTTTTAAAATGGTGGTGGGGGTACAGGTGAATCCTAGCACCCCCGTAGCCCCCCACCCCACCCCCTCCCACTCCCCAGGCCCCCATCCCCTCCGCAAAGCCCCAAATAGTTATCGCTTTGGTGGTGGTGGTGGTGATTGGTGGACGTTGGGGTTGTGGGTTAGGTCGAGTGAAAGTGGACAGAGTATTTGTGTTGAAGTTTGGGTCATGGTTAAAATTGGTTTGGTCGGGTTATTCCGTCACAGTTCCAGTGTCGGCAGTCCGCAGGGAACCATCGATGTTAGGTCCCCAGGAGGGCACAGACCAGAGGAGACCCTGCACTGCTGCCGAGTCACTTCGGTGGTGTTCAGTGGTGCCTGTTCTGATATAACGTACTCAGGACACCACCTACTAAGCCCCCTGCTAACGACAATAATGGCTTAGTCGCGGAGCCAGACTGAGTGAGCGTCCCTCCCAGAGTGGAGACCGCCACCACCACGTCCCTCAGACAACAGCCCCCCACGAATCTGCCGACACTGAAGACATTGACAGGACTCATCCCAAGCACAGAAATGGAGGAGTATCGAAACTGAGGTCACCATGAAAGCAGGGTATGAAAGGCCACAGACTTTGAGACTGTTTTGTCTGTATTGATGATGATGGAGGAGGAGGAGGATGACGATGACGATGTTGCCATGGAGGTCCATTTTGGTTTGGGACTGCGTGACAAGGCTGTACTCTACGCTTCCTGTCATAATGATATCCAGGCGTTAACCAGGCCCGAGAGATACAGACACCTGCAGTGTTGGTCAGGTAATTAGAGCAACACACCCAAAGACGCATCCTTGAAGTGGATGACACTCGACTGTGTGGTCCCAGTCTCCCCATTTAAGCCACGGGCCGAAAAACCCATCTCCGCTGGGATTCGAACCCGCGTCCTCCCAGCCGTCAGTCCGCGACGCTAACCACTTCGCCACGGCGGCTGGTAACTGGGTGGATTTCTGGTTTAGATGGGATGACCCGGGCTTTGGGTGAACTGGGTGGATTTCCTGTTTAGTTGGGATACCCGGGTTTTGGGTGAACTGGGCAGAGATGTGCTGAACTGGAATCGATTTGAGTTTGGGGGCTGGCTGGGTTGGACAGGCTGGGATCGATTCGGGACGTACTGTCTTGGGTCTGGCTGGGAAAAGCTAGGCTGTGCGAGTGCTTGATTGGTTGGTTCAGATGTGTGGCTTTGATCTTAGTTGAGTGGGTAGTATTTTTACTGTTAATTTTTACGCTGGTATGAGCTTGCATATCAGTTTGGCTGTTAAAAAATGTGATGTATTTGTGAATGTATCCAATGAAATACTTACTGTGTGAGACAAGTTTAGTTTTGAAATATCCATTTTTGTGTGTGAAATCACTGCATGCTATGATAAGGTATTTGGTAAGTTAATCTCTTTTCTAATGTTGGATGTTCAAATTCCTTCTTCGTATGCTTTAGTGTAAGGTGGTTTATACTCACGTCAAGGTGAATGATGCTAGATCCACCTGAAAAAAGAAAAGAAGAAGAAAATAGAATGGCGGTAGCACGAAGTTTTGATAAAGTAGTTAATCACACGTTTAAAATTATATTTAGTGTATTTCATAAAGTTGAAACGGTAACATATCACACATACGTGCGTGAACACATACACGCACACACGCACGCACGAACACACACACGCGCGCGCGCGCATGAACACACACACACGCGCGCGCGCGCGCATGAACACACAGACACAGACACAAACACACACACACTCACACACACACACACTCAACATCCCCTCACCTTTGACAGTGGTCAAGGGTGCCTCAGCGACAATGTTGGCAGACTTGTTCATCAGTTTCACAGACACGTCTGAAGAGACTGTCGGGCTGGCCAGCCCCACAGTTACGGGTAGCTTCATTCCGGCTCGAATCACTTTGGAAAAGGTAACCCAGTATGTGGCGGGGCCTCTGGAAGCGAACGCAGGATGCAATGCAATGTAAGGCAATGTCAGTTTAATGCCTGAAACACGATACAATATAACATAATACAGTACAATACAATGTAGTACACAGTACGGTGCAGCACAATACAGTACAGTTTCAGTTTCAGTAGCTCAAGGAGGCGTCACTGCGTTCGGACAAATCCATATACGCTACACCACATCTGCCAGGCAGATGCCTGACCAGCAGCCCGAATTTCACACAGAGAAATCTGTTGTGATAAAAAGAAATACAAATACAAATACAAATAATAATTATTGTAAAGTACAATGCAATGCCGTACACTGGAATACAATGCAGCTCAACACACACACACACACACACACACACACACACACACACACACACACAAGAAAACACCAGCACAATACAACACAATGCACAATGTCACTCTACTCGTATATAGTCCGGAACATCGTGAGAGAAACAAGCAACTTTGGCTCGTCGTCAGCTGATACTGTCAACAGAGAACTGGGCACACGAACTGACGCAAACTGGCGTTAAATCAAGTCACATGACTACAAAAAACATACATATCCACGATTATGTCAACTGTCAACAACCATCTACCTGAAGATCTAGTCATCAGCCCCATCCACATGTAATATGCAGCTTCTGTTCAAACGTGTGAGTGTGTGTATGTGTGTGAGAGAGAGAGAGAGTGTGTGTATGTGTGTGTGCATGTGTGTGCGTGCATGTGTGTGTGTGTGTGTGTGTCTGTCTGTCTGTGCAGTGCGTGCATGTGTGACTATGCACAAGTTTATATATTGATATGCACTTGTATGTACCCTAATTTTTATTTTTTTTTTTTTTTTTTACTGTATCTGTGTTTGTGTATGATTTTCGATTTATGTTCGTATCTTGTTATCTACTACACCCCCCCCCCCCACCCCCCCACCCCCGCTCCCCCAATATTCCTTGTGACCCCGGTACACTTTGTAATAAAGACATATTCTATTCTATTCTAATAGCACTCTGTGCAAAACTAATCGAAATTTGAGTGCACAGACGCAAGGAAAATTATATACATGCAACTGAAACCACGGATCGTGGACCTTTTCGCTTGCTTGTTGGGCGAATTATTCGTTGAATCGCGGCTCCACGCCAGACTTGTTGACAATGTGAGCGATAGACATAGTGAGAGAGACAGAGAGAAATAGATACAAAAAGACTGAGGAACGTGAAACAGACAGACAGACAGGAGGGGGGGGGGGGAGAGAGAGAGAGATGGAGGACTGGGATGAGATCTATCCTGAGACAACTGATTACTTAGGAAAATCCATACCACTAAGCAAACATAGCGTATGCTAACATCGCATGTGGAACACCTCCTTTGGTTCTCTCAATTGTAGAGTACCGTTACGGAAACACTCTGACCCGGACTGTAATGACAGTTTTTATCCCCCTCCCCCACCCTCTCTCTCTCTTGAGGGGCAATGGCCTATAAACAAAAACAAAAAAAAATCATTCATTCATTCATTCTCTCTCTGTGTCTCTGTCTCTGTGTCTGTATCTCTGTCTTTGTCTGCCTGTCTGTCTGTATGTCTGTCTCTCTCTCTCTCGTGTGTTAATCATAGGGCTCAACATACAGACAAAGCACAGGTCGAGCCTTACACCTGAACAACAGTACTTCACCAGTGATCAATAATGTTGTACACGGTTTCACACGACACGGAACAAGGCCGGAATGTCACGTTTCACCTGGCACGCCAACGTTTGATTACCAGAACTAATGACAGTTGGCCTGCCCTGCGAGGCTGCTCGACACTCAAACAGCATTCTTGATTACTGTCATCTGGTACATGACAAGGGAACATACCACGCGACCAGTAAATCGCGCATCAAGGCGCAAAATGTGGACATGTTGCCTTGCTCACTCAAACTATTGTATTGTATTTTATTTCTCTTTTTGTCACAACAGATTTCTCTGTGTGAAATTCGGGCTGCTCTCCCCAGAGAGAGCGCGTCGCTATACTACAGCGCCACTCATTTTTTGGTATTTTTTCCTGCATGCAGTTTTATTTGTTTTTCCTAGCTAAGTGGATTTTTCTACAGAATTTTGCCAGGAACAACCCTTTTGTTGCCGTGGGTTCTTTTACGTGCGCTAAGTGCATGGTGCACACGGGACCTCGGTTTATCGTCTCATCCGAATGGCTAGCGTCCAGACCACTACTCAAGGTCTAGTGGAGAAGGAGAAATTATCGGCGGCTGAGCCGTGAAACTACAGTATCATTCTGACGTGGGGGGCTGTCAGTTGGCGTTATCACCTTCCCACGCAGAACGCAAATTTACGAACGAAACACGTTGTGATGAACAGGCTACGAAAGCAATTGCCTGGAAGAATGATACGCTGACAAATGATGTCCACTGGAAGATTATGTCCTTATTCCGGTTAGTGGTCTGACATTTTTCTTTCTCTTCGAACAATCATGGAACAACGGGCCGGCATAGATGTTTTACGAGTACGTTCATATCAACTGCTGTATATTTCAGTTCTTTTCTTTAGATATATATATATCTGTGACGTGCATATATACACATATATATATATATATATATATATGTGTGTGTGTGTGTGTGTGTGTGTGTGTGTGTCTGCGTGCGCCCGTGCGTGTATATGTGTGTGTATGTGTGTGTGTGTGTGTGTGTGTGTGGTCGTTTTGATTATAACCAATGCAGAAGTTAAACTTCATCATGAACGGCAAAAAGTCTTAACAACAAATCGTGCCATCCAATTTTCTTTTGAAATGAGAAATAAATACATTATAGAAAAAGAAAAGACAGCGAGAAGGTGGGTTGCATTTTGCGTGAGATACGCACACTGAAGAACTCGAACGATTTTAAGATATAGCTGAGCTGAATCCACTTCGTGCACTGTGGCACATACGGCCGCCACCTGAAATCACCACTGCTGTCTATCTCACCTGTCTGGTTTACCCAGGTATAGCCATTCTCCTTCAGTTCTTGTTCAACCGTACTGCGAGCAGGGTAACATTTAATTAATGTTAACTTCCAACATTAATGAAACGTTTACGGTAAACGCTAAAAAATATTAGATAAACATTACCATGCTGTCTGTCTCCCTTGGTCTTCCTCGCACTCTTTATTCTTAGCCAGCTGCATTGCTCGGACGGAAGAGCCTGGTATGGTCGTAACCCGCTACTAACTGTGTGTAGTATGGAACTGACCAATGGCGTACAACGTAGGCATTTAGTCACGTGTAACTGTCAAAAAGTTCGAACCAAGCAAAGCAAATGGCACCAGGTCAGCAGCAGAGCTTCTCTTGAAAGGCTGATCTCACTGGTGATGTTCTGCATATAGGTGCTATGAGATGGGTTTGGGCAACAACAACAAAACCAGAATACTGCATGCGTAGGTAACGGTTCAGGACTGATGCCCTTGGTGACTTATCCATACACGAGTGTGCCGAGAACATTGCTTCTGAACAGAATGGCTCTTGGACTTGATGCTAATGGTCCAGTCATTCTGATAATCCTGTGACACGAAAATCTGTCTGGCACTTGAGATACTTGTTTCAGTTTCTACCACTGTATTACCACCCTCAGTCACTTTTTTTAGATGAGTTTTTTTGTTGTTGTTGTTGTCCCGCAGTCACTTTATATTTATTTTGTGTCAGTCTCTCTCTCTCTCTCTCTCTCTCTCTGAACACTCAACACACTGACATCACCGCCTCCCTCCATTCCTTCAACTCATGACAAGGCATATGCGTGCGCACACATACACACAGGGGAGTTCACCCGAGGAGTGACGTCATGCACCACAGCCAAAGGAGAACGGCGAAAGTGAATTGTACCGATACACAAATGAGAGATAAGAAGCCACACGCGCGTATATGAACAAATCATAATACTTCCTGCTTGCAAATCGAATGAAAAATTGGTACTTCGACGATAAATCACAAATCTAAATGGTGTATTCCTAACTGCAACTAGTACTTCGACGATAGATCACAAAATAATCTAAATGGTGTATTCCTAACTGCAACTAGTACTTCGACGATAGATAACAAATCTAAATGGCGTATTCCTAACTGCAACTATGAAGTGTATTACCATGTCATCGGCCGACGTAATTTCAGCAGCAAAAACAACAAATTGACGCCAGTGCTGTGGTTTTTGTGACGTAAAACGGCCAATGTCCTCATATTATGGCAAGACAGGAATGGTGATCGTGGTGTGTGTGTGTGTGTGTGTGTGTGTGTGTGTGTGTGTGTGCGCGCGCGCGCGCGTCTGTGTGTGTGTGTGTGTGTGTGTGTGGGGGGGGTGTGTCGATGAATATGTGAGTGATGGTAAAGATTGTGTGCGTGTAAGCGCGCGTGTGTGTATATATGCGTTTGTGTGTGTAGCCTACGTGCCTGTGTGTATGCATGTGAGTGTTTTCTAAGTCAAAATAAAGTGTACAAGAGCACACAGCTATCGGCACATTGGCATGCTCCCGAACACAGAAATGAATTTGGGTTTGTTTTTTTTTGGGGGGGGGGGGGGGCGGCGGGGGGGGGTGTTGTTCCCCCCGCACCTCCCCCCCCCCCCACTCCCCTTCTTATTACAATATTACTATTACTATTATTATATAGTAGCAGTAGTCGTAGTGACATAAGCAGCGGGAGCTTGTAGCTGTTGCCACTATCGTCGTCATCCCTAAGTTCTTGTTTGTCACCGCCTCCTCTTTTAGAGAAGTGTAGCAGTATTCATAGTAATGTGTGCAGCAAAGGCTGTAGTAGTTGCCCTTCATTATTGTCAACTTGCTCTGTTATCATCAACATCATCATCATCATCATCCTTTGGGGCAGTAGCAGCAGTGGTAACAGACCAGTGCTGGAATCAGTACTAGCTGCGGAGTCGCCATTGCGACGGCAGTAGTAGCTGTCCTTATTGTTCTCATCATCTTCTTGCTATTCTGTCATTATCCTTTGGAGTAGTGGCAGCAGTGATAATAATCCAGCGGCCTGTGCAACATTAGCACTGGAGTTACCGTTAATATTTTCATCATCAGACCAACAGTAGCAGTAGAGTTACCGTTAATATTTTCATCATCAGACCAACAGTAGCAGTAGAGTTACCGTTAATATTTTCATCATCAGAGCAACAGTAGCAGTAGAGTTACCGTTAATATTTTCATCATCAGAGCAACAGTAGCAGTAGAGTTGCCATTAATATTTTCATCATCAGACCAACAGTAGCAGTACAGTTGCCATAAATATTTTCGTCATCAGCGCAGCAGTAGCAGTAGAGTTACCGTTAATATTTTCATCATCAGACCAACAGTAGCAGTACAGTTGCCATAAATATTTTCGTCATCAGAGCAACAGTAGCAGTAGAGTTACCGTTAATATTTTCGTCATCAGCGCAGCAGTAGCAGTAGAGTTACCGTTAATATTTTCATCATCAGACCAACAGTAGCAGCAGAGTTACCGTTAATATTTTCATCATCAGAGCAACAGTAGCAGTAGAGTTACCGTTAATATTTCCGTCATCACAGCAACAGTAGCAGTAGAGTTACCGTTAATAATTTTGTCATCAGAGCAACAGTAGCAGTAGAGTTACCGTTAATAATTTTGTCATCAGAGCAACAGTAGCAGTAGAGTTGCCATTAATATTTTCGTCATCAGAGCAGCAGCAGCAGTAGAGTTGCCATTAATATTTTCGTCATCAGAGCAGAAGCAGCAGTAGAGTTGCCATTAATATTTTCGTCATCAGAGCAGCAGTAGCAGTAGAGTTACCGTAAATATTTTCATCATCAGAGCAACAGTAGCAGTGGAGCTGCCATTAAATTAATATTTTCATCGACAGACCAACAGTAGCAGTAGAGCTGCCGTTAACATTTTCATCATCAGAGCAACAGTAAAGTTGCCATTATTATTTGTATGATATGTACAATGAGTACTGTGAGTACTGTGTGTTGTCTGATGACAGAGCTTGAATATGTGGTTGACCATCTTTCATTTAGTGTTCAAACGTACGTTTTAAACGTCAGTTGTTTTGTTTTGTTTTTTACATTCCACAGCGCAAATGAGCATGTTTTATTTGGAAAAGCTTCTTTACGAAATAAATTTTCATTATTACTTTCGTCAACATTAGTATTTCATAGTCTATCATCATTATCACACTTACTTTCCGCGAGAAAGCACACTCCTGGGTCGTTCAGCGCGAGGCCCTTGGCCCGTCACTTCCGGGGCGTGCTGAAGGGTCAGCAGCAGCAGCACGAGCAGCAGCCACGACCCAGACCACGCGGACCGCTTCATCACCTCCATCTTCCCAATGGTGTCCGCCGCTCTGCGGGTCGGTCTGTGCAAGGACTCGGGAGCGTTGCAACGCAGTGGCTGGGCGAGTGTTGCGTCAGTGCCGAACCTGCAACCGAACGGGTGGTGACTCGTTATCATTACCGTAACTGTGGGTGGCGGTGGTGGTGGTGGTGGTGTGTTGTTCTGCGGTTTTCATCGTCCTACTCTTCCTTTCTTCTCAGAGTTGAAAGTTTATGAAAAATTAAAAATAATAATAATGAAAGAAAGAAAGAAATTGTCTGGGTACGTGATCATACCGTCAGCATGCATCTTCCACTTCTCTTTTGGGTATATAGCCGTGGGTTCTGAGCAATGCACTGATTGTCTTCAGAGAAGTGTATTCAATGAATATGGACCGTCATGACTGAGTGGTAATGCACAACCCACAACAAATATGACAAGGGCATCAACAACAACAACAACAACAACAACAACAATCTTCATAGCCTGGCTATTCACCGTTGACTTTTGCTGACTGCAGAAAGAGGATTTTACCCCTGCACGCACAGACTGTTTTTTTCCTTCAGGCAACAGCGCAGTATGCACGACTCGTTATGGGGAACCTAACGATTGCCTGCGGGTTTTGGCCTCCCTCTTTTCTGACAGGTTTTCACGGTCACTTCTCACTGGCTACAAATGTGTGGAGACATGAAGTTTTGAACGTTGCACGTCTTGGGTTGGGAAGTGCTCAGCGCTATGGTTCGAGTCCTGTAATGGCCGGAGTAAAGGTGGTGAGAGAGAGAGAGAGAGAGAGACTGATAGACAGACAGTCAGAGACAAGACAAGACAAGACAAATTCTTTTTTTCGAGGATAATACATAAGCACTGGTGTGCTTGCTTTTTTACATCCAGTCCCCGCCCTGAATGGGGTCTACACTACACAATATTTAATAAAGTGAAAGCATGGTTTTAGTAGAGATACATAACAGAGGAAAAAAAGCATAAATCAAAACAAAACAACACACACACACACACACACACACACACACACACACACAATGGCATACAGGCACTAGCATGGTGGGAGAGAGAGAGGGAGAGAGACAGAAACACAGAGAGATTCTTGTGGATGATATGTGTGTGTGATTGTGTGTGAGTGTGTGAGTGTGTGTGTGTGTGTGTGTGTGTGTGTGTTTCTCTCCCTCTCTTTCCTTCTTTCTGTCTGTCTCTCTCTGTGTGTCTCTGCGCCTCTGTGTGTGTGTGTGTGTGTGTGTGTGCGTGTGTGTGTGTGTCAGTGTGTGTGTGTGTGTGCGTGTGTGTGTGTGTCAGTGTGTGTGTGTGTGGGGGGGGGGGGGGTGTCAGTGTGTGTGTGTGTGTGTGTGTGTGTGTGTGTGTGTGTGTGTGTGTGTGTCAGTGTGTGTGTGTGTGTGTGTGTGTGTGTGAGTGTGTGTTTGTGTGTTAGTGTGTGTGTGTGTGTGTGTGTGTGTGTGTGTGTGTGTGTGTGTGTGTGTGTTTGTCTTTTCTGAGTAAACTTCACTAAACAGTGGCTACAGGAATGTTCCAATGGGTCTTTTTTTTTTAAAACAACAACAGATTTTGCTTCGGTGATGACGAGAGTTATTTGCAGTCATCGCCTAGAAATCAGTCTACGAAAATGTGTTACTTTACAGTGAAGCAAAAGGTGTGTTAACATTTTCTCTGAGCATGGGTACCTAATAATGGGTATGATCGAGAAGTTTGAAATCTGAGGCGTTAAGTTTTGGTCTATAAACTATATAAAAGAGGCACATCAAATGATTGATAATGATTAATATCCCTTGATTTATTACTAATAACATGAAGTAACAGAGCATATAGATTGTCAATCATTTCGTCTTTTTTCTCTTCTTTTCTTTTTCTTTTTTTTTTCTTTTTTTTGTGTGCTTTTCTCCATATGTAACGCCCTCGTTAACAGATAATTTGTTTACGACTTTACAGCCATATTCACTTCCTGGTGCTATTCTCTCTGCCCACATATAGCACTCATTTGCATAGAGGCCATAAAGAGATTATTCCAAATAAACAACGTCATCAGTGCCTTTTCGAAGAAGAAAATTAATCAAATGCAGTTGAATCATCGTATGGAGTTTCGATGATTTTAAAATGTGACGAGTTAGACAGACCTAGGATCCACGCAAGTGTTTGTTAAACTTTAACAAAAAACATTCTTCCGATGTGTGTGTGTGTGTGTGTGTGTGTGTGTGTGTGTGTGTGTGTGTGTGTGTGTGTGAGTGTGCGTGCGTGCGTTCCTTGTGTGTGTGCGCGCACGCGCGTGTGTGTGTGGTGCGTGTGCGCGCACGTGCATCAGTGTGTGCACGCGTGCGCGTCAGTGTGTGTATGTGTACTACGAGTGTGTGCACTTCGTGTGTATGTACTACGTGTGTGTGTGTGTGTGCGGAGTGTGTGTGTGTGTGCGTCCGTGTGTGTGTGTCTAGCTGTATGTGTGCCTGTGTGTGTCTGTGCGAGTATATATGTCAAATCAGATAGGATGTGCTTCTTCAGCACCTCCACTGATACCACGAAAATAAAGCGTACATGTCACGATGTGATAATGTAGAAATATTACAGCACTTTAACTAAAGCTTGAGAAATACATACATAGTTTTCATTAACAACAACAACAACAACAACAACAAACAACTAATAACTGATTATTCACGCTGTGTGTCAGAGATACATGGGTGTGATTGGTGTGATCAATAATACAATATTTGCCGCAGATTACACAAGCATGAAATTTCTTTTTTTTTTCTTTTTAAATAAGAAGAGTAAAAATAAAAACTTTTTATTGTTTACTTATTTTTGCTCACTTGTACAAACTTTTATTCCAAGGTATCAAGGTATAAACGCTTTGATTTGTCTCTGCACAAGATTCAGCGCTATATAAATACCATTATTATTATTATTATTATTATCAGGTCTTCATGTTTGCTTTTTTCTCTCTTCTTTTTTTTTTTTTTTTTTTTTTTTTTCTTCTTCTTTTTTTCAAAATCCTTACTGTTATGAAACAACAGTGAAAGCCCCCACCCCCTAAAAATGCATGGAATTCCAAACAAGAGGGGAAAACATCAAAGTTTTCGCCTTTTTCAACAAGCGGAAACGTTGACAGCAAAAGACGAACTATCGTTTCTGTCGGAAACCAACTTACCGTCGATGTTGGCTGCCAGAAATCTGGAGTCTTCACCTGATGCAAGTGGCAAGAATGTGTTGTTTTTTCCCCTCGATGCACGCAGTGCAGGTCCCAGGACTTGCGGATAAAGTGTCGTCTGCTGCCTGTTTTATATAGTCTCCCCTGGGAGACACTGCCACCTAGTTGCTTGCATTGTGGGAAAGATCAGACGATGGAGACGGATAGGGAGATCGGTACAGCTTCGCACGGCATGGAACGACTTTGACACAAAGACTTACACGGTGTGGCACCGCAAGTCTTTGCTGATCGGTTTAATTATAAGATTGCCCCCTTTTCGCCTTCGTAAGTACCATGTCGCACACGAAATTACATGTCCTCATTTGACTGGACAAGTGATGATTAGACTTAACGAGCGGTGTCTACCTGGTGGCTTTGCCTGTAGAAATCAGCAGTGTTTGACCCGAGTGGTACCTTATCGAGACATGTCGTGCTTGTCTGTGAGAGGGTTGACCTCTCTTGTGGAAAACAGGTCTTCATGATTCACAAGTTCAATGTGTGGGGGGGTTTGTTGTTGTTGTTTTTCTTCTTTTTTTTCTTTCCCATCTTCTTTTCTTTTGTTTTCTTTCTTTCATTTTATTTTCACCAAACGCAAAAGACGCATCAAAAGCTTAGGAAACTTGATGCACATTGACATGTAAACATATAAGGCTTAAACGGCCACCAGTCTATACAGGTAGGCATTAGAATTCACTCATGAATAAACAAACACATGAATAAAACTGCGTTTCTTTTTGTTGCTGCTGCGGTGTGTCCGTGTGTGTGTGTGTGTGTGTGTGTGCTTATTACGTGTCTGTCAAGTGAATAGGTCTGCCAGCATTGTCGCTGGGTAACCCATATCCACTGTCAAAAGTGAGGGTATGTTGAATGTGTGTGTGTGTAAATGTGAGTGTATGTGTGTATATATGTGTGTCTGCCGGTTTGGATGTGTGATTAAAAGTGTGGATGTGCGTGCGTTCTCACGCGCACGCGCGTGTGCATGTGCGTGCGCCGCGACTTCCGTTGTGTGGGAATGTGTGTGTGCATGCGCGTGAAATTTAAAACTATTTTTGCACTCTTTTAAAATGTTGACAAGAATGCAGTGGGAAAATTCATCTCAGTAAATTCCATGAACATAACAATAACTCAAAGCATCATAATCGTTTAATCATTTAGTTTTTTGTTTTGCACTATTTGGTCATTTCTTGGAAGACAGACCTGGATTGAGGCAAATACGGGCAATGTGCCCACACAAAGTCGACAAAAACAAATTGAAAGAACGATGAGACTAGGAGAATAGAGGATCAAACAACAATAAAGACTGGTAACTAGTGGAGAGAGTTAATTATCTCTTGTTTTAATCAACAAGATTCTCGTAGAAGGCTAGGGCTGTGTATTCCCGGTCTGGTGTATTCCCGGGGCCGCTACGGTAGCCGGATTGGCCTAGCTGGAGATGCGAACACACCTATCAGTTAACAAAACATCCCTCGGTAGCCCAGCTAAATTACGCCTAACAGCAACTTCCTACAACACGACAATTTTCATCAGCATACTGATGTTCATCGTTAAGTGGGAGAAGAACAACAGCTATTTTTCACAGAAGATTTCGATCAGATATGATCAATACATATAACTACCGAAACCCCATTCCCCACCCTCCACCCCCTCCTACACACACACCTGCCCCCATACGCCCCACTCTCCCCACTCCTCGGGCAGCCAGACGGTCGCTTGAACTTGTTGCTGGGCATGTTAATTACAGACTGGGCGTTATTCACGTTCGGTGACGGGTGTTCCTGACTGATTTTCCTGGTGCTTATAGCCGTGTCGGTCCCTACACTGCCCGTGATCGTGAATGTTTTTTTTTCTTTTTACATCGCCATCGTTGAACACACACACACACACACAACAACAACAACAACAACAGACACACACACACACAGAGGTAAGAAGATTGGTGGGGGTAAATAAACAAAAACGGTCATACACGTAAAATGTTAAATATTACATGTTTGCCTGAGTGGGTATGTGTGCGTGCCTGAAATATGATTGAACGACACAGGTAGGCAGCCTGTAGTGTAAATGACCCCGTGTTTGTAAATCGCTTAGAGCTTGGTCTCCCACCGAGGATAGGCGCAAAATAAGTATCCATATCAATCAATCAAAAAGAAGATACATACATATACATACAAAGATACACATAACAGAAATGTGATCGCAAACGTTGCCCAAGTCTGGAGAGGCTCTTCACACTGCATCACTCAACATCTTTTACAGTGCTCATACAATCCACGTTTTACTTACACATTGTGTTCCATTTTATTTCATTTTTTATGTCAGTAATTTTATGATGATCATATGGACGACCCAACATAGACATGTATATGAACTCCTATGAAAGTCCGGAGGTTTTTTTAGTCTTTAAGTCCCACAGATCCGTACACGACGGACTTCACATTATTTTGTGTCCAATACCAGTGTGTGTGTGTGTGTTTGGAGAGGGCTGTGGAGTTCCATATGGGCTGAAAACTGTTGAATGCATACCTTTACCTGTTGATGTTCTCAGTTCACAGATAGATAAGGTCTTGTTTATTGTTTAATTAGGGTCTTATTTATTCTCGTTTCTCCTGGATTCTTGTTGATTTTATGGCCTGTTCTGCTTATCTAGCATGGCGGGTTACTTCGTCTGATGACGAAGACGATGTTATATGTGGTGGTGTTACCAACAGTGGCATTTCAACTGGGTTTTTTTCTTCTGTTAACACTGGCAGACAGTGAGAGAGGGAGGTAAAATCAAATCATGTTGCTCATAGCCCAGCTGACCGCAAAGCAACCGTTTCAGGGCTGAGAGAGAGGGTGATACAGACACAAATAGATAAGATAGGCAGAGACAGAAACACAATATAGACAAAGAGGGGAAATGACACTTTTCAAAATTAGTACAACAATCAACTAACATGAGTGGCATCTTGAATTTGAATAACAGTAAAGATGACACACATCAAGGGCTGATGTCTCCAAACTTGATTATCTTGAATAAGATAACTTGAGTTTGATAAGTATATTGTAGATACCTAAACCTATCACAGCGCAGTCTGCATTCTGTCAAAAATCCTTGAAAATGTGACATGTTCTGTTTTGTCCATGTGACAAAGAGGGCAACACATAAGCAGGTGTGTCTGGTCATTTGTTGACAACAGCGCTGAATGAGGGTGTTTGTTTTTATTTTTGCTTATTTAATTCAAGATCAATCAAAGATCAGTTTCAGAGAGTGTGAGTAGACAACTACCCTGTCAAGTGACAGAAATAGCTTGTTCAAAAGAGGACAGAATGGGTGTTGATTTGTTTACGGTGACATATCACTTTTGCCATGTTTCCATCAGATCTGACGCAGACTGTGTGAGAGCATTTGTTTTCTGCCGACTCTTTCTGAAAAGATAAAGAAGAAAATGTGTGTGGTGTGGTGTGTGTGGTGTGTGTATGTGTGTGCGCGCGCACATGTGTGAGCTGTACTGAGGGGAATTCCAACTGGATACAAGAAACTGGTTTTTTATGCGACCTGGTTGAAGACATAATTAGACAAACAACGACGCCAAGGAATCAATAGACAGATAGAAAATACGAAAAAACTTAGCCGTATGCAGTGCACAGGAACAGGTGTCAAGATGGCTGCCGGAAAAAGAGGGCGCTAGCTAGCGGGACAAAGGGGAGGTTACCTACTTCCAGGAGGTTATCGGCCATAGCTGCTTTCATTTTCTCCGCATAGGCGGATAGTAGTTTGTACAGGACAGGAATGTCAGACACCTGCCGGAGTCTGCACTAGTTGGGTCACGGTTAAGTATGTGTAATTAAAACTGGTTTTCAGAGACCTAGTCCTCATCACATTATTTCACTTTTTCTGCAAGGGCTTTTCTGGGACATTCTTGACCACTTTGAAATGCTAAGCACAAGGGTCTGCACTCAAAAAAGCTAGAGAATTTCAATGTTGTTGGGGAACTTTCTTTAAGGAACAGAAATAAAAACAACCAACAAAAACAAAACCCATCTGCTCTGAAACACAAGCCACCTCATACTTTGTTTTTCTTTACTGATATAATCTGATTATTGGCAGTACAAAAAGAAGTAAATTTCTTACTAATATCATTATCAGCAGTACACAAAGAAATAATCTTCCATTTCATACATAAAAACAATCAGGCATTGAACACATGTTTACTGAAATAATGAACATCAGTATGTTGCACACCTATTGCATTCTGAATATTTTAAAAAAAGCAACAGAATATTTATTTAAATCATATTTTGCATAGAAAACGGCACTGACAATGTATGTATGCTGCATATGCAAAATGACATTAGCTGTATTTCATAGCTTGTGCATAAAACTGAAACTGGAGAGAGAATTGTCAGGTGACTGAAATATTTATAGCTGATATGTAATCTAAATAAAGTGCGTAAAAATACTGTTCTTGAACAGCAAGCACAAAACAATTGTTTATTCATCAATGTAAAAAGCATAACAAAACAAACAAAACTACAACAAAACAAAAACGGCTTTCTCAAAAAACAAAATCAAATAACGTAAGAAAAATAGTAACAGTATATATCTATGCTATTATTGATTAAGGCACAGGACTGACCTTATGCAAAGATTACATGGCACTTCAAATTTAAAGAGAACTGATACAGAAAAGAACACATGTGTCATTAATAAAATCACCGAGATGAGCAACAATTTACTTTCAGTACTCAGTATACCACTGAGGTGAACACGACGTTATTTGTTGGTGATGAGAAGCGCACAAAAATGTCAACAAGTCTCTTGATTTAAGGCACTTTTTTAAAGACAAAGCATTGTCATAAAGGACAAAACATTCACAAGGTTTAACACATTTGTAAGAACCATTTATAACCTGCTAACCTATGATCCTCTTAGACTTCATGGATTTCAATGAACACAAGTGACTCAAGTTTCTATAAAACCAATACTACTGAGTACAGCCATTTTGAGGGGCGTTCATTCTGAAGATACAGTGCTATGAGAGATTTGAAAAGGCTTGGATGAAAGAGTCTGCACACGTCAGGACAGCCTGACTTGAATCACGCAAAAGACAAACATCATAATCAAAATGGATGAACAATTAATGAAATTCCTTCATTTGTCAGGAGAATTACAACGGTGAAGGCAATGTGGAACAGGTGTGCATTCAAATGATAAAATCCATAGAGAACTTCGTTGCTGGAAAAGCAAATTTAGGCTTGAGATTATTTATAAACAAAAGAATATCTTAAATGGTTCATGTAATTCAAGGAATATTCGTTCAAAATAAGGCACTCGGTGCATGCATAGAAACAAGTTGAACAAACTGTTAAGTAGTCTGTTCATATTAACTGGACAACATCAATCAAATCAAATCAAAAATACTTTTTTTTTTTTTTCAAATCCACATTGATATTAATCTGTGCAGTCACAAACATCTTCATATGGTCCAGACATAAAATGCATGAAATTTGTCCTGCAGACCTATATGACACCAAAAAATACTTTTATCAATGATGTTGAACCATACAGTGCACATGCAAAAACACATCGTACTCTACACTGGATAATAACAATCACAGAAATGTTTGTCAGTGTCCATTTATGTGCTTTTGGATCACTTGTTGTGAACAGACCCTTATTTAAATCAGGCATAGTGTATACTACATTTATCTACAGCTCAATAAAGATTTAACTCTGTGGAAAATACATGGTCCTTAAACTTTTTGTCAATGTGATTTTTGAAGGCGTTTACCGATGGTGCATTGATGGTGTCATAGGAAAGGTTATTCCACAGATTTATGATACGGTTAGTAAAAAAACTTGCGGAACTGGTTAGTTACGAAATTAGTTTTGTTTATTTTGAAGTTGTGCCCTCAAGTTTTATCGTAGTTAGCCATAGTAAACAAGGAAGAGGTGGTGCAAGGATCATAAATATTGTGCATGATCTTGTATACTTCAATGAGATCACCTCTTAATCTTCTAAACTCTAGGCTAGGCATATTAAAAAGAGCCAAGCGTTCTTCATAACTAAGATCTCGAGTACTATTAGTATTACTAGTTATACACTTGGTAAATCTGCGTTGAACACCTTCAATCATATTTATGTGCTTTTAAAGCTAAGGGCACCATACTGAGTTTCCATATTCAAAAATGGATCTAACCAGAGCTTTGAACAATGGAATCATAATTTCGGGAGATTTATTAGTTATAGTTCTCACAAGAAGACCAGAAATTTGATTTCCCTTTTTCACTATATTATTTATATGTGCCTCAAAGCTTAGTTCTGGATCCATCGTGACCCCTTAATCTTTTTCAGCAATTGTACTGTCCATTGTTCGAGTTACCCCCTTTTCCTGTATCGTGTACTGATACTGTGGATTATTCTTTCCAAGGTGCAGAACTTTGCATTTCTCGCTGTTAAATTGCAACAGCCAAGTATTTGTCCATTTAACCAGATTATGTATACACATTTGTAAGTGATCTCTATCTTCTATATTTCGGATGGCAGAGTAAGCCTTGGTGTCATCTGCAAAGATTTTTACTTTACAATCTACCTCAGCAGGCATATCATTTATCAAGTATATGAATAAGGTTGGGCCAAGAACACTACCTTGTGGTACACCACTAGTTACCTTAACCTTCGATGATTTACTACTATTTACACTTACAAACTGTGATCTTCCATTTAGAAAGTCTCTGATCCACGATAGTAGCTTGCCTTTATCCCATTGCCTTCCAGTTTATTTACAAGTCAAATTATATCAATGGTCATGGTTCAAAACATGACAATGTCCATCAATATGATTACGTTCAAAACATGATTGTGTCCATCAAGAACATGAACAAAATCCTCTTGTGGAAAGTCATGGCGCTGGGCAGGAAAAATGTGAAGGGATGACTGTAGTATCCGTGGATCTCTACTGACAATACAAGGGACATCACTCTCATAAGTAGCCTCGTTCTGATGACTTGGGGAGTTGATACAGCAACGCCAGCTGTAAACTAACGAGGAGACTCAACGCTTCGTCTCCGGAAGGACTTCAAGCATTCTCATGCTTAAAGACTAAAGTATGAAACACAACATGATGAAGATAAATTGAAAAAAATAAGATAGTGCAATCATGTATATAAAACATTCTCAGGTATTACAGACTGTTATCACTGCTGTAGCAGTGCATACCTTTAGCAGGAACTGATCCTCTTTTGCCAGACGCTACACTCTTGGCCTTTTCAATCTCATAGTCTGATTCACAGTTTTTCTGCATGTTTTGTGAGTTCTATGTACCTCAACAAGTGCAGTAACTAGATTTGCTCACAACCTTTGCCACACAACTCTCATTTTCTTATCACTTCATGTTTGTTTGCCAGCTTGTTAGAAATAGGCATAATTCATGATTGTAGTAGTAAAATATCAATTTTCAAATTACATCAGAATCGCCGAAGAAAAGATTTTGAGGGGTTTAACTCACTCGGGACAACAAGTTTTCTCCCTTGCTTTTCCCCACAGACGGCCCATTTGTAAGGGTTTGGAAAAAAATTACAAAAAATACAAAATACTGTGTAAGAAAATGAAACTTTCAGAACTGGTTTATTACGTGTTGAGCTAGTACATATAAAATAATCAAATTTCTCATCTTATTTTTACAGTTTTGCCATATGTAGAAAATACTGCCAATTTTTCACCCCGAATCACCATACCCATGCTCGCTTTCTGCATTGAATTCGCTTTCTTCTTCGTCATCATCCACCTCTTCAATGTCCGACCCTTCAGTTTGTAGCATTTCAAGTACTAAAACATTGCCGTCGCTGCCTTGTTCGCTTCACAACATTCTGAGAAGAGCCCGCTTTGCTAACAGGCTGGTACGCGAGCAGACGACCGGTCAGTGACTTTGTCAGCGTGTGTGCGAGATAGGCCACACATGCCGGGCTGACCAATCATACTGTTCGATTGTGGAGTGACCCAGAATAGCGCACTCTGCTTGGCTAATCACAAAATCACGTGTTTACTTTCAAAGAATGCTGTTCCATTCCTTCATCCGAATCCGAATACGTTTTGTGTAGGAATGCGTGAGCATTCCTTCGTCCGGAGAGAGTTAAGAGTATCATACCTGTGCAGCATCTTCAAGAAGGGGTGGTTTCAGAAATCTTATTCCTTCATCTCTATCATCTTTGCCTTGCCAGGTCTGGTTTCTCTGTCAACAACAGTTGCGAGAAAACACCTATGCAAAAGCTTATTACAACACACAAAAGACACGACAATGCTTTAATTCTCCAGAAAAATTGTATACTGTGTGTCAAGTGTAGGAAAAACAAAAAAATGAACACATGTTATGAACACATGGGCAAAATAAGGGCGAAATATAAACTTGCTCTGTTTACAGATATGTCAAATTCTTTTTAAAAGAGAGAGAAGAAAAAAAAAAGAAAAGAGAGAGAGATCCACTGTACTGCATTTATCTTTACCTTCATAATACCGATACACAAATCTCTAGCATTCATCAGTGACTACCTAGTTTAGGCAGCATCAAACAGTAAGAGTCAAAAATAGTGCCATAACTGCTGAAGAAAACACAACAGAGTTAAAAGTGTCATGTCCTTGACTTCATTTTGTTTCTCTCTCTCTCCCTGCTAAATTCATCTGTCAATCACCCTTCGCAAATGAAATCTGTAACTGAAATACCTTTCCACACTACTGATAATAATTACAAATTTGTAGAGGTTAAGCTTCAGACAATCCAGTAAACATACATTGTGAAATAATGAAACATTTTCTGAGTACTGATAACAATAAACAAGATAAAAGAATTGAATTTGAGATAATGCAAGTAACATACGCTGTGTATGTCAGAAACGTTTGTCACTTATAAGAGTAATCCAAACAACAGGCAAAGCCTTAGTGTCTCAGCAGTCATGCATGATTCTTGCTGATTTTAAAACAAGAATGAAACCAAAACCACAGACACACATACATACACACACAGACAAATGAATAGTTTTTATGGAATGAAACCAAAAACACAGACACACATACACACACACACACACAGACAAATGAATCCAAGTTTTTACGGAATGAAACCAGAAACACAGACACACATACACACACACAGACAGACAACCAAATCCAGGTTACAACACAGACTCACTTTGCTGACAAACACACAAGTCAAAAAAGGAATCCACCAACATGCACCTGTTGATGTCCCTTATACACACTGTGCACACCACTTGTAAAGGGCCAAGCCCTAAACAATTAAACCATCTGACTCTTGAGTCTGTTCACCTCCCTCAGGCCTGACCAGCAACACACCACTGGTAAGCATTCTGGAACATTCTGATCCAGGGAGAGAACTGGAGCTGTTCCCTCATCTCGCAGGGCATCCAGGGGCACTGCCACGGCAGCACGCACCGCTCAGGGTGTGGCATGGTGGCCAGGTGACGGCCGTCCTCCGAGCACAGCCCCGCCAGTCCCCCCGGGGAGCCGTTGGGGTTCAGGGGGTACCTGTTGGTGGGGGCACCCTCATCGTCCACGTAGTGCAGGGCTGCCTGATTCTTGTTGAGTACAGATGTCTGCAAGGCTGGATCTCTGAAGACAAACTTACCTGGAAAGCAAGATATTGTTTGGTGCTTTATTGCTTGGTGTGTGTGTGTGCGTGCATATGCCTGCATGTATGTGTGTGCTGTGTATGTGAGCATGTATGCGTGTGTGAGAGACAGTGAGCTTTTAAGCATGGTCTGTGCTGCACAGTATGTATACTTCTTTACTTAAACCATCACAGACTGATATCCTAGGAAAAACACCTTTGTAGCTGATTTCATTTTTTGCCTGCAATTTAACGTGTTCAACATACATCTGTTCATTTAACACAGAATGGGATGTAAGCTAACCATTTTGTCATTACAGCTAAACCTTAACATGAAAACTGACTGTCATATGGTGAGTATTATTTGAACAGAAACACCTGGCAAAGATATCAATCGATGATACGACTGCAATGGATAAAGCCAGGTGTAGCTGTGTATAGGGCACTCAGCATGAGCGGCATGGGAGTAGTGCCAATAAAAATAGTGCAGATGATGGGGGGGCAAACAAAAGAAAGAAAAAAAGAATATAAATTAAAAAAAACGAGCATCATCACTGACTCACCCTCTCCGTGGGAAACCCACATGCCAAACACAGTGCCCTCCATGCCCTGCAGCATGATCGAAGGACTGGCTCCCACACGCGCCGTCACAAAGCGTGACTCGTAGCGCTGAGAAGTGTTGTGATCCAGAAACACTCCCTGTTCTGTCTCTTTGTCGTCTCCTGTTTGAACAAAATGCCTTGTCATTCGCATCATGCGTCCTTCGCGGTGCCTGTGTTTTCTTCAAGCCATCATCAACATGTCATCTGTGTCATTATAAAACAACCTTGTGTGACATGAAATTGTACAGTAATACTTCCTGTGACCATCATTTGCAAAAAAAAATTATCATAATTTTTCACTAATCAAACAGAAACTATAGTTCGAACAACTAACAAAAGAAGACAGACTGTACTTGCCCATTCTGTTCTCAGAAAAAATATCCTTTAAAAAAATAATAAAACTCCGTCATTTTTTATTAACATGGACAAAAAAAAAATGCATCCTTGTGATGCTGCCAATTCTGCAAGAGCTGCTGAATTGCTGCAGGTGCATAAAAAAAAACAACACATAATCCTCTCAAAAACCTGATTCCGCCAATTCTGAAAGAGCAGCTAAATTGCTGCAGGTGCATAAAAAACACAACAAAAACATAATCCTCTCAGAAACTCCCTAAGATCTCTCTCTCCCCTCTCAGAAACTCCCTAAGATCTCTCAGATCTCTCTCTCCCCCTCTCAGAAACTCCCTAAGATCTCTCTCTCCCCTCTCAGAAACTCCCTAAGATCTCTCCCCTCTCAGAAACTCCCTAAGATCTCTCTCTCCCCTCTCAGAAACTCCCTAAGATCTCTCTCTCCCCTCTCAGAAACTCCCCAAGATCTCTCTCTCCCCTCTCAGAAACTCCCCAAGATCTCTCTCTCCCCTCTCAGAAACTCCCTAAGATCTCTCTCTCCCCTCTCAGAAACTCCCCAAGATCTCTCTCTCCCCTCTCAGAAACTCCCCAAGATCTCTCTCTCCCCCTCTCAGAAACTCCCTAAGATCTCTCTCTCCCCTCTCAGAAACTCCCCAAGATCTCTCTCTCCCCTCTCAGAAACTCCCTAAGATCTCTCTCTCCCCCTCTCAGAAACTCCCCAAGATCTCTCTCTCCCCTCTCAGAAACTCCCTAAGATCTCTCTCTCCCCTCTCAGAAACTCCCCAAGATCTCTCTCTCCCCTCTCAGAAACTCCCTAAGATCTCTCTCTCCCCCTCTCAGAAACTCCCCAAGATCTCTCTCTCCCCTCTCAGAAACTCCCCAAGATCTCTCTCTCCCCTCTCAGAAACTCCCTAAGATCTCTCTCTCCCCCTCTCAGAAACTCCCCAAGATCTCTCTCTCCCCTCTCAGAAACTCCCCAAGATCTCTCTCTCCCCTCTCAGAAACTCCCTAAGATCTCTCTCTCCCCTCTCAGAAACTCCCTAAGATCTCTCTCTCCCCTCTCAGAAACTCCCCAAGATCTCTCTCTCCCCTCTCAGAAACTCCCTAAGATCTCTCTCTCCCCCTCTCAGAAACTCCCTAAGATCTCTCTCTCCCCTCTCAGAAACTCCCTAAGATCTCTCTCTCCCCTCTCAGAAACTCCCTAAGATCTCTCTCTCCCCTCTCAGAAACTCCCCAAGATCTCTCTCTCCCCTTCCCTGTGACCACATGAAAGCCTCACTGACCTGTGTGTGCAGGCACCACCCAGCCCAGCAGAGCCATGAGCTGACAACCGTTGCACACTCCCAGACTGAAGGTGTCTGTCCGTGACTTGAAGTGCTGGAACTGCTCACCCACCACTTTGTTGAACCGAGCAGTGGCTGCCCAGCCTGACAGCACATGAATGCAGGTCACTTTATGATGATAATAATCATGGATAATTATGTAGCGCACCATCCAGAAATCTTATCTTAGTGCATTACTAAACACTTTTGTTTATATAATACATTACATAAATGTATACACACACAAAAAAACAACCATACACACACACTGTATACATACATTTTAACATACACGTGTACATAGCTGCTTTTCCTCCTCTCATACGTGCACACTTAGACAACTGTAGTTCTTTCAGGAGTCTGCAAATAATATATATATGGGTAACGGGGAAAACTACAAAAATGCTTTCAAGAGTCTGAATATAAAATCATAGGTTACTGGTACGTCGACAACTAAATAAGACTAAAATACTTTCAGCGTCTGCATATAAGTTTCTGTTATGTTGAAAAATATAATGCTTTCATGAGTCTGATTATAAAATAATAGCTTATGTGGGGAACTGTATAATGTTTTCATGAGTGTGCACACAACACAGAAGTATAGGTTGTCTAAAAAGCAAAATATAAAGCTTTCAGGAGTCTGCCATAGTATAGAAATTCACATTACCTTGCAGGATATGAATCTATTAGATAGCAACTGCAAACAAATGAATGTCTCTACACTTGAATTACTTCAGTGCAATGAGATGGAGTATGCATCAGGGACAGAGAAGGGGCAAAGGGGACAAAAGCTGAAGCTTGTTGTACATGCATTTGCTTTGTAGGTGAAGGTCTGCCTGTGTGAGAAGATATCCATGCACTCACACACATGTGCAATTGCATGTGTCTGTGTGTTTGGTCTGTGCAAGGGTGCCAGTATTTGTGTACATGCATGCATTCATGTATCAATCATCATAAATTCCAAGCAAAATTTCAACCAATCGTAGCGCCATGTGCAAATGCTGGTCCGGGGACAGTGAAGAAATGAGGTCAGGTGTGACTGTATATGGTGATTCCAGGACAAGTGGTGCAGGCACTCAATCTATACAGACACATGGAAAATGGCACAGCACAACAACCAAAAAAATCACCTTTAGCAGAGCCACACACATCAGCGTAGCTGAATCCTCCGACGAAAGCAACACCTCGGAATCTATCAAGTGTCACAGAGCCCTCCATCAAATCTTGCATGTTGATGTCCCACGGTTCAAACCCGGCCATGGAGAAAGCAGCGGCCATCTCTCTGTCTCCGTTGCTTCCCTCTTCTCGAATGACGGCCACGCGGGGAACCAGACCTGACACACAGGGGTCAGCTTTAGTCTGCTCCACACAACAAGTATGGGCTTTAATTTCAGTACATGATGTTTTTTTTCTGTAGGGAAGCCAACTTGTTCTTTATGTGTGGTTCATGTGATGTGAATCTGCTGTGTGCTCAAGACCAGCTGCCGTCCACCCATAGCTCCACCCACGACCTATGCACAGCACCTACCCTCAAAAAGGTACCCACCTATACACCGGACACCCCTCCCTCCTCTCCAACACTTGTGGGTGAACAAGTTAAAATACCATTTTGTGGACATACAAATGCATTCACATACAAATGAATGTTCTTACTAAATGCATTTGTGAGTATGTGCTCCTTTCTTTTTCCATTTAATATACTTCTATTATCTCAAGTGTCAAAAAATAATTATGAATAAAAATACACATGCAATAACACACACACACAACACACACACACACACAGAAATAAGATACAGACATACAGAGAGAACTTGTCTAAAATCACTTAATGTGGAAAGTCAATAAACTGAAAACACACAGAGAGCTGGCAGCATAATCACCACCAAAACAACATTTAATAATAAATACACTGAACCAAATCTGCCCACCCATCGTAATCATATTGATGACAATTATTCATTTTTACATAGCTCTGTAATACAAGCAGAAGCAAACTCAAAGCACTTTACAAATCCAAAACTTCAAATGAATTGAGTAAGCACATAAGTTGAAACATATGATACTCATTATAAAAGCTCAATTCACAAACCAAACAAAAACCCACACTCTCAATGCCACAACTGTTACACTCCAGCACACAAACACAAAGACCTTAGTAAACATCAAAGAGGAATTACAGTTAAAATTTATACATCCATAAAGAAGCACAGTTATAATCAGTGCACAAGGGATTCATAAAATGGTAAAATAAAGTACAGATCCAAGAGGTAAAAGGGGCTTAAAATCAGCAATCATTCTACCATTTGAACCGTACCCCCACCCCTCTCCCCATCCCCCTTCTCTCTAACCGCCCAACACACACAAACACTCACACTGCCATTAACCTGGGACAACATAAAATCAACAGAGATCTGTGTCTACCCACTGTCAACTTTGGCAAAGGCAGGAGCATTGGGATCAAACGGAAGCTTGTAGGGAGGAGGGAGTCGACCCTTCAGCCCTTCCTGCTCCTCCTGGACGCAGTGAGGGTTGGCCTGGCGGCGCTCCAGCACAAAACTGGTCTCCTCCCACGTGTCACGCAGCTCGCACATTGGTGCATCCAGCACCTGGATGTTGTTCACCGATATCTTCACCTGCAACAACAGAAAGGTTTTTCACCTTTAGACTGTCTTCTCTTAATTTCACTGTAAAACTGTTTTGATGTACACCAAGAGTCATATCTTCACCTGCAACAACAGAAAGGTTTTTCACCGTTGGACTGTCTTCTCTTAATTTCACTGTAAAACTGTTTTGATGTACACCAAGAGTCATATCTTCACCTGCAACAACAGAAAGGTTTTTCACCTTTAGACTGTCTTCTCTTAATTTCACTGTAAAACTGTTTTGATGTACACCAAGAGTCATATCTTCACCTGCAACAACAGAAAGGTTTTTCACCTTTAGACTGTCTTCTCTTAATTTCACTATAAAACTGTTTTGATGTACACCAAGAGTCATATCTTCACCTGCAACAACAGAGAGGTTTTTCACCTTTAGACTGTCTTCTCTTAATTTCACTGTAAAACTGTTCTGGTGTACACCAAGAGTGATATCTTCACCTGCAACAGCAGAAAGGTTTTTCACCTTTAGACTGTCTTCTCTTAATTTTACTGTAAAACTGTTCTGATGTACACCAAGAGTGATATCTTCACCTGCAACAACAGAAAGGTTTTTCACCTTTAGACTGTCTTCTCTTAATTTCACTGTAAAACTGTTTTGATGTACACCAAGAGTCATATCTTCAACTGCAACAACAGAAAGGTTTTTCACCTTTGGAGCATCTTCTCTTAATTTCACTGTAAAACTGTTCTGATGTACACCAAGAGTGATATCTTCACCTGCAACAACAGAAAGGTTTTTCACCTTAAGACTGTTTTCTCTTAATTTCACTGTAAAACTGTAAAACTGTTCTGATGTACACCAAGAGTGATATCTTCACCTGCAACAACAGAAAGGTTTTTCACCTTAAGACTGTTTTCTCTTAATTTCACTGTAAAACTGTTTTGATGTACACCATTTTTTTCACCTTTAGACTGTCTTCTCATAATTTCACTGTAAAACTGTTTTGATGTACACCAAGAGTCATATCTTCACCTGCAACAACAGAAAGGTGTTCACCTTTGGAGCATCTTCTCTTAATTTCACTGCAAAACTTTTGATGCACACCAAGAGTCAACATTCAAACATGTTTCCAATGAAGAAACTTTACTAGCTGTACACCTTCAGTGCATGGAGTGGGCAACATACCAGCCATGACTTCTCAAAAGACATCATTTCGCAGCATGTCATGGGTGTTGTGCTGTTAACCTGGTTCTGCTGTAAGCACAATCGCATAACTCACTCAGTACGGCCAGTCCTCTCTTCTCCTCTACACAGACCCCTCGGATGTCCAGTGGCTGTCTCAATGACCCAACCTTTAGCTTCCGTCGTCAGAATTGTGGTATTCTTTGTCAACATTCACCTCTTCAGTATAAGAGCCTTCCGCTTGCAATATTTTGATGGTGGTAATTGGGGTGAAACGCTGCTGACGTCGTCTCTTTCGCCGTTTGTATGGAGAGAGATAAAGAGGAATAATAATGTAACCCTTCTGCTTTTCCCTTTTGTCCCTCCGAATGTGGCACACTCTGTGCACAGTGACTTGTACCAGCCACACATAAAGTACCACATGTCTGTGTGAGAAAACCAAAGTATCACTGCGAAGTATTGCCTAGTCAGCTGCAAATCTGTGCGCAGGGTATGTTTGCAGGCGGGACCTGTTTGCGGTACACTCCTTTCGTGTTCATTGTATGTTAGAAATCTGGACTAAACATTGTTTTAAAATTTGGGGGGGGGTTTGTTCTGTTTTGTCATATTTACATTGATGTTGATAATTAACAAGACTGATCAGTACTGAATTGATTCCTAATTTAATAGACATCAGATTTGTGCGGTTAAGAATTTCTTATCCATTAGTGGCAGTAGTTAGGGTAAAAATCACAACAACTGGGTCAATATTCAGTCCGTATATCACTATCTACATGACATGTAAAATGTTTTAGGCCCCTCTAAAGGACCTGTTTGCTCTCACATGTGTGTGTTTATTCATGTGAGAGTGTGTGTGTGTGTGTGTGAATATATGCAGATATCTTTTTTTTTTTAAAATCAAATCCTGCAACTACCTGTGATGCAGAAGCAGCAGATCCAATAGACGATCCAATGTGGTGACAGTCCACTCCTGACTTTCTGAACTCTTCCATCACTGTCTCTGAATCCTCTTTTCTTGTCTCCAGCACAAGTCCAACTTCTTCTGCAAACAGGATCTCCATTGGACTGGCTGAAACAAAAAATACACACAAAAGAATATCAGGTATCTTGATTTTCTCCCACGGTGCCTATTCTTGAAATACCAGATGAAGACAACACATTTTCAGCATCTGCTATCAGATTCAACAAACTTTCATTATCAACTACATTCACTGCTCCGTTCTTCTTGTTCAAGTTCAACTTGAACTTCTTGTTCAACACGTGTTTTTGTAACAAAGAAGAATCATTTCATCATTTGTTTTCAGATTTGTGTTTCATAGCGCCCTGATCACATCTTGCCCCAGATTTTGTACATAAAATAAGACAAAGGCTTCCTAGCATAAACAAAGTTGATCTTCTTTAAAGATGACCGCACACTCTCAACACACACAATACACACAACACAACCACATCACACACACAGCACATACACACACACACACACCACACACATCAATGTATGCAAGCCCCAACACCAACTGAACTAATCGTGAACTGACAAACAAACCTGTCTGAGACCCAGCATCTCCCGAGGCCTTAGTGCTGGTGGTGACGTTGACACTGATCCCACAGCTGCCTGCGAATGCCATTTCCAGTAAGCACGTCACCAGTCCGCCATCACTGATGTCATGGCCGGCCGTCAGCTTTCTCTCTGCAAAACCATGACACACTTCAATTCCTCCATCACTGATGTCATGGCCGGCCGTCAGCTTTCTCTCTGCAAAACCATGACACACTTCAATTCCTCCATCACTGATGTCATGGCTGGCCGTCAGCTTTCTCTCTGCAAAACCATGACACACTTCAATTCCTCCATCACTGATGTCATGGCTGGCCGTCAGCTTTCTCTCTGCAAAACCAGGACACACTTCAATTCCTCCATCACTGATGTCATGGCCAGCCGTCAGCTTTCTCTCTGCAAAACCATGACACACTTCAATTCCTCCATCACTGATGTCATGGCCGGCTGTCAGCTTTCTCTCTGCAAAACCATGACACACTTCAATTCCTCCATCACTGATGTCATGGCTGGCCGTCAGCTTTCTCTCTGCAAAACCATGACACACTTCAATTCCTCCATCACTGATGTCAAGGCCGGCCGTCAGCTTTCTCTCTGCAAAACCATGACACACTTCAATTCCTCCATCACTGATGTCATGGCCGGCCGTCAGCTTTCTCTCTGCAAAACCATGACACACTTCAATTCCTCCATCACTGATGTCATGGCTGGCCGTCAGCTTTCTCTCTGCAAAACCATGACACACTTCAATTCCTCCATCACTGATGTCATGGCCGGCCGTCAACTTTCTCTCTGCAAAACCATGACACACTTCAATTCCTCCATCACTGATGTCATGGCTGGCCGTCAGCTTTCTCTCTGCAAAACCATGACACACTTCAATTCCTCCATCACTGATGTCATGGCCGGCCGTCAGCTTTCTCTCTGCAAAACCATGACACACTCCAATCCTGTTCTCTCCATTCGTGTCTTGCTAACATAAAAATAATTATTTCACTGCACTGACCCAAACTTTGCCATGTCCAGTTTGGATGAAGATTTAAACTACCAAAATTTACTGACGAGACACTCGATTACAAGGCATTTTCTACAAATAAATTAATAATAAATAAAATTATTACAATACGTAAGGTGCAGCAAATCATAAGGTGCACATGTTTGTATGGCTCTGTTGGTCTCTGCTTTCCTGACTCTGTCCTGTCCCTGTTTCTTCTACTGTGTCTTTTATATGAATGTGAGTTGTTTGTGAGCTGTGTCTATTTTGTTTTTTGGGCAGGTTTCATTCATTTTCACCACCACAAATGTCATACTTCCGGGTTCAGAGGTCGACCTCAATACGATTTCTGATTCACCACAATGTTTCAATCAAACATAAGGCACACTATATTATTAGATACATCGGAACAAAGTTGAGGAAAAAAGTATTGCCTTGTAGTCCATAAAATGTGGTAGTAAAATGCTTCACAATGTAACTCGTTTTCTTTATTGCAAAAGTTGGAGAAGGAAACAGTCAATCTGAAAGTGAAAGAATAAGTTATGGTTCTGTACCATGTTCTTATGACGCACATTTAATATTTTTGCATTTAATGCATAAAGAACTTCAATTACAATATTTTATCCAATGCTGCACTATACTAGTGGAAATATGAACCTTCAACACCTTGAATCTGATAGGATGGTGAGAAATTCATTTGAAAGAGCTAAAAATAAATATACCACAGCATAATGTTGGTTGTTTTCATCACACATAATCAATATGGTCCCTCTCAAAAAAACAAAAAAAACAACAACCAAACAACAACAACAACAAAAATTCACACACACACACACACACACACACACACACACGCACACACACACACACACACACACATGCACGCACACACACGCACACACACACACACACGCACACACACACACACACTATACCTTCCACTCTCCCCAGCAGAAGACAGCTGCATGTTCAACTCACCTGCCAGAAGTTTCTGCACCACCCCAAAAGCACGAACAAGTAGGTCAGGGTGGTCCAAATCAGGCACTTCGTTCCCCACCTGACTGTAGCACTGTGCCAACGCACTGCCACCCAGTCGGAACTGACCCCTGCCAAGTGACACCCACAGAATGTGGCCTTCACCTCCCCTGCACTTCAGGTCAGGGGTCACAGTGGCAGTGATGTCGGGACATGTTGCATATGCTGACACTACCAACGTTCCTGTATGAAAAAAAAAAAGTGGAAAGAAAAAAGAAAAAGAAAAAAAAGGAGTTTAAAGGTGGAAAAGGGAGGTAATGTCAATGGGTACAGGCTGGATAAAAAATAAATTGTTTTCATATTCCTCTTCAATCCCTCTCCATTTTTTAAGTGGTGGGGAGCCAGGTTAGAGGTGGGATGGGCTGTCTATTTGCTCCATTACCCTTGTAAAAAAAAAATTTTTTTTAAAGTTGATTTGTTACATTTCATTTCATGTAAACTTATTGTATCAATCAGTCTCTCCACTGGTTGCCCGTTTCTGATTGAATAGACTATAAGCTATCCACTCTGACCTTTTCTGCAGTCAACGGATCTGGCCCCAAGTATCTTTCTGAACTCATCCATATCTATACCCCGTCTCGCCACCTCCGTTCTTCCTCTGATACTCAACTTCTCAGGATACCTCACGTCAGAAATAAGACCTATGGACACAGATCGTTTTCTTTTCAATCGCCAAAGACGTAGAACAAGCTCCTGTGTCCATTTTCTTTTCAATCGCCAAAGACGTGGAACAAGCTCCCTGATAACCTCCGTCATTCTGATTCCCTCACATCTTTTAAATCTCGTCTCAAAACTCACCTTTTCCCTCAGCAATAAGTTCAATTGTGGCAGGTCCACTTCCTTTGCGTTAGCTGTGCTTGACTATGTGTGTATACATATGTATTTGTACATAACTACATGCATGTATATGAATGTGTATTGTGTGTGCGTGTGTTTATGTAAGTTTGTGCCTGCCTATGTGTGCGTATGTGTTAGAGTAGCTGTTACTTACACATGTATGTTAAAATGTATGTATGCAGTGTGTGTGTGTGTGTGTGTGTGTTTGTGTGTGTGTAGTCACATTTTGGTGTGTGTATGTAACATAGAAATAATGTTTTATGTTAACAAAGCGTTTTTGTAAAGCACCTAGAGCAGATTTCTGGATAGTGTGCTATATAAGTATCCATTATTATTATTATATTAATAACCAATTCACTTTTCAGATACAAATTAGAATGTCATTTTTTTCAAACTTAAACTAAATGACCAACACTGTAAAGTTGCATATAGTTTTTGACTCACTTGTTCAAACAATGTGAGTCTATAGATAACCCAATGTTCGGTTGTCTGTGTGCGTGTCTGTCTGTATGTGTGTGTGTGGTAAACTTTAACAAATTCATTTTCTCTGGAAATCAAAAAGAGATCTAAAAAAACAACAACCTTAAAATGTGTGCTGTATTTAACATCATAAAGCTTCGGAAAGACAAAAAAGAAAAAAGCAACCCAGCAGGTTCGAACCAGGCATGTTCGGTCGAGAGCAACTAGACTTACTCACAGCACTAAAGTGCACCTGCCAATGAAGATAAAAAAATAAATACTTAATCTTCTGGTTTTTCTTGACTGGATAAAGTGTGTATCACAAGTGTGTCTTGAAGGCCTTGCCTCTCTTGTTTATATTCAAAGCCACCACTGCAAATTCTGAATGCATTTTGAATGCAACTTAATGACGATCAAGAAACAATTCTGAATGCATTTTGAATGCAACTTAATGACAATCAAGAAACTAGGGAATGATGATCAAGAAACTAGGGAATGACGATCAAGAAACAAGGGAATGACGAACAAGGAATGATGATCAAGAAACTAGGGAATGACGATCAAGAAACTAGGGAATGACGAACAAGGAATGATGATCAAGAAACTAGGGAATGACGATCAAGAAACTAGGGAATGACGAACAAGAAACTAAATGATGATCAAGAAACAAGGGAATGACGATCAAGAAACTAGGGAATGACGATCAAGAAACTAGGGAATGACGATCAAGAAACTAAATGATGATCAAGAAACAAGGGAATGACGATCAAGAAACTAGGGAATGACGATCAAGAAACTAAACTAGGGAATGATGATCAAGAAACTAGGGAATGATGATCAAGAAACTAAGGAATGGCGATAAAGAAACGATCAAGAAACAAGGGAATGACGATCAAGAAACAAAGGGAATGACGATCAAGAAACAAAGGGAATGACGATCAAGAAACAAGGGAATGACGATCAAGAAACAAGGGAATGACGAACAAGGAATGACGATCAAGAAACAAGGGAATGACGATCAAGAAACAAAGGGAATGACGATCAAGAAACAAGTCTAACCTGGTGCTTTGACCACCTCTGTGTGTGTGCGGGCGGCCATGCTGAGTGAGTCTTTCCCACCATCCACAGCCACACCCAACTGCTTCATGACATCACACATGGCCACACAGGCGTCCACCAGGGCAGCCCCTTCACCAGGCAGTTTGGCCGCCCACATCCAGTTCCCACTGCATTTCACATCCTGCACGCAAAACAACACAGTCACTCACCATCATCAATGACAATCATACACAACAACACAGTCATTCATCATCATCAATAACAATCATACACAACAACAGTCACTCACCATCATCAATGACAATCATACACAACAACACAGTCACTCACCATCATCAATGACAATCATACACAACAACACAGTCATTCATCATCATCAATGACAATCATACACAACAACACAGTCACTCATCATCATCAATAACAATCATACACAATGACACAGTCACTCACCATCATCAATGACAATCATACACAACAACACAGTCACTCACCATCATCAATCATACACAACAACAGTCACTCACCATCATCAATGACAATCATACACAACAGTCACTCACCATCATCAATGACAATCATACACAACAACATTCACTCACCATTATCAATAACAATCATACACAACAACACAGTCACTCACCATCATCAATGACAATCATACACAACAACAGTCACTCACCATTATCAATAACAATCATACACAACAACAGTCACTCACCATCATCAATGACAATCATACACAACAACAGTCACTCACCATCATCAATGACAATCATACACAACAACAGTCACTCACCATCATCAATGACAATCATACACAACAACAGTCACTCACCATCATCAATGACAATCATACACAATGACACAGTCACTCACCATCATCAATCATACACAACAACAGTCACTCACCATCATCAATCATACACAACAACAGTCACTCACCATCATCAATCATATACAACACAGTCACTCACCATCATCAATCACACAACACAGTCACTCACCATCATCAATCACACACAACAGTCACTCACCATCATCAATCACACACAACACAGTCACTCACCATCATCAATCACACACAACACAGTCACTCACCATCATCAATCACACACAACACAGTCACTCACCATCATAAATCACACACAACAACACAGTCACTCACCATCATCAATCACACACAACAGTCACTCACCATCATCAATCACACACAACACAGTCACTCACCATCATCAATCACACACAACACAGTCACTCACCATCATCAATCACACACAACACAGTCACTCACCATCATCAATCACACACAACACAGTCACTCACCATCATCAATCACACACAACAACAGTCACTCACCATCATCAGTCACTCACCACAGATCACACACAACCACCACAGTCACTCACCATTATCAGTCACTCACCATAGATCACACACAACCACAGTCACTCACCATTATCAGTCACTCACCATAGATCACACACAACAACCACAATCACTCACCATCATCAGTCACTCACCACAGATCACACACAACAACCACAGTCACTCACCATCATCAGTCACTCACCACAGATCACACACAACCACAGTCACTCACCATCATCAGTCACTCACCACAGATCACACACAACAACCACAGTCACTCACCATCATCAGTCACTCACCACAGATCACACACAACAACCACAGTCACTCACCATCATCAGTCACTCACCACAGATCACACACAACAACCACAGTCACTCACCATCAACAGTCACTCACCACAGATCACACACAACAACCACAGTCACTCACCATCATCAGTCACTCACCACAGATCACACACAACAACCACAGTCACTCACCATCATCAGTCACTCACCACAGATCACACACAACAACCACAGTCACTCACCATCATCAGTCACTCACCACAGATCACACACAACAACCACAGTCACTCACCATTATCAGTCACACACAACAACCACAGTCACTCACCATTATCAGTCACACAAAACACACTCCCTTGGCATGATCAGTCTAATAATGTTCATATAAAGTTAATGTCAGTCCCTCACGTGGGTTCCCCAGTTCAGTTTAAAAAGTCTTTAAAAAAGCACTGCTTCTGTGCATGCGTGCATGCATGCGCGTGTGCTGAGCCAAAGCTATACCACTTGTTAGCTCCACATGAAAAGTCTGCCAAACTGAGTGCTTAAACTGAGCCAAAGCTATATCAGTCGTAAGCTCAGTTAAGTCAGCCAGACCGAGTGATACTGACTGAAGAGGAGTCAACCAACTCAATGCACTTGGACTCTTGCTTAAAACTATAGCCTCACAAGATGTGAAAGGAAATTGTGAAAGCAGTATGAGTAAGTCAGCTGCTGATCAGATGAAACATTTGTGTGGGAAAGATCTTGAGACTGAAGGAACAGAATCTTCTTCAGTGTATCAAACAACAACCTTCTCATTTCCTCTAAGCTTCTTGATTATCATTTTAGATGCTGAAGTGGAAAGTACAAGCACATTCTTAGACCACACCATGAACACAAACACATACACAAAAACACAGACACATTCATACAAATGTAGGCACTATTAAACACATCCACACACAATTTTTCAGAGCACTCCAGTTCACCTTGAGATCAGAAATTCTGGCAAAGACCAAGTTGGTGAGGGATTCCGCCACCGACATGCGAGCCCCAGCACAAGGATCGATCAGTCCCTTGATTGGCTGCTCTCCTATAGCAGTGGCTGCTCCTACCTGAACAAACATCACCAGGGATTGATGCTCCGTCACACTTAAAGAGCCACAGCTCTAATTCTGTGTCAATAAAGACCCAGCTCCACTAAAACCAGAAATAATGTTTTGATCATACTTCTTCTTCTGCGTTCATGGGCTGCAACTCCCACGTTCACTCGTATATACACGAGTGGGCTTTTATGTGTATGACCGTTTTTACCCCACCATGTAGGCAGCCATACTCCGCTTTCAGGGTGTGCATGCTGGGTATTTACTTGTTTCCATAACCCACCGAACGCTGACATGGATTACAGGATCTTTAACGTGCGTATTTGATCTTTTGCTTGCGTGTACACACGAAGGGGGTTCAGGCACTAGCAGGTCTGCACACATGTTGACCTGGGAGATCGTAAAAATCTCCATCCTTTACCCACCAGGCATCGTCACCGAGATTCGAACCCGGGACCCTCAGACTGAAAGTCCAACGCTTTAACCATTCGGCTGTTGCGCCCGTCATTGATCATACTATTGCTTGGCAATAACTTAGGCAGCATCATGTTCGAGGAAAAAACACTCATATGTGTAATGACCTCATTAAATATCGTCAGCATATAATACTTAATTCCCTAAGCTGTGTTGTGGGCTGTGTATGTGTGAGTATGGCTGTTTATGATGTGAGATTAGTGTGTGAATTGTGTGTATGTCATATGCACAATGCATTGAGTTGCATTACACAAGACATGCGCTACTGTATATAAAAAAATATTCATTATTGTCGTCATTAATGACACCATGTTTGTACTCTATACAACCTGACATGCAACCCAACAAATACAGTGTTAATTTCATTCTGGGTTGCTTGTAGGCTTTGCTCCATCCAACACACCTGATCGAAGTAGGAGGTTGCAATGACTGCCACATCAGCCAGAGGGGTGTGGAAAGGTCCGACACACTGCTGCTGGGCCACCAGCCCTGTCACTGACCGATCCACCTGTCAACAGTCACCTCAACACTCTAGTGTCTAGTCGTTTAATGTCTAAAGTACGGAGCCATAAATACAGTGCAAGGTGAGGTCTGTCTGAAACATGTGGTTTAACATGGTGTGGTAGGACTTGCCAAGATGTTAAGATCATTCACAGGAAATACTGACGACTTTTTGCTCTTTTAAAACAAACAACATAGGCTACACATTTAGTCTCGTCCCGTGCATACAATACCACAGCAGAAACATACAAATACTCAATGAATTTCTCTTCAAATGGTTTACTCTCCTTGAACTAGAGATGCATTTAAAAGAGATGAACTGTAGTCTCTTCTGACAATTTCCAACATTATTCACTTTCATCAGACTAAACAAGGTGTTTGTACAAACAACAGCTGATCACTGCATACCTTTAACAGATTTTGTTTTTAATAAGAACACTGCATAACAGCGATTTAAAACCTACGCAGGTAGACAAAAAAATGTTATCAAACTACATGACACTGGAGAGAGAATGTTAACAAGTCTTACTTTGTTTGTGAGGTATCGTTTGCTGGCCACAGAAGGAAGACGTAAAACACGGGACAATGCCTCCTGCACCTGAAGACCTTCAGGAAGAGTGAGAGGTTTCAGCACGGATTTACTGCGAGACAGATGGAACACCTGCACAAAAACCATTCCACAGTTGTCGTTAATGACCAAAGTACCATGCCTACAAATGGGCCCCGTTTATTTTCAACTAATCAGTCCTGCTCCAGACATTAACTGCAGCCTTTTATTCATATATATTCCCTTACAAGCACATTTTACATTAACAAATAAGTGCAAATATGCATTATTACGTGTGCACTCATTTTTGTGGACATTTTAAATACACCCTCAAATGCAAAACTGCATTAAGCATACAGCTATCACATGCAAAATGCTATCATTTATACAACAACTCTTATTACAGATAAATGTCAAAGCTAACACTTATTCTGGTTAAAACAACAAAAAGTTTACACTCTCAAATGCAATACTGCATTATGCATACATGTATTACACACAAACCACTCTTATAAATGTCAAAGCTGATACTTAGTTTTGGTTTGAACAACAACAACAAAAATCTAGGTCTAACCTTGCGTGGCATAGAAGCAAGCACATGCTCAAGGTCAAGGTCAACAGGAAGTCTGCCATTCTGACTGCATTCAGGTTTCAAGGATCTTGACTTCTGGAAATCCTGCAGCTGAATCTGAAAGGGAAACCCCCTGCATTCAAATGTAAGTCAAGAGCTTCAGTTTCAGTTTCCCAAGGAGGCATCACTATCTTTGGACAAATCCATATACACTACACCACATCCACAAGGCAGATGGCTGACAGCAGTACAGCCCAACACACTGGTCAGGCCTTGAGTGCATGCATATGTCACATTATGTGTGTACGTATCAGAGTGGATTTCTACCACATAGCTTTTTGCCATAGGATAATACTTTTGTTGCCATGGGTTCTTCTTCAGTGTGCCAAATGCATTCTGCACAGTGATAGTGAGAGACAAGCTGTACACAGATGACTCACCTTCCCACACCCTGTCACACAGGTGATGCCTTCCCAGACCAAGTCACACAGTGATGCCTACACAGGTGACGCCTTCCCAGACCCAGTTACACAGGTGTGACTCACCTTCCCAGACCCAGTCACACAGGTAACACCTTCCCTGACCCAGTCACACAGGTAACACCTTCCAAGATGCAGTCACACAGGTGACACCTTCCCAGACCCAGTTACACACGTGTGACTCACCTTCCCTGACCCAGTCACACAGGTAACACATTCCCTGACCCAGTCACACAAGTGACACCTTCGGAGACCCAGTCACACAGGTGACTCACCTTCCCTGACCCAGTCACACAGGTAACACCTTCCCTGACCCAGTCACACAAGTGACACCTTCGGAGACCCAGTCACACAGGAGACTCACCTTCCCTGACCCAGTTACACAGTTAACACCTTTCCTGACCCAGTCACACATGTGACACCTTCCCTGACCCAGTCACACAGGTGACTCACCTTCCCAGTCATTCGAATGAGATAATAAACCGTCACATGCGCAGCATGCACTTAACGCATGCAAAAGAACCCATGGCAACAAATAGGTAACCCCTGGCAAAATTCTGTAAAAAAATGGGTGGTACTCTTGATGTACCGACGTGCTCTCCCTGGGGAGAGCAGCCCGAATTTAACACAAAGAAATCGGTTGTGACAAAAAAAAGAATGATACATTACAATACAGACCTTGTCACACAGGTGACTCACCTTCCCAGTCCCAGTGACGGAGCCGACGAAGGACACGGGGCAGCGCTCTCTCTGCCCCAGTCGCTGCAGACTGTCCCTGTGCTGCCTGTGGACCAGCAGAGCGTTGCTCTCCTGGTACTCCGCTCCCCACAGCTCCAGGATGCTGATGGTGGGGTCACCCAACTGGAAGGCATCCGCACGGATCACCGCTCCCGCCGGCTCCGCTATCTCCTTCAGAACGTTGCCTGTCGCATCAAGTCATACTGGTTTTAGCCCTGCTGACTGCAAAAGCGGTAGACTTATTTCAGGGCTGAATATCCATCTGTTTCTTGAAACCAGTTGAAGAGAACACGAAATAATGTGAAAAGATTGATGAAAACGATGATTAAAACAATTCACTCACGTCTTGCTCAATCCATGTAAAAATTCAAATAAGGTTGCCTGTATCATGGCAGCACACACAAGGAAGGGGTACTCTTTAAATGAAAAAAGGATCAACTGAAATAAGTACTGCTTCCAGTAAACCTTCATGAAACATAAATAAAATACTTATTTCTTTATGGTAAAACATTTCTTCATTGTAAAACTTACTATTACATCAGATTAAATGCTCATAAAAATCACTAATGTAAGACTGAAAGTGATTTGTTACTGTAAAACGGTTAAAAGATAAAAACAAACAAACAAAAACAAACCAAAAAAAACAAAACCAAAAAAAAACAGAAACAAAAAAACATTACATATATTTTCATGCCTAAGAGCAGATCCATAAGTTGCTGTATCAGCCCCTTACAGTCTCTCAAAATTAGCATTTATTTTATTGAGGAATTTTGAAGCAATGCTTAAATGAAAAGTTTTATTTCAAATCTGCACACATCTGTGTGTAGTGTGTGTGTGTGTGTGTGTGTGTGTGTGTGTGTGTAACAGAGACAAGGCAAAAGAGTTCAGATGATCAAAAACATTTAAGTTTACAGGTGAAGTTTTATTTTGTCTCATTCATTTCTCTTATAATGCATGTAATTTCAAAACCAAGAAACTATCATACTCTTCACCACAATAACAACTTTCTTCCTCCTCCTCATAATAATTATGAACATTTCTAAAAAATGTTATATAATGCACACACACACACACACACACACACACACACATACACATGCACACTCACACACACACACACATAAAACAACCTCTCATATCTCACCATTTCCTCCTGCCCCCTGATCATGAATGCTACAGATGGGGTTATCTGCCCCTCTCTCCACACACGCCCTGATCACACGATTCAGCTTCTGCTCCATTTCCGCATCTCCGCGCTGAACAGCCCCAAAATCCAGCTCCACCTTGTTGTCGCCTTGAACTTGCACGGAGGAGGCAGCCCCTCCACCCACACCGATTCGATACACAGGACCTCCCACCTTCACCACATCCATGTCTGTCGTAACGGAAAGGGCAAAATCATTAAATCATAAGGAATCTATCAAGGTCCTGCAATGTAAGTAAGCACACGAGTATTTCTATCAAACTGACCAAGTTCGTCATGCAAGATAGTATGAAAATACTACTTTCAGGTGAGAAATGTTGCCCTGAATATAACATGTAACAAAGATAACATCAAGAGAGTTAGCTATGATCTGATGTTCCACAGGAGACGGGGATGAGGGATTCAGTAATATAAGGTGTGTGTGTGTGTGTGTGTGTGTGTATGCATGCATGCACTTATGACATGTGTGTGTGTGTGTGTGTGTGTGTGTGTGTGTGTGTGTGTGTGTGTGCATATGCTTAAATGACAATATGCATTTGCAGCTGTAATGTATATCATCTGTCTGTCCTAGTTCGCAGTTTTCTTGGTTACTGAATGTGTACCCAACAAAAACCATTAAACTAAAAAATTTTAAAAAAACATACCAGTGTTGGGCTCCATCTTTTTTACATGATCACCATCCAAAGTCCCAATCCCTCCGCTGAACATGATTGGTTTAATGTACTCCCGACGTTCTCCGTCTGGAAGGCGCAGTCCAAATGACCGGGCAAAGCCAGTCAAAACTGGTTCCCCAAACTTGTTCCCGTAGTCTGAGGCTCCATTACTGGCCTCCACTGCTATCTCAGCTGGGGTGGCAAAGTTGGATGGGTACTCTTCTTCACCTTCCCATGGCAACTTGTAGCCTGGAAAAGACGTTGACACCTGTTCACAACGTACCCACCTTGAATAAAACAAAACCAGTTTGATGATGTACCTTACGCTGTTTTTCATCCTGCATCCTGGTTATCAACCAGTCCTGACTGATGCAGACACCTGCAGTGTTGGCTGGGCACAGATTTTCAAAGCATGCTGTTTAGCTGACCCAGCTACAAAGAACCTACGTCAACAAAGGCTTGTTCCGGGCAAAATTCTGTAGCAAAATCCCCTTTTTGATAGGAAAGGGGGGCGCTGCACTGTAGTGACATGCTCCCCCTAGGGAGAGAGCTGCCCAAATTTCACAGAGAAATCTGTACTGACAAAGAGTAACACAGGTTTAACAAAACACAGGTTCTAAACCCCAAAAAGCTTATTATTCAAGAAATGTATCTATACGAATCCACGCATGAAAGAAACCTGTCAGCTGGTGACAACTCACCTGGAATCAGGAGATTGCCAAAGGAGTATCCGGCAGTGCCAGCCACCACATGCGCCCCTCTCCCTGTGCTCTGCACATCCCGTATCCTGCCCCCAGTGCCTGTGGTGGCGCCAGGGAACGGAGCAACACCTGAAAAAGTATCAGCGTTCATCACCAAAAGGAAACTGTCCTTAAAACTGGTGCCAGAATGGAACAACACCTGAAAAAAAAAAAGTCATCATTTTCATGGAAAGGGAATTTGTGCCCCTAAAAAAGTAAAATTATGTTTAATATTACATACTTACCACCACAACGTACTAATGCCGACACAGACATGGGTCTGATTTTCCTCTCCTGTGCAAAATACCAGTCTATAAAAGACTGACAAAAATGAAACTGCAGCTAGTTATCTCCCTTCCTCTTATTACCTCTCTTGTTTGTTTGAAGCATCCATTGTACTGTACTGTATTGTATATTGCATTGATTTGTATTGTACTGTATTGTCTTGCTCTTTCTCACAACAAATTTCTCTGTAACATTTGGGCTTCTTTCCCCAGGGAGAGTCAATCGCTACAGTAAAATGCAACTCTTTTTTTCATTTCGTTTTTTTTTTTTTGTCTACAAGTGCATTTGTTTTCCTATCAAAATGGATTTTTCTACAAACATCTGCCAGGAACAACACTTTTGATGCTTTTCTTTTATGTGCATTAAGTGCTTACTGCAAACGGGACCTTGGTGTTTGGTCTCATCCAAATGATGCATCATCAAAAGGAAATTTGCTTCCTTGAAATCACATTCTAAATTACATGCTTACTGTGACACACTATCGCAGACACAGACAGGGGTCTGATTCTTGTCCTGATTAAAATACTGGTCCGTAAGGAACAGACAAAAATGAGATTTTGTATAGCTATTAGTTACCCCCCTCCCCCTTTCTCTTAAATCCCTGGTTTTCGTTTGAAGCATCCTCACTGAAGATTGAAGACTAACTTTCAGACCCCTGGGCGTGTCTGCACAAGCAAACCACAGTATGTGTAATTAAAAAAGATTAGTGGAACACAAAAAGCAGATGAACAGCAATGAAAATAGTGGAAGGCAGGATAGTTCTGTCAAGGCAAGGCATACACAGACACACTCAAGATACGTTGCAGCAACACTGTTGTTGTTTTTCAATGAACCGTTTCTCGTTTTGGTTTTTTGTTGTTGTTGTTTTTTTTAAGGATATTTGTCATTTTATTTGAAGAGAGTCACAAGGGCGTACTGCTGTGTGCAAATAACAGCTTGTGTGAATATGCACAAATGTATACCTGTATCCAAGTGTGTGTGTGTGTGCATGTGTGTGTGCGTTTGTGTGCGAATGTGTGTGTGTGTGTGTGTGTGTGTGTGTGTGTGTGTGTGTGCACCCATGTGTGTGTGCTGGGTTCTCAAAGGAAAAACTAAACAAATTGTATTCAGAAAAAGTAATATTGACACCAACTAAACCAAAATATTAAAAAAACAATCAAAAATCATGCTTGACTCCAGAAATTCCACTCCACAGCTAATATCTGACATTAAATATCATCTTCAAACCTGAAATAACTGAACAAAAATAAAAATAAAAATGAAAATAAAATAAGACATAACAAAAACAAACATGACACGGCAAATGAAGAAACAAGAAAGCAGCAACAGACCAGTCGGGAAATTGTGAGTCTCTGCAGTGAAGACGACATGGCGCGTCACATCCTCTTTGACAGACAGGGGCCCGGGGGAATAGCTGTCCGCAGGGGTCAACACATTCACTGTGTGTCCCTTTATAGCACTGGAAAAATGTTAACAATCAGAATCATCTTCTTCTTCTTCGTTCGTGCGCTTCAACTCCCACATTCACTTGTATGTACATGAGTGGGCTTTTACGTTTATGACCATTTTAACCCCACTATGTAGGCAGCCATACTCCGTTCTTGGGGGGCATAAATCAGTTATCAAAATCAACAACTGTCACATGATTAAAAAACAACAACAGCACTGCCCTAAAAATAACAACCACCGAACTGAAGTATTGTCATAAATCTGCCTACATTTTATTTTCTACAAATTACTAACTCAGCATTACCATGCGCTTTTCCTGAGAAGACTGTTGCAATCTCATGACTGGAACCGTGACCTTAAAGAAAAATGTAATAAAAAGTGCCAGCTAACTTTGGTGGTCTGAAAACTGAAATCATTGGACTGTCCAATTAGTTTTTTCATAAGTTATTCATCAATTTTATGTCTTTTCCCTATGAATGATATTATACTATTAAAAAAAAAAAAAGAATAGATAAGAATAAGTGATTTTTTCTTTTTCATCAGTCATGCGTCTTTTCACTATGAGTCATATCATACTACAAAGAATACATAAGAATAAGTGATTTTCTTCTTTTTTTTTTTTTAAGGCTAAAGGGTTGGGGAGGGCAGCGTTGTAAGGGTGGTCAAGATGTATGTAATGGTAACGGATGTGGGAACAGTGATCTGAGTATATGATGTGTGCATGATTTGTTAATGCTTTAATATTCATCTATTTGAAATCATTTTTTTGATCTGACAAAAATTCAGGAAAATAAACCCTACATTTACAAGCACTGTCCTACAGAAATGTTTGATACAGAAACAAAAAAACAATAAACACCAATATAGCTTAAAGTGGGTGAATCAAAACTGCTTTGACTATTTTTTTTTGGGGGGGTGTGGTGGGCTTTTTCCACAGAATACAATTACAAAGGTAAGGAGAATTCATTACCAGTACAATCAAGCAATGATTTTACAAATGGGAATTCCAGAATGGCAACTGCCAATATCAAATTTGTTAAGACACACAACCACTGATTTCATGAATGGAATGCCTAGAATATATATTGTCCCCTTGACTGTTATAAGAAAGAAAAAAAAAAACAGTAGAAAGTGGTGTTTTAAGTCATAAATCAATATCCCAAACGATAAGCCAAAAAGTGACACAATGGTGTGGAGATATACCACTCTAGATTAAATGTGTGAATTTTTAGCCTTCCAATTATTTCCGTTCTTCTGATGATGTCATCAGTGATGTCACTATGCCTGTGGATTTTACAGGCATGGCAGTCAAGGAAATATTATCATGTACATCATTATATATTCATATTTATTTATATACATTATTATCATTAATATTATCAACATCCTCATCATTTCATTAACTTTATTATTATCAAAGTTTATTCCAAGTACACACACACACACACACACACACAATCTAAACTGGTTGCATTCTTGCAATAACCAATTCACAGACTAAGTAAACACATGTATGCAAGTAAAAACAACAACAACAAAACTTAGAGTCACCTGCTGTTATCACTGAACTTGATAATATTGTTGTTGTTGCTATGTTCCTGAGTTGACATGATGGTGGAGAACAGGGAGTCCGGCACTTCCTCCCCATCAATGATCATGCGCCCTTTGAAAAACCAGTGGCGGCTATGTTCACTGCAAACAAGAGACTGCGTTTCATCAAATTACAAACTACAGACTCAGTACACTACATACTACTTAAAGCCTGGACAACAGTGAAGGTCATATATCAACACTGTTACGGTACTATAACATAAGATGCAAAACCTTAGGCTTTACATTTCAATAATTATAATAAGACAGCAATATACCTAGTATATCAAATTGTATCCCAAGATAACAATCTATCCCTGGTAAAGGTATGTAAGCATTATTCAAGCATACTACAGTACAATATACGCTTGAGAGATGCCCCTTTTAACCAAATCAAATGATATAGATGTTGGAGGGAGAGGGATCGAGAGAAGGGGGAGAGAGAGAGAGAAGGGGTGGGAGAGTTGGGGGGGAGAGAGGGGTGATGGGGAGAATTCAGGAGAGAAAGAGAGAGAGAGAGAGAAAGAGAAAGTCAGAGCAAGAGAGAATGTTAAATTATAACTACAATCACAACAACAAATTAATGCACCATACTTAAAACTTTTTTTCTTTTTCATATGGAACGTCTGAAGTTTGGTTTTCCTCTCCTCCACTGTCAGTATTTATGCAGACGAGCTTGTGCGTGGATGCATTTCCTCATTTAGCATCATAAATGTGCATAAGGTAAAATACTTCCATGATCCATGTAAACTTTGTGGGTAAAAGAATATAAAAATACCAAGCTTGATGAGCTGTCCCCCAAAACAGAATATGGCTGCTGAAATAGTACGGGACTGTAAAGTAACTGTTACATATACTGTATACAAACTCACAGTGTAAAAGCAGTGCGTGTAGGAGTCGCTTCCCACTGACTCAGAAGAAAACTCAAGTCAAAGAGCAAGTTTCTCTCTCTCTCTCTCTCTCATATACACATATGTGCACACCAGGCAAACTGTACTTCATTAGAAATAAAAAGCTTTACCTGTTGGACTGTGCAAGATCAAAGCATTCAACACTGGTGGGGTTGTGTTTTATTTTGTGGACGAACATCTCTGTGTAGTAGTCCAGATCCCAGTCATCAAATGCTAAGCCTGACAAATATAATCACAAAAATAAAAACATGTACATATGACAAATAATCCATGTACAATGTAGTCCACTTAATACAAGTACCAGCCAAACACTCGGCTTATATCACAGATTGACATAAGTTTACATTTGGGCCAACAGCAAAGTGAGAGCTGCATTATCAATGGTTTCTCCAGTCAATGGGAAACCATTTACAGCTTAGTCTTTTGTGAAGGACTATGACTCTCAAACTAGGAGGCAAAATTGCACTGGCTCTTAGTGCTGCAGCCTTGTGGGTTAGTTGGCCTTTTGCCTCCTCTGCTGTTCTGATGGTCATAGTTGGACACGACTGACTATCATATAATACAAGTACAGACAACACATTAAGTTGGTGTATGCACTCAGCAAATTTGCATTCCCAACCAACACTCTTCTGTTCGTATTTTCTTAACAGAACTTTTGGCTAACTCCAGCAATCTTCTCTTCTTCCATGTAACTTGTGTTAAGCAGACTCCACTACACATTTATCACTGGACAAACATATTGCATGGGCTGATTTTGTCTGATCTAGTGAATATGTAAATATGCACATGTTCAACGTATAAAATTTTAAAATATGTTCAAACCAACAACAACAAAATTAACAACACTAAACTGTTTGCAAACTACCTCAGTAACAAGAAGCAAACATTCCACAAATCGTGATCAAGAAATAATGAAATGTTCTAACAACCAATACATGTCTGACGTGACAAGCGTTCGCAGCAACTTTCACAATCTGAGAACTCTTTTTTCAGTTTGACCCTTTCAATAAGCCAAGAACCAACTGTACCACAGCAGATACATGCAATAATAAATCCAGTGTGATAAATAGAACTGTGCAACCAACAACCATCTACCTGAAGATGTTGTTGCAATTATTGTTGTTATTGTGTTGCATGGGATAAGTAACCTCTCAGCAGCTATGATCTGTACTTGCGTTCCTGTTGGTTGTCAGTGACATTTGGTTTAGCTTTTTAATGATATTCTTTTGTGTTGTATTACTATTTTGACGGTGTCTTAGATATAACGGTGTGCGTGTGTGTGTGTGTGTGTGTGTGTGTGCAGTGCATGCATGTGCGAGTATGCACAAGTTTTTATATTGATATCCACTTGCATGTATCCTAATTTCTACTGTATCTGTGTTTGTGAATGATTTTTGATTTATGTTCTTATCTTGTTATGTACTGTCCCACCCCAATATTCCTTGTGACCCCAGTACACTTGGTAATAAAGACATATTCTATTCTAATACTTGAATGGAGATCTACATTCTGACGTCATTCTATCAGGCAGTGAGGGTTTACGCTTTGAGGAGTTTGACCAATCGTGACATACATTACTCTAAAGTCATGATCAAATTCTTGAGCTGAACAATTTCACTGGATAATTGTCACCTGCATTAATTATCAATGGGCAAAGTTGGATACAAACGCTAGTTCTTTCCATCAACTCTATACCCACCAAGTTCTTTGTTGGCCTTTTCAAGGGCTGCCCTCCCCTGCCCCATCACATCCACCTCGAACACCTCGTCCGGCTCCACATGCTGTTCAAACGTCTGCAGCGGTTCTGTGTAGCGACACTGTGTCATGCGATCATGTAGACTCAGGACCACTTTTTCTTCTTCGTCAGCAGACAAGCATCTCCCCTCTTGTAGTCTGATGAGGAAGCGGACTGAGTATTCAACTCTGGTCACATGCTCAAGGCCAATGGACCGGCAGATGGAGACACAGTTGGTGGAAAATGCTGTAGAAAAGTTCAGCCTGGAAAAGAAATTTTCCTGTCAACTTTTGTAACATGTACATCATTAAAAAAAAAACCCACCTATACATAAAAGCATACCTATTCACAGACATTGTTTCTGGTTTGAATTTTATCACATTTAATCATAAACATATGTAGGCTTATTGGTTATAGTTTGAATTATACATTTATTCATAAACACTTATAGCATGATATAGGCTTATTAGTTTGTCTTTGAATCTTATCACATTTACTCAAAATTTCTCGCTATCACAGACAAGACATTCAGTGATTCAGTTCTTTTCATGTTTTCACATTCCTCCTGAGCCTGAACTGTTTGCACTATTTCTGATTCCACCTGCTGCAAGGATAATAAAAGTAACAACAACAAAAATAAAGTAAAAAAACCAACAACAAATATTAGACCAGTGTGACATTCTCTTCCGATTTCACACTTATGCTTCTGCATTCACCAAAGGCTACAAGGGAAAAGCAATGACTTTCCTTTTTAAAATACAGTGAATGGATTTCTGGTAGTTTGCATGCACAGTATGCACACACACACACACACACACACACACACACACACACACACACACAAGCTTACATTACCACAAAGAAATGAACAGTCACCACAGGCCAAATGTTATGGTTCCATTCCACAATCTGTACCTGCCTTTTTCAGATTTATTTTTAAAAATTGGAAAACAATCACAATACTTTCACAAACATACACATTCTAAATAAAGAATATTTCAAAAGCTCAAACAATAGATGCTGCATATATTATAACAGAAAAATAAATAATGAGTAACATCTGATTCAGTGATTGGAATATTTTCTTTCATTCATTTTCTTTCAATAATTCATACATTATAATGATTTGTTTTACATATATCTGTATTATTCATTAATATTGTTTTTTCTACTTTTAGGATGCTTATCTCCAAAGGCAGCTAACCTTGGTCCAATTTCTATCAAAACATCGCTGGACGACTGCTGAAGGCAGGAGCTGTCTCCAAGACACTGTTCCTGGAAGGGCACTGCAAGCACCCACTTCAGTCTCTCCACTTCTTCTGCTGTCAGACCTGCTCACATAAGAAAAAAAAAACATACTAAAAGTAAAAACAGTAAGAAGCTAGATATTTAAACTCAAAATAAATCATCTCTCTCCACCTACCTCCCACCTCTCCCCACTTGCATGCTCTCTTTCAAAAACTCACTCCCTTTCTCTTGCTCTTTTTGTTCCATGTAATGCAGTAACTACCAACATATGCCTTAAACCTCTATGCAGTTAAGCAAAGTACCTCTACCATTAGTACCAGCCTTTGCCTTGAACCTCTATGTAGTCCAGAAAAGTAATTACCAACATTTGCCTCTGACCTCTATACAGTTAAGCACAGTAACTTCCAACCTTTGCCTTGAACCTCAATGTAGTTCAGTGAAGTAACTACCAACATTTGCCTTGAACCCCTATGCAGTAAAGCAAAGTAACTACAAACCTTTACCTTGAACCTCTCAGTAGTTCAGTAAAGTAACTGTCAACCTTTGCACTGAACCTCTATGCAGTTAAGCAAAGTAAATACCAACCTTTGCCTTGAACCTCTATGTAGAGGCAAAGTTCTGTGGAGAGTTCTTGACAAACAGAATCACCCAACAGGGCAGCAATTTTTGTCAAGACATTCTCCAGACTGCTGCCAGTCAGTCCCGGCTGGCGGTACAACCGCATTAGTTCAGGCATGGTTACACTACAGCACTGCTCTGATGTTACCTGAAAAATTTATCTTCACATAAAAAACAATAACAAAAACAAAACAAAAAAACACGAAAAAAAACATACAACAGGGAACAATCTGAAATACATTACGTACACATCCAACAGATGACATGATGTTAACATTAACAAAGGCACAGGAAATGCCTCAATCTACTTACTTCTGTAGCTGGAATCTATTGGCTCATTCATCACTAACTATTCTTACTCATTCATGCACATACAGACTTGTCTATATAAGTATTACTAACAAATATTTGGGGTGATCATGTCTGTAGTTGTACACATGTGCTTACACAAGCACACAGAGACACTCTATATAAACACAAAAATAATAAACACACACATCCAGACATATAATGGTGTATACAAACAATGATATAAAATATGCAAGCAGTTGTCTTCTTCTCCTCTCCATCTATGTTAAGAGTCATTGTGACACCACACTAAAGGATCAGGCACACATAACATCCATTACAAACATACAGTACTATGTCTGTAAACATTCTCTTCACATCAATGAAAGAAAGTGTGAGTGTCTATCAGTTTTTTTGTTTGTTTGTTGTTGTTGTTGTAGGTTTGGTGGGGGTTTTTGTTGTTGTTTTTTTGTTTTGTTTTTGTTTTGTAAGTGTGTGTGTGTGTGTGTTCCTCTCTGTGTGGAGGAGGGGAAAGGGGGCATGGGGGGGGGGGGGGGGGGCAGCAGGGGGGTGCTTTCAGCAAAAATGTGCATAGATCAGAATGAGCATTCATGAATGGGAGGTGGGAAGATGGTAGGGTGAGCTGATGAACATTTGTGAGTATGTAAGCATGTGTGCAGGTAACAACATATTTCACTGTACTGTTCATATAATAAACTTTAAACCAGAGTGTGTGTTAAATGGGATGTCCATGTACACATTTATGAATTCAATTATATTTATTTTCTTGTAATGACAAAGAGATTTTTTTTTAAATTCCAAAACAATGTCAGTTTTATGTATTTTCATTACAAAACTGAATATTGCAAGCATGCGAGTGCATGTGATCTGAAAGGTTGGTGAGGAAAAGGAAGAGGTGGCTGAAATAGGATAAGAGAAGGGCAGATATTTAAGACTGAACTATTTCAATCTGTGTGTGTGTGTGTGTGTGTGTGTGTGTGTGTGTGTGTGTGTGTGTGTGTGTGTGTGTGTGTGTGTGTGTGTGCATTTAAAATTGTGCACATGCACAATGTGTGGATGTGTGGGTCTGTGCTTTTGAGTGTGTTTGTGAATGCGCGAGAGTGTAAGTGTACACAAGTGTCAGGAGAGATATGTGTACGTGTGTGTGTGTGTGTGTGTGTGTGTGTGTGTGAGGGGAGGTGGGAGTGCGGCGGGAGGTGGGGTAGAGGATGAGGTATGTGAGTGTATGCATGCCTACACTGTGGGAACAACAGGATATTGGAACGTATATATATATATATATATATATATATATATATATCTTTGTATATATGTGTGTGGGGTTGGGGGTGGGAGATATGGGCGTATGTGTGTGTGCTTGTACAAGTAAGTGTTCATCTCTGTGAGTGTGTGTTTGTGTGTGTGTGTGTGTGTGTGTGTGTGTGTGTGTGCCGTGGAAGCTGCGATACGTAGACTAGAAATGAGTGTGTGGAGGAGGGGGGTAGAGGAGGTGCAAGGTAATGTGTGTGTGTGTGTGTGTGTGTTGGAGCTCATGTACGTTTATATGTATTTGACTGTGCTTTCATATCTGTGAAACTGCATGTTTGGTGCATTTCTGTTATGCATGTGTGGGTGTATGCGTGAATGTGTGTCTTCATGTTTTACATTTATTCGCTTATTTATCACCATTTATTTATTTTTTTTATTATTATCATTTTATTAGTATTACTATTATTATTACTACTACCTTTTTCTATATTATAATTATTATTCATTCATTTATTTATTTATGTAAGCTTATCTATTATTTATTCCCCCGTTTGTTTGTTGTTGTTTTTTGTTGTTTTTTTGTTGTTTTTTTTGTTTTTTTCTCAAGGCCTGACTAAGCACGTTGGGTTACGCTGCTGGTCAGGCATCTGCTTGGCAGATGTGGTGTAGCGTATATGGTTTGTCCAAACGCAGTGACGCCTCCTTGAGCTACTGAAACTGAAACTGAAATTAAAAATTTTAATCATGCACACATGAACACACACACACACATCCACACACACAAAAGCACTATTTCCCCTCCCCTACCCCTTCAGCATGTTCATCTATACCTGCATTCAAATTTACACAACTGAACTAATGCATTTTGAATTAATAGCATCTATCTGCAATACTGCGAGTTTCTACTGCATGTTTCAGCTATCAATTGGTACTTTTTCTTCAGTCTTTAGAAGACTGTCTTGTGTACAAGAAAAAAAATATTCAAAACACCTCACAGGTTTCTGGCCAGGGCTGGAGATAAAATTTTTTAAGTGGAAGTAGGTATGATATGAGATGGTCATTGACTGAAGTGAATTACAGGCGTGACGTTTGACCTTGAGCTGTATACTTCTCGGACACACACCTGACACTGATCCAGTGACCCAGATCTGTCCCAAATATTGAGTAATACTAATACTGTCAACAGCAATGTCGAGTGGCCTAATCAAGTGAGTCGGTATCAAAATGTTGTCATCAGAACGTGTTATCTCTTTTAATAAGAAACAGATCTCAGTGTGTGATCACGCACATACAGAAAAAGACTTGCTTAACATCGCACGAACCTGACGATGCTGTTTGACAACACCGTTTCGCGGCAAGTGTCACTGCGAAGCATACAGAGACCCGTTAGCTCACATGTGTCCTGATGCTTTTCAAGTTCACCCTTTCACAACAATTTCTAACAGAGCTTCATTATTTTGTTCTTCTTGTGTGTATTTAGCCGACGAACAAAACGCGAGCTCAACTTCGTGATAACATATCTACTTATCAGGTATCAGATAAATTTGTCACAAATGAAATCGCTAAAACAACTCTCTTTTTTTTTATATATATAGTTAAGTGAATTTATATATAGTTAAGTAAATATAGACAAGGACAATTTGAGCTTAAAACAAAAACTGACAGATTCATAGACTAATCAGGCCATGCGCTCCCATCCCCCATTGCTACGATAATCTGCAAAGGTTCCTACCTCGTATGGTTCCAGATTCCAGATTCCAGACAACACACGTGTAGTCCGCACCAATCAAACCTGCCGCAGTGACAGTGACGTCTCGGCATCTCTATTTTACTCCATTCGGGAATATTTCAATATGACGTTCACTTTCAACCGCAATCTTGACAAACGATTATTATTACACGTAGAGATCTTCTGTTTCTCAGTTTTGAACCCCCACCCCTCCCCGACCCCCCACCTGTTGAATTTTTGAGAAAAAGTACACAAGCGCTCGCCCGCGCGCCCGCGCACGCACACATGTAACAGGCACACACACACACACACATACACACTGCACCGCGGCTCCACCGCGGCCGGCGGCGGCCGGCACTCACACTGATTCAGTCGGACTCGGACGCGGCCGCACCGGCCCTCGGGCCGGCACACTGACGGGTTGACTCCGCACACGCACGCATGCACGCACGCACGCGCGCGCGCGCACACACACACACACACACACACACACACACACACACACACCGTGGCACACACACACACACACACACACACACACACACACACACACACACACACACACACACACACACACACCGTGACACACACACACACACTGACACACATCTTATATTTTACTCCACAAAAAAAAGCATCAACTAACCAATAAATATCTCCCTCAACACCTTCGCAATCCACAATCATGGGACATACGTAAACTACGTACGTTAATTATTCCTCAGTGTGACATCACTCATTGTAAAAAGACAAATCAGTTTCAAGATAATAAATTAACAGTAATGATAAGCACTTTCCGTCCTTATATGTCTCCACCCTTCTCAGTGTCTCGGCTGTATGAATTTCTCTTGTTGAGATAATAAAGTATTCTGTATTCCATTGGTTTTCTGCTTGCCTGTACGTCCCGGCCTTGCAACCGGCCCTCCTTCCAACCATATCCCCTCCCACCCTCTCTCTTTTTCTCCCCATCTCTGGCAATGACATTCTGAAATGCTGAAAGCAAACACTATACCGTAACTGCGATAACAATTAGCGAGATGTGTGTGTGTGTGTGTGTGTGTGTGTGTGTGTGTGTGTGTGTGTGTGTGTGTGTGTGTGTGTGTGTGTGTGTGTGTGTGTGTGTGTGTGTGTGTGTGTGTGTGTGTGTGTGTGACGGTGTGTGTGTGTGTGTGTGTGTGTGTGTGTGTGTGTGTGTGTGTGTGTGTGTGTGTGTGTGTGTGTGTGTGTCCCCCTCAAAAAATCAACGGAACCGGCGACAGTGTGAATTGCTGCAACGGTTGTGCGTGCGTGCGTACGTGCCAGTGTGTGTGTGTGTGTGTGTGTGTGTGCGTGCGTCCGTGTGCGTGCGTCCGTGTGTGTGTGTGTGTGTGTGTGTGTGTGTGTGTGTGCGCGCGCGCGCGCGCGTTGTTTCGCTGCCGTATGACGTCCTCTGTACGTTCGCACAAATGAGTACGATTAACGTAAATGATCATTAATGACAGAACCAGAGCCAATCAATGCAAAGGTTGCTGTTAAAAGGGATATTTGCTGGTAGATACTGCAGTCGAAGCAAATCTGCCAGCACCAGTTGTGTAATCGTCAGTCAGATCCACAGTGTTGCTTCTCATGCCACGTTTGCTGTCCGTGGTGCCAGGTATATATATATGTTTGGGTCTAGTCTTTACATAAGTTTTTTTTAGTATGTATAAGGGTGCTGTTAGTATTCATAAATAAACCCTACTATCTGTTAATCTGTGTTTCCACGCTCTCCAGTGTGTGTGTGTGTGTGTGAGAGAGAGAGAGAGAGAGAGAGAGAGAGAGAGAGAGAGAAATATTCCCTTGTGCTATATTTCAGTTCATAGAACCCCAGACTAGTCACCCATGGAAAGTTATCGTCAATTATACAGTTTTTCCACATTGTTTTCACTTTCGGATTTAGGCTACTTTTGTTTTCTTTTGTTTGTTTAATGTAAATAACGTATTCGAACAAAAGTGTTTTTTCTATTCTAAGTTGTTGGGTTTTTTAAGTTATAGGGAATATAGTCGGATTGTTTTGGCTGTTCATTGGCGTGTTTCCTTTATATATATATATATATATATATATATATATATATATATATATATATATATACAACCTGAGAAAAGATGCATCACTATTCTCAAAATATGAAGTTACACAGAGAGCAAGAGACTGCGAAAACAATTCTTTTCTTTTCCATGACAGTCCTATCAATGCCTTATTTCAGTACACTGACTGCAAACGTAACAAAATGATAGGCCTAATATATATATTCACCATGCAATAACACTTCACAAGTAACTGTTATAGTATGTTATATAGGTCGAAACAAGTCGCAGAGTTTATGTGGATCAATCGTAAACCACACGGAATGGGATTTGTTTCATTTGATTAAAGGTTGCTTTGCTCGAGATGACGTCACCCTGCGTGCTGCAGCTGGATGACGTCATACGACGTCATGCATGGGACATTTTGAAGAAGCGCTCAAACATCGTACGACGGTGGCTGTTAGAAGAGAAGGACTACTTCTGCGACGTGGACTGGAAGGCGTTTGTTTTCGAGCACAAAGTCTGCAAGTTGGTTCCTTCCTATTACTCTAAAATTGCGAGGAGGAGATGGTGGGGGGAGGGGGGGGGGGGTGTCTACAATCAAGGCCGAAGGGCGTACAGTCCAGCACCCCCTCTCCAGGAATGTTGTATCTATCCTGGTCTTGAAATGTTCTTCGCTGTCTGCTAAACTCGTTTTTAGTTTTACTTTTTTTTTTCTTAAAGAAGAAGAAAAAAGAAAAAAAGAGATGCAGTCTTTGCACTGAATAGGGGCACTAACTCCATTCCTCCCTTCCCTGGTTTTTAACGAATTTCAGACAAGCTCAGCTTCAAACCCTCATATATCATATCTATGTAAAGGAAACCAAAACATATCATGCGTTTTCATTTTGATAGGGTCTTTTCCACTGGAATGATTGTCAAGGATTGACTTATCTTTTTTTTTTTTTTTCACAATTAAGGCTTCCAATCAAATCTTCGACAAAATAACGCCAGATGCTCTCTCTCTCTCTCTCTCTCTCTCTCTCTCTCTCTCACACACACACACACACACACACACACACACACACACACACATTTCAGTGTCACTCATTTCGAAATTATCTTATACATGGATCTGCAAGGGTCTTTTAGGAATTGTTTCATTACATACGCATCACAGCTGAATTTCTAGGCGTTTCTCTCAGACACTGGAGGAAGTCTTTTTCAGATCTGATTGCATAGTTTTCCAACAAGGAAGGAAGAAAGGAAATTAATTAAAGAAAAAGGAACGTGTGTAACAGAAGGAGCTACAGTATTTGAAGATGAAGACTGGAAAATTGTAGTGCTTCAAGTTGCAAAACAGAAAAAAGGATGAAAATTCTGAAGGAGAAAATGAGGTTTCTTTTACCTTTTAGCAAGGAAAGCAAATTCTCACCACAGCTCCTGCAGGCAATATCTATTTGGTCCAGTCTGTTGGTGAAGTGCTGACACAGATATACAGGAACAAGAGGAGCTATATATATAGACCGAGGAGTTACACACACAGGTTTGCTTTCGAGCACGTGTGCCAGATGGAGGGGGCCAGGAGGAATGCATCGGAGGTAACCCCCAGCCCACCCTACCCTCGGCCTCAGTTGGGGACTGACGACCTGGGATTAGATTAGTTTATATATTGTGAAATAGGTAATGAAACGAACAGCTTCAGTTTTGGAATTTATTTGTCTCCCTTAAGATTCTTCACAGATCGAGACAGTCTTCACAGACAATTCTTTTATCCAAATAGTTTGGGTTTTTTGGTGTGTTTTTGTTGTTGTTGTTGTTGTTTTTGTGGTTTTTTTTGTGTTTGTTTGTGTGTGTGTGTGTATGTGTGTGTGTGCGCGCGCGCGCGCGCGTGTGTGTGTGTAAATTTAACTTTCATAGTTTTTCCTTATTTTGTATCTTTCTGGAAAAAAAACAACAGCCATCTCCTATCCCTCCCCACCCCCACCCCCAGCCACACCCCTAAAAAACACACACACACGAGAGAGAGAGAGAGAGAGAGAGAGAGAGAGAGATGAAAAACATTAGGTATACTACTATACGCAGTCTATGTCTGCCGATACAGGTTTGACATTCGTCCAGACGGCCACACGTACAGTGGAGACTGGGGCAGCATCAAGACAGGCGTCAAATGGGTTCCACTGCACACCTGTGACTTTGAGAACAGGTTTGTATTTTCTTATTGGCAGTGACTGAAAACAAATTGTCTATGTACTCTTTGCTGTCACACACACACACACACACACACACACACACACACACACGATGCACACGTGTATGCTGACATAGGGATAGACAGATAAAAAGAAATACAGGCAAGGATACAACCCTGTTAATGCAATTTGGATCTGGATTGAACAGATCAGAAACGAAGCAGTGTCACACATTTCGTGGAAAGCGGGAGACAACAGCCTGGATGGCCGTGGATCTGACCCAGACATTCACCGTCTCCAACACTGTTGACCTTGACCTGACCTTCCCACCTAACTTCCTCCACCACCGAGTTGGTCGTGACCCCACCTTCAAGGTCAACAAGGTCAAGGGCGGGATTTTCAGAGAAGTACTGGAATGGCAGGTAAATTCGCAGGTGAGCATCCAAATGTGTTCGGTCACCCAAATGCGAGATAGATTATTCTGTCCATGTTGCACATGTGCCACCAAGTCTTTTGATGAATGCTGTTTGTTAACATTATCAATCTGTGGTCTTGAATGTGTCAGTATAGTGCTTATATAAAGGTCTGATAAAGAAAAAGGACATATAATTTAAAGTTTTTTTAACTGAAGTTTCAGTAGAAGAAACAACGTATAAGTACTGGAATCCGAGCTGTATGGTACTGTCCAAAAGCTACTGAACACTGAAATGTTAAATGTCATTAGCTGAAAAGCTCTAGTGACATAGTAGGTACTAATCAGAACATAATGGTGCAAAACAGATAACATGGAGCAGAAAGGAACCGAAACTGAACTGAAACAACATAAACTAATAAGAGCGGGATTTGCGACACTTTAGCACTTTGTCATTAGCTTAAAGTACGTGACACGGGGGTTTCAGTCGTTCGTCTCCAAGGTTGGACAGTACATAGAAAACAAAGTACATATAAATCATATAATAAATATTTACGCGTCTAAAAGCTAAGAGAGTGAGAGAGAGAGAGAGAGAGAGAGAGAGAGAGAGAGAGAGAGAGAGAGAGAGATTCATAATTAAACTCCGTGGTCGATCTTGTTTGTCTCATACTTTTGCCGGATTTAACGAACCAAAATGGGCCTTTTTGCAGTGCTTGATTGAGTTTTTCCTGATATCATTATCATTATTTTATTCATTCATTTTGTTACACACAGGTGGAAGTCATGCCATCATGGAAGGCGCATGCACAATTGTTGGCACGGCAGGAGTGTCACGTGATTGATGTTGAGATCCGAACGACTTTCTCTGTACCGAGCGGCGTTGTGCCGGTCTATTTCAAACGAAGATCGGACAACTCTTACGCTTTCGAGGTGAGCATTTTTTTTATAACAGCTGCTCATTTGTCCACAAAGAAAAGGATTATTTCACTGGATGGACCTCAGTTGACCCCTGTTCAATGTCAATGAAGGGTTAACCTTTTTTTTCTCGTCGGCCCCTCTTCTTTGATAGATCCTATACAATTTTCTATACGCATCATCGCAAAGTCATTCAGAATCAGTCACACAGACTGATCAGCTATATTTATTTTCCTCTTCGTTGTTCAACACACAATACATTTTTTTTAAAGTATGGCCTTTTAAAAAAAATCCATATAACAGGAAATATTGAGATCTTATTCTTAATTGTTTGCATCTTGGTCGTAGTGCAGGTCAAACGAAAATTCAACAATTTTTGTGTGTGTGTGTGTGTGTGTGTGTGTGTGTGTGTGTGTGTGTGTGGTTCGTATTTGCATTCTTCCGTCATCTTCATCCGAAACACGGTTTAATACATGCATGGTACACGTTTCATTCCAGGTAAAGATAGATAACGTGGAGGAGGCGTTCAATGCAGCACCACCGGACCAGCTGCAGGCGGAGGGATCACTGGCAGTGCAGAGAAGGGAGAGAGAGGAGCCGATAGTGCACACCCTGATGGAGAAGGTGATAGACACCCAGGGTCAGCCTCAACCCGCCATCAGCAAGCTGCAGCTGGTCACGCGAGGCACGTGCATGGTTGTCAGCTGGTCAGACCAGAAAGTGGACATCGCCACCATCCCGCTCTCTCTGCACCAGCACGCCCCACCGGCGGATGGTGGTGATGTGCCTGGACAGTGACTCGCATGATGGTTTCAGCACAACTGTTGTGTCACTTAGAGAACTGAACGTGTAGACATTCTGCAGGATATGGTTTGTGATGGTCGGTGGGATATTTTCAACAGTTCTGTGAACGACTGGTCTAGGGCAGCAGAAAGAGAGAACACTTTCTGTACCATCGGTTATGTAGTAGGACAGCTATGGCATTCTGTGTAATTTGTAAATAGGGCGAAACAAAGAAATAGTAAGCGGATAAAACTCTTACATGATATGTAATAAGTACACTACAAGATGTGACAATGCAATGATACGGAAATGATATGATAATGACGGGGCGCTGTAAAAACATTTTCAGATTTTTCTGAAAATTGCACGTTCTCCATATATTATTTCAAGCAATTTGCGAGCTTCTGCTCAAAAGTCTAAGATGTCAGTTCACCAGCGTTGCCGTCAAGTCCGTGCTCAGTTTTACAGACCATTCTTTGTATTGGCCCCCCTCCCCGTCCTTTCTGACGCCCATACATGATGGCCCCATACATGATGGTTGAAGCTTCTTTGTCAGAGAACAGTGGTGTGTTCTGCGATAGGGTAGTTATGATAATTCTGTGTACGGCTGGAGTGTCAGCAAAATGAGAGAGTATAATCAATATAATAGGTTATGTTGTGGGACAGTAATACTGACATTCTGTACACATGCAAATAAGATGTAACAGTATCAGTATCAGTAGCTCAAGGAGGCGTCACCGGCTGAGTTCGGTCAAATCCATATACGCTAGATCTGCCAAGCAGATGCCTGACCAGCAGCGTAACCCAACGCGCTTGGTCAGGCCTTGAGAAAAAACAACAACAACAAAACAAACAAAAATGGAAAAAAAAGACTATAAATATTGAAAAATACTACTACTACTACTACTATTTATAAGGCGCAAAATCTTGATAAAATCAACTCTTAGCGCACAAAAAAACCAAGCAAACAACAACAACAACAAATAAAAACAAAACAAAAAACAAACAAAACAATGATGATAAATAAGCAAATAAATGTAAAATATTCTCACCAGTCTTGAGTGAATGACACCTGTGTATGCAGGGCTTCGCAATAAGAAATTTCGCACTGATGTTCCAGTTAATTAATCTGTGCCAAACCAACGAAGGATCAAGATTCATACGTATAACAACATAGTCTATCTTGTTCTTTTTCATTTATAAGAATATATATCAATATGTTAATTTGAAAGTGTTAGCATACAATAGTTCGATCTTTGCATCATTTAGTATTCAGGAGTACAACAAATTTTATATGCATACCCGTAATATAGTCATCATTATCAAAGAATATGTAGACAGAGGCAAAGTCACCATGAAAAAAAAAAAAAAACTCTGCAGAGTATTCATTTTAGCCAACTTTATCAACTTCTGTCAGCTGATAAATATTATTTTGCTCTTCTTTATTTTCAAGTTAACGGTTTTTAATAACATTTTTGTGGTTTAGTTTCTTACAAAGATGTAACTGTTGCATGCTAACGCTATAAAATTAACATATTGATATACAAAAAGTATTTATAAATGAACTATGACTATATTACGCATATGCATATGAAATTTGTTGCACTCCTTGATATTGAATGATGCTTAGTTTACCTGGACTGTGTGCTGGATATTAAAAAGTTTGTATTGATCAAATAGTTGTTGTAGTAGAATATCTTTGGTTGCAATTTGATTGCAAAAATAAACTGAATTTTTGCAAACTGAAATAAATGTCTTTCATGTTTAAAATTGACGGAAATGGTTTTTCATTCCTCCACACACACTCTCTCCGTGTGTGTGTGGGGGTGGATGGGTGTCTTGTCAGTATTTGTGTGCATGATATGTATGTGTGTGTTTCTCGGTGCATGCACGCACACACACACAAACACACTGACACACACGCACGCACGCACACACACTCAGTGACACACATACACTGACGCACATACTACACACTCATTCATGTGCCCCTCTCTTTCTTCAGTTACCTCCTCAACGTTTGCTCCCCAAATATGTATATGCAGAGACGCACGGCCATGATATGCATCAGTGCTTAGTCACTGACGCACGTACACACGCACACACACACACCGTGGCACACGCTGACACACACACTGACACACACACACTGACTCCGTCGGACACACTCACACACACACACACATGACACACACACACTGACACACACACCGCCGCCCCTGAGCGCGCGCGCGCACATACACACACACACACACACACACGAACACGAACACACTGACACACCTCAGTGACTCCGGTCGCCGCGGCCGGCACCGGCGGCACACAACTGACACACTCGATCAATCCGCGGAGTCACTGACGGCGTGACATGTACTTCGCACGCCTGCGTACGCGCACTGACCCCCGGCCACAAACACCCCCAACCCCCACCCACTCACACAAACATATACACACACACGCGCGCGCGCGCGCACGCGCGCGCGTCTGTTGCTCTGTTCTTGTGTGTTTCTTTCTGCAAAAAGATGTTTAGGACCAGGAGGGATAACTCTCGTGGACTGTCTCAAAGCGATCGAAGGGTTCGGGCTCAAGGAGAAATATGGCATTGGCTTCAAGGGGTCGGGTGAGTTGGGCGAATCTTGCCTAGTTGTTTGGAGATCAGATCTTTAATGGATTCAATAACCACTGGTTCGACTGTATTTTGCAAATGAGAAAGTGAGTGCAGTATTGCGTCATACTAATTGATAGCGCCACAGACACGAGTTCGCACTGAAAGTAACAAAGTGAAAGTCACAAAGTCAGATAATTTTGCAGGCAAACAACAGTAGCATGCGCGACACACACAAACACACACACACACGCGCGCGCGCGCGCGCATGTGTATGGACAGTGTGTGTGTATGAGAGGGATGAGTTGGGGGGGTGGGGTGGGGGTATGGAAAGACAAAGAGAGATTATGAACAAACAAGACTTTGTATTCAAACTGTGGACATATTTAGGACATCTCTCTCACTCTCTCCACACACACACACACACAAACACACTCACTCACTCACTCACTCACTCACTCACTCACTCACTCACTCACTCACTCACTCACTCACACACACACACACACACACACACACACACACACACACACAGTGACACATGCACGCACACACACACACACATGTATGCTTATGTGTGTGAATTGTCTCCTTTAGACATACTTCAGACATAAATGTTCTCTGCAAAACTATTAGTTTTGCAAAGCAGCACACACAGATACATATTTGTATGTGATATTCCATATAGTTGTGCAGTGACACATACCTACCACACTACATATAATGTACACTAGATTCACAGACACAAAATTGATAAACTTATTGTGTCAAATTCAATTATGCGGTCACAGACACACAGAGTATACAAACATGCATGCATGCATCTAAAAATACACTACCAGAATCCACATGCCACCTTCAGCTACAAAACCCTTTTATTATGTTTACTTCCAGGCGTGTGTGCGTGTGCGTGTGTGTGTGTGTGTATGTGTTTATGCATGTTCATATCGGTTCCAGCTGTATGAAACTCAGCACATTGACTGATGAATCATGAGCATCAAAAGTCAGGATTTTTACCCTTACACCCTTTTCTGTTTATTGCCCCATTATCAAAATCAGAGCAAGTGATGGTTTATAAAAAAAAAAAAAAACATTTATAAGCTAAATATTTCTCGGGTAAAACTAAATGCCATTGTTACAATGTTAGACAACATTTCCGTCTTACATTGCACATTATAAGAAATTACTAAAATTCCTAAAAATCTAAGACCCATGTTTCAATGCTTGCTGATATATATATATATATATATATATATATATATATATATATATATATATATATATATATATATTGCACAGCCCAATGCAAGATAATGCAGTACAACAGAATACAGTGATTTTTATTTGGAAGTTATTGGTGTGCTGAAGGATTGCTATAAGTTGTAATACTTAAAAGTTATAATGATTGGTATTTGTGCCTAGATGTGATTCATAATGTGAGTAAAGACCCTGACATGTGATTTACTGATTGCTGTAGTCTTTTAATTTTCGTGGCATTAAAAATAATACTGAACAGATATAGAAATAGACGTCAGATCTTTATTGATAAATCAATAACAGTACTGATGTGATTGTCAGATGATCAGTCAACACTTTTTTTGTTTACCAGGTGCTGTCAGTGTTCAAAGAAATTCATAGGACTTGCCAGTTTGTATTTGCTGGAGATGCTGAAGCTTTGGCAGGTACTGAACACCTATTTTTGTTCTTTTAAAACTTTATTAAAATCTTTATCTGTTTGATTTTATGTATGATTATGCAGAGATTCTTTGGACACTGGAATAACAGTTGTTGAAAACGACCAAAACATTTTCAGTCTAATCAGTACCTTATCTGAATGATTTTCTGCCAAGCTGGATACAAAAATCAATGTTTAGGACCAAAACGTTTCCAAATTCTATCAACATTTATGGACTTAAAGCACTGCTAAAATGATTTCAAGCAAGTATGCAGGGAGCTTAATGCCTATGCTGACAATGCTGACAGACTTTGTGTTCAATAACTATAACAGTCTATGACTTAACCATGTTGCTGAAGAAAAAACTGAAGTTGTTGCTAGGGCAGTGTGTGCCCAGTTTTTTCAAAGCCAAATCACCCAACTGTCAGATGAAGTTTTTTTCCTTATGTTTCAATTGTAACTTATCAGTTGAAATATATCACTTAGGAAAAATGTATTTGATATATTTCAGTTCTGTAAAACATGCCAGTAGCAATCCATATTATTGGTGTTTTTTTTTATCTGTTTATTTTTCAAAATGTAAATGAACGTGCGCTAAAAAAACAAAACAAAAAAAAACAAAAACTTTAGCGTTTGCCACTTTGGCCAATAGATTTCCAAAATTATGTCCTTTTCATTTTCATTGAGATTTTGAATTATCAGATGAAACACAGATTTATGTGAATATATATATGTATGTTACTATGCACCTATAGAAATATACAGAAATACATATGTGCATACATGTATGTATGCTATATGTGTATATATGTGTGAGTGTCCTTGTGTGTATGTGTGCATGTATCTTTGTTCAGATTTATATGTTTATTATTACATGTACATGTGTCTATTTGAATAAAGCAAATAATTCAAATATAAACTGAACTCTTTTCAGATTATTTTAGAAAAAAAAGCTATATATATTATATATATATAAATCTAAGAATATACAGAGTGTATTTTTAATTTCTAGTGTTCCAGTTTGATTGTTTTTTGTTGTTGTATTTTACTTCACTTGTACTTAAAATGAGAAAGTGTAGTTGGATTGATGACAATGTACTGTATAACACTCATTATTGCATGTCATAGAACATTACGCTTTCATGAATGTGATATAAAAATGCATCAGTTGTTTGTTCACAGCTGGAAGGTTGAAGATTAATGATGAATTCAAAGAAAAGAAGGATGAAACAGACCCCCAGAAAATTGAAGAGGTGAGAAGGCAGTTGTGCTTTTTTTTCTTTTTTCTTAAACTCTTAGAAGCTGTGAGCATTTTGTGTGTGTATGTGTGTGTGTGTGTGTGTGTGTGTGTGTGTGTGTGTGTGTTTGTAATGTGTGTTGTATGATTCTTACATTTGTCTTGGATCTTTCAAAACAACAACAGCTAAAATACTATATGCTTTTAGTTCTGATGTTCAGGGTATATCCTGATGGTTCAAATCATTTGAACCAGTGATAACATTACTTTTTCCTGAAGTTTTCTTGAAGTCGTGGCTGGATGAAAAAAAAAAAAAAAAGATTGCCTCAAGTGTGTGAACAAAGTCAATGTTATCACTCTATTTTACTGGACAACAAACTTGTCAAGATTGTAATTGATTTTGAATAGTTGTAACACCTTTCCAGAGAACCCACTTACAGTGAGAGTGCACCAGAGTACAGACCACACATTATCACTGAAATAAATGTTTCAGCAAAAAAAAAAAGATAAAAAAGGGAGAAAAATCCTAGATTTAAATTATTGTGAAACAAAGCTTATGAAACATGTGCATACTGTTTATGTATGCAGAAAGTCACTTTTCACACATATCTTTTGTTTATTGAAAAAGTCATATTGCTAAATGATTCATGTGAAATGTTGATCTTGGAGTGTACGCGGGCACGCGCGCGCGCGTGTGTGTGACTCCAGCAAAATCTTACTCTGAAAAAGACACCTGAACTAATAATGGATGTGACAGACTGGCTTTTCTGACAACTGTACATTTTTTTTCTTTTCCAGTACATACAGATAGCAAGCGACTCTGCTAAACTGTTACGGAAGACTATTGTCCAGGCAAAGCTTTCAGAGGATGGAACAGGCTATTGTAAGTCTGTAGAGGCATTCTGATTCATGTTTATTCCTTCCTATCCATAGGTGTATAATGTGTTAATATCATATGGACTGTGAGCATGGAGTTCTCAAAATGAATCTAGTATTACTTGTAATTATTGTTGTTGGATTTTCAGCGTCGGTTGACTCCTGTCCAGAGTTGAATGAGCCAAGGGCTCTGGACCTGTGTTGAGTGTTGTCCACTTCATAGATGACTTTGAGTGTGCTGCTGTTTTAAGCGTAGTAATTAGTGCAGTCACCTCTCATCCTGTTTTGTTAAGATGCTGACAGAGTGACAACAGTGAGACAAAAATAATACCTCATGTTTTATGAGGTGTTTTTGTGATTTTGTTCCCCCCACTGTCAGTTTGAGCTGTTCTCTGCTTATGAGAGCATGTGTGTATGGTCTGTGTCTGTGAATAGGTGATTGCAAGCGCATTGAGTGTAAATTTACTTAGAGAAGTGTGCTTTACAAACGTCATTCATTATTATTTCTTATTGTTTTTGTTTTTCTGTTGTTTTGTGTGCTTGTGAACAGTGAGCATACAGTTCATTTGAGTTGATAGGAAGGTCTTTGGATAGATCCAAATATAAAATTCTCTATCTCTTACGGATGCAATCATTGTAACCTCCAAAAATTGCAGTGTTTAAAATATTTCCAAACAATGTCATGTCATCCTTCAAGTTTTGTTTCTGAATGAGCGGCAACAATAAAAAGTAATTTTTGTCAGTGTACTCAGTGCATATACAGTGTATTAAATGCACCAACTGGATACCTTCTTCAAAATCAAGAAACATATTTGTGTTCATAGCTCTTAAAAAGAAGGTTGTCATGTACTGTGTTTGGAATAAGTTCTTTTTTCAGTAAAAATAGAAATAAAAATATGTTTATATGAAGCTGGATGTAAATGATAATTGCTTTTGATCTTCTCTTAATCCATTTACTCTTTTTGAAGTCCAGTTCATGACAAATGAACTTTAAAAAATGCAGCAGTCCAGCTTTTATTGCATTATTGTTCTTCATCTGTGCAGCTATGAAGATCACCAAGGACACTCAACTGAACGACAACATCATGTACGACCCCAATGTCGTTGTTCCTGTCAGACCCCGGCGAAGAAAAAAGTCTCCATGTCAAGAAACTAAGCAAACGTGATGTACATCATTATAAAATAGATGTCAACATAATTGAACATTGAGGGGGAACATTTCTTCCAAGATCTGTTTAAGTTCCACATTTTTTCCAATTATGAAACAGCACCAGCTAAAAGAACATGCATTTTTCCTTTCTATTTAAATACTCTGAGTTAGGAATTTCTGTTTAATTTGTCATAAAAAAAGGAACACCCATGATTAAATCTTGATAAATTGGCTTGGGTATGTTGGACATGAACAAGTTTTCCTTCTGTTTATAAGTCAATCATGGAATATGAATTTCTTATGCTCTTTGAACTTGTATTGATTAGTTAGGATTTTTATTATTTGACATCATTAAAAAATTTCTCCTGCAGTTAGCAATGAAACCCTGAAATGAAAGAAGTGAAATGATGTACACTTGTCAGCTTGACTCCAAAAGATTTGCTCTTTCTCTCAGTGTCTTAGGCTTCGGTTTAGTGTGTTGTTTTGTAGAGGGGCCTTTGGATGAGCAGTGCAGGAATAGTGTTACGAACAAAAAGTAAATAAAAATAAACCAAAAACTCCTGTGACAACTCCTGAAAATTAGATGGCTCTCACTTGCTATCTTTGAAATACCCTTTTTTTTATAAGGAAAAGAAGAATTTTTTGTTAAAGTTTCTTGTTAATCATTTTCACAATGATGGAAGAGTTCTTTTTATGCTATTTTCGCCCACTACTCTGCTGTTCGATAATAAATTAACAAAAGTGTTGCAGTGGTTGGTATAAATAGAACCATGTCTCTGGAGTTCAAACTATATTGATGAAAATCTGTTGTCATTGCTCTTCTGGTAGAAGAATTCAACAATGCTTACAATTTATCTTCATGTTTTTTAGTCAGTATCAGAACAGAATTTTATAAATGAGAGTATTCTGCTGTTGGAGAATGTATCTGATGCAGACTGATGAGTTTTTTTGTGTGTGGCTGAGTGAAAGACAGAAAGAGAGAGCGATAGGGAAAGAGAGGTGAGTGTTCGGAGTCCAGGTTATTTTGCATATGGTTGTTCATTATGTCTGTATTTATTTTTTGTCACTGTAGAAATAAAGCATTGCTGTCAAATGTGACGGATGATTAAATTTCATGGTTGCTTTTTGTAGAGTTCATTTTGAAACAAGATTTTTTTTAAAAGCAAGAATGTGTGTATGTTTGTGTGTGTGTGTGTGCGTGCGTGCGCATACACCAATGCAATGAGAAGGTGTATTGTCTCATGACAGAAAGACAAATTTCTTTTTTTGTGTGTGGTATACTACCCATAAAAGTGTGCCCTCAAAGATGCTGCACTTCAAGCCCTTTCCAACAGAGTGGACTGTAATGAGATTGATCCATGAATTACCGGTACATGTCTTTTCTCTTTGTCAGGTATTAGAGGCATATAGAAAACTAAAAAGATCTCTCAAGTTTGTAGGTATGAAATCATGCACAAGCCAAGCAGGCTTTTCTCATGTTTCGTATTTGTTATTTATTTTATGATAGTTGATGAAGAAAATAATGATACTGCCACAGCAGTTCAGGCCACATAGGCTTCAGACCAGGTGACTTGTGTGTATACGCAAGCAGAAGGTCAAATATGCACGTTAAAGATCCTGTAATCCATGTCAGTGTTCGGTGGGTTATGGAAACAAGAACATACCCAGCATGTTGCTGCACACCCCCGAAAGCGGAGTATGGCTGCCTACATGGTGGGCTAAAAACGGTCATACACATAAAAGCCCACTCATGTACATACTGGTGAACGTGGTAGCTGCAGTTCACAAACGCAGAAGAAGAAGAAGACCAGGTGACAGTAATGGTCAACAGTAGTTTAAGTTATCAGCCAATGGTCAAATCTTGTCGAGAAGTCCAAATACTGCATAACTGTCACAAAGTATAGCAATTTGAACACTGTTAGGGGTGAGGCAAAGATTACACACCTGCCAAGATATGTTAATGCACATATGTGACAAAATAACGCAATCTGAGTACTTATGGGTTGTCAACAGTGGTTAGCAGTGGCCCTAGATCTAGAGGAACATAGACCTAGGGGAACATAGACCAGAGTGAATTTAGACCATAGGGGAACGCATACCGTGGGGTACAAAGACCACAGACCCAGAAAACATATTTTTTGTTGCTGAATATAGAACTGGGGGAACTTAATCCTTGCTGAAAGAAAAGTTGGGGAAACATTGGCCTACACTGAGGAATAGCAGGGTTGTGGGCGTTTTGTTCTTCTCTAGACCCATCATTGGTCAATTTTGGTTTCCACTAAAATTCCAGATCTACCTTGAAAACCTTAATTTTTTCTTGCTTGGCATATAAAAATGTTCTTGGTGGTCACAAGATAATGCACATATGATGCTGCTTGCCCACTGTATGGTTTGTGGCAATGAGGTAACCCAAAGGAATCGAGGGCTCAAGTGCACGGAATTGAAAAGGTGGCTTCATGGGTGTGAGCTCTGATCTGAGGTCAATCTTCTTCATTGTCAGCGGTGTTTGGTTTAGAAGTTATTGAGCCTTTTTTCATGTGAATAAACTAACCGCTTTTAATTAGGTGAATGTCACAAATGTCTTTGGTGTCTCGGATGACGTATTTCTCAACGACAAGAATTGCATTTTGTGTGTTGTTGTTGTTGTTGTTATTACACTTTGATGATTAATTATTTTATCTTAATTTTATTTTATTGAACTGTGACATGGATAAATGGATGGCCCCTTCTTAAGCGTATAAGCTTATCTCCCCTTGTACACCACACCCGGATGTTGTTTAGATCTGTGCAATCTTTGTTTCGCACTGTCGACGTTCAGTTCTGCATGCTTCAATAGCAATGGCATCGAAAATCAGTAAGAACCCATCTAAGTCTTTCGAGGATGTGGACTCAGACGATTTCAGCCAGGAAACATCTTTAGCCACCGAATTCACAGTGTCGCCGGACAGCAGCGAGAGAGAAGTAAAACAGGCCAAAAAAAGACGCATTGTCAAGCAACTTGCGCAACGCAAAAAACTCGTTCATGACATGCAGATGCTCAGGATTGAACTGTCACAGAAAAATCTTGCGATAGAGGCCCTCAAATCAGAACATGTGCAGCAATTTGAAGATTTAGAGGAGCGTCTACACGACCTCACATATCAGAGGCAAATTCTGCAGGCTCGCTTGAAAACTGAAGTGCAGAGTGAAAAAGAAGAGGCCAGGAAACGACAACAGGAAATGGATAGGGAACTGGAGTTGGTGAAAACAAAGCAACAATATCTAGAAGCGGCCAACGAGAGACTGCTGGAAAAAGCTGGACATGTGCGGCAAAGTCTGGGAGATCTGAGTCTGTCCCCGGAACGGTACGAGCAGCTCAAGTGTCTGTCCAACAGAGAACTGTCATTGAGAGACTTCATAGCTGTAAGTAGGGCATACCAGGGAATGGTTTTACCTCAACCCCCCCCCCCCTCCCCTCCGTCTCTCTCTCTCTCTTCCCTTAGTTTAAGATATTTTAGATTTGGAAATATCACAATTATAAATCAACGAATTCGACAGGACAACAACAAAGTCTGAAACTACTACTACTACTTCTACTGCTGACAAAACTTATATGACGCCTTTCCATGTAGAATATGTTCAGCTGTGCTGTAAAATGTACAATCATGATGTTAAAAACATGCATTTAAATACCAAAAATAACATATACATGATAAAACTTCATGAACATCAAACCAACAATAAGTTGTGTACATAAGCACACAAAACCAACGCACACAACAGTAACACTCAAAATATATACAAAACATAATAATAACTAAATGATGAAATCGCATGTGTCATAGTACTTAACACGAATATCATCATACTTTGAAAAAAAGAAAAGAAATAACAGATCGCAGTAATTAAAACCAATCACATTCTTCACAATGCCCAAGCATTGCACAACTAAAACCACAGTATATAATCTCGCCCACCCCTTCTCTTTCCCACACAACACCTCAACAACATGAAATTATAGACAGAAAACAGAAACAAGTACACACTCGCACTGTCACAGGCACCATGAGAGGTGAATTTCAAAGAGGTGCATCTTAAATTTTGTTGTTTTTTTAAGTTGCAAAGCACTGAGTTTTTTTTCAGGGACAGCTGTGGAATTCCAGACAGTAGGGCCAAAGACAGAATGATTTTTTTTAACCAAAGGTCTCAAGGGAGAACCGAGGAACTGTAAGCAGAGAGGTGTCAAGAGAACGCAGCATCTTTGAAGGATGGTATAGATGGAGAAGATCAGAAAGATATGGTGGCCTATTATCGTTTTGATACAGACACTGAAAGCAGAGACAAGCAAGCATGTGGAGTGATGGCCTAGATGTAACGCGTCCACCCAGGAAGCAAGAGAATCTGAGCGCACTGGTTCGAATCCTGGCAGAGTCGCCAGTATTTTCTCCCCTTCCCCAAACCTTGAGTGGTGGTCTGGATGCTAGTCATTCGGACGAGACGATAAACCGAGGTCCCCTGTGCAGCATGCACTTAGCGCACGTAAAAGAACCCACGGCAACAAAAGGGTTGTCCCTGTAGAAAAATCCACTTCGATAGGAAAACAAAAAAAATGCAGGCAGGAAAAAAAAAAGGGTGGCGCTGTCAGTGTAGCAATGCGCTCTCCCAGGAGAGAGTAGCACAAATTTCACACAGAGAAATCTGTTGTGACAAAAATATTAATACAATACAATATATAATACAATACAGTACAATACAATACAAGGTATAGTGTGTGTGTGTGTGTGCGCGCGCCTGCCTGTTTCTTTCTCTCTTTTTTTTATTTTTTATTTTTTATCTAACTCTTTTGATTCACTGAATGACACATTCTCCGATGTTATTACGCTGCAGATACGGGTGTATGACACTGTGCATCCTCTGAAAACTGAAATTGACAATTTACGGATGACAGAGCGGGCCCAAGATGAACAGATTGCTTCATATACAACCGAACTTCAGCTACTGAAAAGGGTAGTACACCTTTTTTTTAAGTGAAAAAAATTCTCTGTGTGTGTGCGCGCGCGTGTGTGTGTGTGCTCTCTGTCTCCGTTAAGAGTTTCAGATTCGCAGTTAATTTATTTTCTGACTGGAAGGGACAAACAAAAGTTCAGGTTTCTATTATAATTATATGTACAGTTTGTGCCATTTCTGTTCCCGATTCTTTTCCTTTCTTTTGATATCCACGGTAGTTAACTAGGTATGCCTATTTCCCTTTGTTCGCAGATCAAAATATGCAGCTGGTGTTTTCTTGAAGTAATTGCAGGGCTTGCACGTCAGCCGGTGATATTCTTCTTCGTTATATGTATGTTGTTTGTTTTTGAGGAATAACGTTCACCCCGCCCCCATTTTCATTATAGGCGTACATTTCAGTAAGTTTAGTTTTTGAAACCAGTAAATTATAAAGTCCTTAAAATTTTAACCTAAGCCCTTTAACTTAGGTTTAAGAAGAGAGCGTGCACGCGCGCATGTGTGTGTGTGTGTTTGCTGAGATGTAAAATAATGCGAGGATTTAAAAATGGCAGCTTTAAATCATCAGTATTTACATGGGCTTTCTCTGCGACAGTTTTCTGTCTGAAGACGGTAGCGCATAAAAGCTTTATAAAATGCAGCAGCATTGCATGTTACACTCGTCCACTTTACAAAACCTGCTGCATAGTTTATACACTTGCATCTTTACAAAAGTGAAAGGGGAGAAAATTATATCTACAAACATCACTTTGGCACGGCAGTACATTCCATGTACATAACACTGTGTCACAGTTCATAATTTGCTTTCAGAGACTAGAAGAGGAGCACATGACGAATGCAGAACTGCATGTGAAACTACAGGCAGTATCTCAGGATTATGTTAACAAATGTGCACAGCTCAAGTCAGATGACTTGAAAACAGTTTGTTACGACGATGATATCAAAGCGTACGTCAGTGTCTTTTTTAATATTTTGATTAAATTATTGGTATTAAATAATGATTGTTTACAAAATGAATATTTTGAAAAAACAAAACAAACAATGGTGATGATTACAATGATTATGTTGGTGATGATGAATTCTCAACATATCTTATTCGACTATATAAAAACTACAGAAGATAACCACCAAAAAATATCATTTTCTGCGCGAATGATCAGCTTAATAAAAGCAGTTCAAATGAGACAGGAAGGTTGTAATAAATGCTTAATCCATCTCACTAGTCATATTGTATACAAACACGCAAGCAAAATACCTGTTACACCATTGTCTGTATATATCTATTTCAAATCGAGATTGAAAATGGCTGTGCAGGACACAGACTCTCTCTCAGTGTGTGTGTGTGTTTCCTTAAGTCTGCATATATGTTCTGTGTCTGGTTAATAAATCATACTCAGTGGGTTTTCTTGGACCAGTTCCACACTCCCTTCCCTGTGTCGAGGTGTAGTCATTCATTTACTTACTGTTGGCAGTTAGATCTCACTGTCAGTGGTGATTCATGTGCTAACTGTGGCCAGTTAGATTTCAGTGTAGTTGATCACCCATGCACTGTGATTAGTTAGATCACAGTGTCAATCGTCTTTCATGCACTGACTGGGTAGAGTTAGATCTCAGTGTGAATTTATGATTCACGCACTGACTGTTCGTAGTTAGATTTCAGTGTCAGTTGTCTTTCGTTTACTGATGTGGTTAGTTACTGAGTTTGATCTCAGTGTTGATGGTAATTCATATGATGACTGTGACTACTTAGATCTCAGTGTTGATGGTAATTAATGTACTGTCGGTAGTTAGATCTCTGCGTTCATGGTCATTCATTTTGCTGACTGTATGTAGTTAGATTTCAGTGTTGATGGTCATTCATGTGCTTTCTCCGGGTAGTTAGACATCAGTGTTGATGTTCATTCGTGTACTGACTGCAGGTAGTTAGACCTCAGTGTTGATGTTCACTCGCGCACTGATTGTAGGCAGTTTGATCTCAGCGTCGATTGTCATTCATTTACTGACTGTGGGTAGTTAGATATGTGTTGTTGGTCATTCAAGTGGTAGCTATTGGTAGTTAGATCTCAGTGTCAATAGTAGGTAACGTATCGGGTCATTCATGTACCAGGCTGACTGTGTGATAGCCGTGTTGCAGTGGGGGGGAGGCCAGGAGGAGAAAGCTGGAGGCAGACAAACAGCTGAGCGCCATGGAGACTGTGGTGGACAGCCTGAGGAAGGAGAGGGACCAGCTGACCAAACAGGTCTGTCGGTCTGTTCTGTTGTCGTGCCCCCCCCCACCCCCCCCACCCCCAAGTCGTATTTACTCTTGAGGGCAAGCAAGGAAGCAGATGAAAGAATACATGTACAGGCACACGCAGACTAACTCTTGCATAAGCGAGTGTGCGCAGGAACAAACACACACACACACACACACACACATTATTTGACTAATTCTAAAGTGTTGGTAAATTTCAAACATTGGCCTGTAGATTTTTTTGTCCTACACTGTCAGCTTCACATTTTCTCTCATAGCTTCCCACAGCCTCTTTTCACCCACCTGATAACACACACATTATACGTCGAAATTGCTACTTTATTAGAACTACACTATTTGGGGTTTTATTCTATGAGCGGACTTGGAGCTTCCTTTTGGAAGAAGGATCTGGGTTTATTTCTCGGTGTCTCATATTTACTGACACCACAAGCTCACGGGAAGTACTGAGCAACAGCGTTATATGCCTTTGTCCCACTAAGAGTTGCAGTACTTGTTCATTCGTTCATTCATTCATCCTTTCATTTTATCATTCACTTTGGAACTATTTCCAGCTGTACACAGCCCAACAGTCTGAGGCTCTACTGAAGCAGGACAAAGAGTACCTGTGCAGACAGGTGTCCGAGTTCACCAAGCGTGCCACTTTCGCTGAAGACCGCCTGCAGCAGGTGACTCAGCAGCTGGACGATGCCAGGCAGACCAGGGAGGAGGTGTATGAGAAGTTCGTCTCTTGCAGGTGAGACAGTAGTTGTTTGGTCGGTTGAGTGGAGTGTTGGGTTGTCGGGCAGGTGTACGAGTAGGTCTCTTTCAGGTGAGAGTTAGTTGGTTGAAGTGTTAGATTGCTGGCTGATGCGTGCATACATGAGCGGGTGTACACAATGCAGTGCAAACAGACAAAAAACAAAACAAAAAAGAGCAGTGCACTACATTGTGATACTGCGCTATATAGGTATACAACCTCCCACACGAAAATAAAATGTTCATATTCCCAGTGCCCAACAATTAATCTCAGCTGCACTCTCTTTTTCACTTCGTATATATTTTTGCATGTGTTGGGGAATATGACTGCGCCTATGTATGATCCAGCGCCCACATGCATCAGGAGTGTTCTTTCACTCAGAGATCGGTACAAATCGGAATACGAGACGAAGCTTCAAGAAGAGCTAGACAAAATACGTGCCACCACTACCACTGAGATGGATCACCTCCGAAACTCTATAAGGGATATGTATGAGAGGGAAAACAGGTCAGTGATTGACTGATTGAGAGAGAGAGAGAGAGAGAGTTATTTTGCACGACAAATGTTTCCTGGAAATATTTGTGCGTGCACGCGCATGTACATATGTTTGTGTGTGAGAGAGAGAGTTATTTTGCACGACTAATGTTTCCTGGAAATATTTGTGCTTGCACGCGCGTGTACATATGTTTGTGTGTGTGTGTGTGTGTGAGAGAGAGAGAGGGAGAGAGAGAGATTGTCAGTGAGTATGTTTCATTCCACTTGACGATGTATGCTGGAAATGATGAGAGGCTGACATGACCATGTGGTGCCAATGACAGAAATCTTCGAGAAGCACGGGACACGGCCCTGGCCGAGCGGCAGAGGTTCCAGCTGTCAGCCAGGGAGGCCAACGTCAAGTATGAAGAACTCACCACTCAGTAAGTTGTTCCATGCCGACGACGGCAACAACAACGACAACGACAATGAACGAAAAGACTACAGCCAAAAGCAAAGAAACAGAAATAAGACCGCTGTCACCAAACTAGAAGTTGAACAAAACGAATGAGAGCAGCAAGAAAAAAACTTCTACCAGAGCTACCACTAGACTTACCATTGTTGCTGATACTGCTACATTTCTGAAAAAAAAAGGGGAAAAAAAAAAGCATTTCAAAAGCGCATTCTTGTAGTAGTTTTATAGTTTTAGGGCTCTGCGCATTAATAAAAAAAAATTTCATTAGAAGAGATTATATTAAAGCAAAGGAATATGACTGAATGAATTCACACACACACGCGCGCCCGCACACACACACACACACACGCACACACACAAAGACACAAAGTAGTGGAAAAAGTAATGATATCTTTTCAAACCCTAACTATAACCTCCCCACGTCAACACATCGTTTAATCGTACTCTGTAATCCAACATAATAATAATAATAATGGTATTTATAGCGCTGCATCTTGTGCATAGACAAATCTAAGCGCTTTCACACCAGTCATTCTCACGCACGCATAACTCTAAAACTGGAGAAACTGAAGACAAGGAAGAGGCAGGGAAGGGAGGCTATTTTGGGAAGAGGTGGGTTTTAAGGCCAGACTTGAAAGAGCTGAGTGTGGAGACTTGACGAAGCGAAAGAGGAAGTTCATTCCAATTGCAAGGTCCAGAGGCACTGTGGCAGAATCGGCGTTGGACGTTTGATTCGGTGTTCAGGGTTCAAGGTCCTGTTGTGGCGTGCTGTTGTATCCTTGACAAAAAGCACTTCGATTTTCCTCACTCCACTCAGGTGTGAGTGGTTATCTGCCTTTGGTTGGGGAAGGTTGATTTAAAAAAAATATTATTATTATCTTTTTTTAAATTATTTATTTATCTTTTTTTTCTCAAGGTCTGACTAAGCGCGTTGGGTTACGCCGCTGGTCAGGCATCTGCTTGGCAGATATGGTGTAGCGTATATGGATTTGACCGAACGCAGTGACGTCTCCTTGAGCTACTGATACTGATACTAAACGACGATAAAAGAGGATGGGACCCGCCTTCCTTTACCGAGCCCTAGACATGATAATTTTCGTTTTAAAGCCTACGTTTGACTTAAGTAAGTGAAGGGAAATCTTACATTTTCTTTAATAGTTTGTAAAATACTTCATAGTTGCTTCTCCCTCCCCACCTCTCCCCGTCCATCTTCCCCACCTTCACTCCAAAGTGTCTGGTATCAAAATCACTTTCTGTTGATGATATATTATGATTAGGTCATCGTTTTCAGGTTCCGCGAAATGCGGTCGAGAGCGGAAAGCCGAATGTCCGAGACAGAGAACGAGCTGAAAGTGAAAAGTCTGAAAGTGGAGCGATGTCAGATGGTGCACGAGGAGACCGTGAGCAACCTGAAGGACAGGGCCTTGGAAGTGGAACTACTACAGAAGAAGGAAGAGGTCAGTGCAATACCCTTGAGCTCAGTTCATGACCTTCGAGGTCAGTTCGTGACCCTCAAGGTCAGTTTATAACCCTCGGGTCGTCGGCATAGAAGTGTCAGAAGCAAAACCAATCGTTTCACCAATACCTGCTTTCCCAAAGCAGTCAATACCCTGTCTCTGGAACCAACCTAAAGTGTATTAAAGAGAATTGTACAACCAGCCCTTATTAACTGTACATGTGTATTAGGACAAAACCAATCTTTTCGCTAAAAGCATCTTCCCCAAAGCAGTCAATTGCCTGACTTTGGAACCAACCTAAAGGTTATAAAAGAGAAAACCAGCAACCATTCAACTGACTGTAGACCCGTGTGTGATTTATAATGTGTGGCGTATATTCAAGAGAGAATACACATTGATATGCTGTGTGTATGTGTGTGCGGGCGTGCGTGTGTGTGTGAACGTGCGCATACACAAGCACTTACATGTGCCAAGTGCGTGCTGCACACGGGACCTGGGTATATCATCTCATCCGATTTACCAGATGCTCAGTCTGATTTTCAAGTCGAACTTGGGAGAAAGGAAGAGACCAGGATTCGAACCCAGACCCTCACGGACACTGTATTGGCATATAAACGTGTTAACCATTGTGCCACCTTGCTCAGATGCTGAGGAAGGAGTACCACAGCATGCAGACGACGCTGGAGAAGCGCATTGTGGAGCTGCAGGCCCAGCTGTCGGACAGGAGCAGCAAGTTGGACATGTATGAACGCCTGGAGCGAGACCTGGACCACATCAGTGTCCACGCAGCTGACAGTCAGTATTCCTAACGTGATGTTCTGCTGGTGTCAGTGTGGTGTTACATAGGTCCCTTTCGCCCCGCTTTCCTGGGACAAGTTTTTCCCGTGGCTTGTTAAATGAGGACCTGAGTGCCTCGTTAGCTCACTCGGTGCAGTGTGGTTTGAGCCTGTATTCAGGAATCTGTGAGTTTGAATCACCGACTTCAATGCACATGATGCCCTCTAGCACGTAGGACAGCAACGAAGATCTGCCACTTTTGTCTGTTTTTGGCCAGTCTCTGAATGGTACCCAGGTGTGTTTCAGGGTGTTGAGTTCTTTCGACTGTTCCACGCCAGGTGTTCTTTGGTCTCCCTCTCATACGTATACCTTCCGGTGTTCAGTGAAGGGCTGTCCGGGTGATGCGAATTACCGACACCGTTGGCCTACCTGAGGTGGGTGTTGGCAGCTTCTCTCAGGTGGACAGCATATGATTTGACTGGAGTATCCGGCTTCCTTTGGTGGGTACACGGTTGCAGATGGGGTGGATGGAGCTAGACGACATCATTTCCAGGCAGATGTCAATGAGTACTTTATCAGGGTGGGTCATTTGGTGGTGACAGTGTTTATTACATAGGAGGAATGTTGATCACTTTGCTGTGTTCAGCTTAGTTTAAAAAACACAACAAAAACAGATAGATAATGGAGTGTGACTGGAGGTAGACTTCACCATTTCCCAGGCGGCTGGCATATGTTAGGCAATGACAACGTTATATGATGTGGGTGGACTGGATTGCAGATTGTTTTGCTGAAGCGTTTGGCTCCGTTAGGCTACTGTGAGGTTGAATGGAAACTGCATCATGTCGATTACATCCATTTCACAGGCTGATAACAGCGAGTACTTAACCCTGTAGTCTTGTTAGGTGGCGGCAGCTTCTCTTGAGGGGATAGCTGATCACTTTGCTAGGTGTTCGTTTGTTTGATAGAGGAGCGCCTGGATGTCCGTTTGTTGGGTGTACAAGAACTGAGAGGGCAGGTGGCTAGAGATGGAACACATGAATCTGAAGGCTGCAGACAGTTTATTACAGAGCATTAATTGGTGGCAGCTCACTTCAGACGGACAGCTGATCCTTTGTCTGGAGTGTCTGGCTTTGTCATACAGAGAGAAGAATGCAGTGGGGGTATTGGGAAGTGGATGTCATCAGTTTGCAGATAAGTGATGGGAAGTACCTTGCTTGTTGATCATTGGCTGAAGTCAGGCTGGGTGGGTGAATGTCTACGTTTGGTTGTATTTACATTTTTTCATTCAGCCTCACAGCACTATTCTGTCTAAACTATTCTATGGATAAGGTATTTTTTAGGCCTGTGTTTAATCAAATTGACTAACATACCGAATTTCGAAGACTGTTAATTTCTGGTTTCAAGCAATCTTTATTTCATGAGAAACAGATGGAGAGAGAGAGAACAATAAGAGAGACAGATTAGACAGAAATAAGAGACAGACACAGAAAAAGGTTGATTTTGGAAAACAACTGGAATGCTCTCTATTGCCGAGAACACAATCCTGTTATTTCAGAGAGTGATGACATTGCAGCTGAGAAGGTCTGCTCCATTGGCAACATACCCAACACTGTCAAGCGACGCATGGAGCAAAGGTAAAACAACAGTTTCGTCGATACATTCTTCTCTGTAGACAGCAGACATAAGGGTAGTAGTTTTGGGTTTGATGGGGACAAATTTTGACACTTCGCTGTGTGTGTGTGTGTGTGTGTGTGTGCGTGCGCGTGCGTGTGTGTGCACTGTAGATTATATGTGTATATGCGTCTTCCTGTCTACCTGTGTATTATTATGTGGGTTTGCTCGTCTGTCTGACAGTCTCTCTTTGCGTGTCTCTCTTCTTATAAGTGGCAACGGCCTTACACTCATCCGTCGATTGTCCATATCTGTGCATTATATGTTTTAACAAGCATCTCCCTTTGCTACTGCTTCTCTCTCTCTCTCTCTCCCTCTCTCCCTCGCTCTCTCTCTCTTCTGTTTTTCATCATCCTCTCTCCCTTTCTCTGTCACACAGTACTCGGAATAGATCCATGTATGTTTATTATGCGAGTAAGTGCTCGCATGTACAAGTGTGTGTGTGTGTTTTGCTGAACGCATGTATGTATATAGGCGTGCTTTTGTGCATGTCCATGCCAACTTTGTGTGTGTGTGTGTTGTTGTTGTTGTTGTTGTCGCTGTTGTGTTTGTGTGTGTGCATGAGTGAGCGTTTGCTTGTGTGTGTCTGTGCCTGACAGCGTGCAGTTGGCCAAGCGCGTTGTGCAGTTGGAGAGAGACAACAGTGCCCTGCACAAAGACGTTGACAGCGAAAGGAGAGCGGTCAGCCAACTGACAGACGAGGTTAGTGGCTCAGCCAGGCCACGATAAATCAACAACAACAACACCTCGCCCCTAAAAGAAAAGGCCAGTTGTTGACAACAAATATTCAACATTGTACCCCAAACCAAAAACAGCAACGCCCCCCTTCCTCCGCTCTAAAAAACCAAAAAAAAACAAAACAATGATTGAAACAAGCAGTCAACCTTTAGATTGATCCGAAGTCTATCACACACACACACACACACACACACACACACCACGCTATACCACACCACACGCATTCATTATCTCACGACTGATCAGGCATAACACATACATAAACAGATCCACAGATGATATGACTTTGGGCCATATAGAATGTTACAAGTCATTGTTTATCTGTGATTTAATCAGTTTGGCACATAACACACGCACAAACAAAACGAATCTGACATGTTATTTCTGTTACCCAGTCGTTATGAGTTAATTAGACAGGTAGTTTGTTGGTTAAGTAGTCGGTCAGTCAGTTAGACAGCTGTCAGGCTGATAAGCAAGCTAGCTGGTCAGATACAGGTTTTCGTTCACTTTCTTTAATTTAGTTTGTATGAAGAATGATACATTTGTTTTGTGTGGGTTTGACTGTAAGGGATGGTGCGGGAGTATGATTGCACTGATTTTATAGCGCCGAAAGTAAAACCAGCAACACCATCGGTGAGCACGAGTAACAGTTACAGCAATCGTGGTAGTAGTAGTAGTAGTAGTAGTAGTGGGTTTGACAAAAGTGGGTGGTGAAGTTTTGGAATATGATGCATTATTCCGCTGAAAGTAAAACCAGCAACAACATCGTTGAACAGGAGTGACAGTCACAGCAAGTAGTAGTAGTAGGAGGAGGAGGAGGAGGCTAGGAGCAGCAGCAGCAGCAGCAGCAAAGACCCTATAGCATATAGAGGGTCTGTGGTAGTTGTAATTGTTGTGGTATCACTGGCAACAGCAGAAAAGATTGTTTTGGTGGTGTACCCTACAAGTAGCATATATATATATATATATTTCTATAGCTATCACTGTTATTTCAAGATTTCTCATCATCATCGTCATTATCAGTCTAACACACGCGCATACTGTTGTTTCTGATTAATATGACCACAGACAGTGTGATTACGTGTGCATGACAGTTAGAGAGGTGCAAGGCAGCGATGGCCGAGGCGCAACAACCTTACGCTCAGCTGGTGGATGGCATCCGAGAGAGAGACGAACACATCACGCAGCTACAGGAACACATCAATGTGCTGAAGCAAGAGTTGAGGTGATTCTGCTAACTGTGTGTGTGTGTGTGTGTGTGTGTGTGAGAGAGAGAGAGAGTCACATGATGCGGTTAATGAAGGAAGAAGCAAGATGACTGATAGGCTAATAGCTCTCATAACTGTGCGTGCCTGAATATACATATGTGTGTGTGTGTGTGTGAGAGAGAGAGGGAGAGGGTTACATGATGCGATTAATGAAGCAAGAAGCGAGATAAATGATATCAGCTCTCATTACTGTGCGCCACCTGAATGTGTGTGTGTGTGTGTGTGTGATGATCGTACGAAGCGGCTATTTTTTGAAGCAAGAATTGAGATCACAACTGGTATGGACTCCCGCTGGTCTCACCTCCCTCTCCTGAATGTGTGTGTGTGTTTGTGTGTGTGTGTGTGCATGCGTGTGTGTGTGTGCTCTCCCTCTGCACCAGCTTCTCTCTGTATGCGACTTTCTGTGTGTGTGTGTGTGTGCGTACACGTACACGCTTGGGTGTTTGTGTATGTTGGGTGTGTGTTTCTACATGTGCAGAAAGACCGAAGAGGAGAAGCAGAGGTTGCAACAGACACAACACCAGCTGTCCCAAGACCTAAAGCGAATGCACCAGCTGAAAGAGGTGTGACCTTTTTTCTGAGCGACCTTGCTGTTATTCACAGGACACGTGCAAGACTTGACAACCAATAACAACACTATAAAACAACGACAAACCAATAACAACATCACTACAACAACTATAAAACAACGACAGACCAATAACAAACATCACCACAACAACTATAAAACAACGACAGACCAATAACAAACATCACCACAACAACTATAAAACAACGACAGACCAATAACAAACATCACCACAACAACTATAAAACAACGACAGACCAATAACAACATCACTACAACAACTATAAAAACAATGTCGAGGTCAGTGATCATGACGACCACAACGCAAACTGTGAGAATGGTGAAACTAACGGTAAATCAACGGATGCTCTTAAGGAAACCTGTCAGTGGTATTTTTTTCTGGACATCGAGATGAGCATCAGTTTTTTTTAATTCATTTTTTAGAATATGTTTTGTTTATTTTATTTTATTATTATTATTATTTTAAATAAATGACAAATATTTATTTTCATAACTATGTATTTACCTATGTATCTATGTATTCACACACACACCGACACACACACACACACACACACACACACACACACACATATATTTATATTTATATATTAATTACACTGAAAGTTGAAAGACGTGAAACTGAAGACTGCTACAATTTCACACACGTTCTCTCTCTCTCTCTCTCTCTCTCTCACACACACACTTATATAAACACGCACGCACGCACACATGCTCATGCACGCAGACACACACACACACACACACACACACACATCTGCCTCAAATACTGAGCCACATCCACATGTACACTGAGACACACACAAACACAGATACACACACGCATCTCCTCCGCCCCCTCAACCCCCCACACTCCCCTCACCCCCTCCCCCGTCACCCCCCTCTCCCCCCCCCCCACCTCACCCCACACACACATACCTTAAACCACCACTAGAACTGTTAACTTCAGGACATGTCCACGTTGAAAGAGGCAGTGACCGGGCTATCGGCACGGCGGCGCGAAACTCTGGCAAAGGCAGTGGGGGTTGATAACAATGGGGACAGCTCAGGGACAGAGTCTTTCACGCCCACCCCTTCCCCCAGCCACCAGCAGGAGGAGGAGGACCACGGACCTGCTGCCCACAGAACCCCGCTACAGGGCCCATTGAGGCCCTCGACGAACGTCGTTCAGGTGGTGCTGCTCACTAGTTTCAGTTTCAAGGAGGCGTGTCATAGAGGCACATACGCTGAACCGTATCTGTTGTTTATGATGATAAAACACACACACACAAAAATAGAATTAAGATTATAAAAAAAAAAAGTGTGGTGATGGTGGTGAGCAGATACCAAATCTTAGAATAAACAAATTGCAGTGATCAGGCCTTGGGTAATCTCTTAAATCAGTTGACAACATCAAATTAGTCTTCTGTATTTGCTGGCTTGAAAATTTCCACGTTCATTCGTGTACAATCTGCGTGTGGGCTTTTCACACGCTTGACTGACAATATCTCGCCATTCCCGTTTTCGGGAAGGGGGTGGGGGCTCTAGAGAGGGGTGGGTGTGGGGTAGGTAGGGTGGTGCATACTGGGTGTGTTCACGTTTCCATAACCCATAGTAGATGTGGTTCATGAGAAGATCAGTGTTCTTATTTTGTTGTCTGGCATGTGTGTACACACTAAGGGTTTTACAGCACCGGTGGTCTGCATAATCAAATGATCTATTTTTTTCTTCTTTTTTTTTTGTCACGCTGCAAATTGCTGCTTTAAAAGTTTGAATTTTGTCATTTTTTGTACATGTCTGTATATGTTTGTCCTATCTTCCAAAACCGAACGCTTTCTTTACCAAAGTTAAACTTTAATACACCAGTCTGTGTGGAAAAGTTTCAAGACATCATTAACAGAAAAAAAACCCCAAAAAACCCCCAGCAGTTGTATTGTTTAAAAAACATTAAAGATTTGGAATATCGGTTTTAAAAATATTATTTTACAGTTCTGAAAATATTAAGACATCATTGGCTGAACGATTAGGAGAAGCATTGTGAGAAGAATTTGTCGTTCACATTTGAAAGTTATATAATCGTTGTTCCATAATGGGAAATTGCGTTTAGATTTAGTTTTATTTCGTTGGTTCTTTTTACCATTGCATGATAATAATGATAATAATAAATAATGGCATTTATATAGCGCTGAATCTTGTGCAGAGACAAATCAAAGCGCTTTCGCACCAGTCATTCACACGCATGCATAACTCTAAAGCTGTAGAAACTAAAGACAAGGAAGAGGCAGGCAAGGGAGGCTATTTTGGGAAGAGGTGGGTTTTAAGGCCAGACTTGAAAGAGCTGAGTGTGGAGACTTGACGAAGCGAAAGAGGAAGTTCATTCCAATTGCAAGGTCCAGAGACAGAGAAAGAACGGCGGCCAGCAGTCAAGTGTTTGAATCTGGGATTGCGTAAACAGAATGGATCTGAAGCCGATCGTAGTGAGTGAGATGGAGTGTAGAGGTGAAGGCAGCCGCAGAGATAGGAAGGGGCAGTTTTGTGAATACATCTATAACACAGAGTGCTGATCTTGTACTTTATTCGGTGTGAGACAAGGAGCCAGTGCAGATGTTGCAAAAGAGGAGTGATGTGCTCAGATCTTTTCTGATCCGAAAGATACAAACTTTGATAAGCTATCATCTCTGTCTCTCTCGTAGCCCTTCTTCGTCTTCTCATGGTTTTCCTATTGCTTCTTCTGTATCCCTCTTTTCCTTTCAGTTACTTTGTTTTTCTTTCAGTGTATTCTGTCATATACTAGTTACCCATACAGAAATGGCAACCACTGACGGGATTTTGTTCAACTGGTGGCAACATAGAATTAGTGCATGTGGACCGAAATTCAGTGCATGTAGACTGGTGGTGGCAAGACAGAATCAGTGCATGTGGACCTCAAGGACCATGTCCCTTACCCACCTCACCTTATTTCATTTGCATGCACGTGCTGTTATTGTGCCTGTGATCACATAATCCCAACAAAATAAGGGGATTTTTTTTGTTTTTGTTTTAAGCACAGTGTTTTCTTTATCATTTTGAGATATTGATTTGAGCGCAAACAAACTGAGGTAATGTGGTACGTTTCAGGTTCTGCCGACACAGAAGAAGAGAAAAACCAGAAAGGTTGCCAGCTCCCACCGATCCAGCCTGTCCAGAGTGTTTGGCCACTTGAAAGGATAAATAACTGAACACTGAACTGGAAAACAGGCACTTTTATACTAGCTGTGATGCTGAATTTAACAGTGATAGTGAAATATCACATCTTGTGATTATTCCTTTTATAATGGGCTACAAAATTTCAGTATTTACACCTTTAATTAACCTGATTAAGGTTAGTGTTCATTAATTTTATAATGGGCTACAAAATTTTAATATTTACACGTTTAAAATAACCTGATTAAGGTTAGTGTTCATTAACATTTTTAAGCTTCTATAATTACAGTATAAGTGGTGCTTGTATTTTTGCTCGGAGATAGAATCTTAGAATTCAGCTGTTCATATAGTGCAATTATCTTAGAATTCAGCTGTTCATATATCATTATTATGGTGCACTGCAGTCAGAATTATTTCAAATTAGCTTTGATGGAGTGTGAAGCAGTTAACGCATGCATGCTGTTTATTGATGATATAATTCTGAACAAAACCATTGAAGTTGTTATTATTCATTATACGAATGTTTTTTAACGTTTCATCAGTTCATATTGCCGAACTGTGTGTGTATTTCAAATCCCTGCTTATTGGTCCTTTCGTCTGCTTGTTCTGCAGAAGAAGGAAAACAACAGTGGAGCAGACAGACTGCCTCTTCCTGTCCTTCCCCACGGACAGGACATTATCTGCCCTTCCTTTCTCAGAGTACCGGGACATGACTGTTACGAAAAATCAAACAGTTTGTGTCAGCCATGCAAACGTTGACACCCACCAAAACACCCCCCGTCACCTAACCACACACAAACGTGCACTGATACGCAATCGTATATGACATAAATTCAAGCGGAACGACATGATCAATACAATCGACCATACACAGACGCACAACTTATTGATTCTACCATTTATTCATGCCCTTGCCTCAGAATTCAGATAAACGACCAATTGGCGGACGTCCTTGAGGTCAAGTTGTTCTGGGCAGTTTTTCTCCCCTATCCCCATCTAATATCACTTCATGTGAAAACTGCGTTAAACAACAACACGCACACGCATGCATATATACATACGCGCGCGCGCTAGCGCTTGCTAGCCTGCTTGCTTCCAGTCGTCCACTTCCACAGCGGCCAGGGTCAGGAAAAGTGTGAGCTAAATGTTTCAACAATGAAGTCATGTGGGTATGTGTGTTCCACTCCCGAACAGTCTTTATTGAATTCTTTATTATGTTGATAACGAAATGGCTACAGTTGTTTTCTCCAGGAAAAAAGGACATTCGAGTTTGGATGTAAGACAGTTCCATTAAAAATGATTCTTAGTTTCAGAGTAGGTGCACTTTTGCATTAAAAAATCGACTTAAAAAAGAAGAAAAAAAAGGACGCAGAATATTGAACTGATGTACGCACGCAAGATAAAACAGACAGAATCGAAGCGACCTTGCAGCAGCAAACAGCAGAGGACCGTGACTCAGAACTTGTAACACACAGAACGGACCCGGTGTCACAGAACACAGTTCATCCCCTAGCTCTTTCAGACACTACACCCGCGTAATACTTTCCGAGTTGCCCAAATAATCCACCCGGGTTAATCAGAAGTCAGTGATCAAAGGGATGACAGAAACATGAGGGTCAGGTCAATATTAAAGGGGATGAGAAGACAGTACTGGACCCTTCAGGTTCTTTTGATAAACAACAGGACACGGTTTATCAGTTCGAAGACGAAATAACATCAGCTGTGCAGGGTCTCCTCTCGATCGTGGCATCCAATATCGACAGCTCCATGCGGAATACCGGCAGTGGGACTGTGGCAGATGAGCCTGGATGTGTGTGTGTAGGGGAGGGGGGGGGATTCAGGACGAACGGCTTGGAAGTAACTGTACTGAAATGGTGCAGAGGATAAAAATAATTATGAGCCCTTTGTACGACCTCATAACACAGTAGACCAAGACGATGCCGCAGTGCGAAGAGCGTGAGGAATGGGTCAGTCGTGTTCTGTGGGGAAAACAACCCAACAACTGATGCGTTCATGTTCGTGCCAAATGAAATGACTGTTCTGCTCGTCTTTCTCTTGGCGTCCTCACCACTTTTTCCTTACAACCTCTTCTTCCTTTACAACAGTTTGCACCTCATCCCCTGTCCCGCCCCAGGAAATGTGTTCTTTTTTGTTTTGTTTTTATTTTAGTTGCGTTAATTTTGGAATGAAAAGAGCCTTTAACCGAAACTTTCACCAAAAAAAACAACTGATAACGACAATAACTCAAGCAGCATCTGCAACAATTAAAAAAAAAAAACTGTTTGGGGATACCTGTAACTCCATCCAGTCTGGAAAGATCGGGGCATGAATTTTATCATCTTCTTTATTATTTTAAAAATTATTTTATTTATTTTAGGGGGTATCCGTGGTTACGTTTTGAACAGGGCCGCAAATTAACATGGTGCACCGTCGCAGACGTGCTGTGTGGGGACTTAGTGACTTACAAGACAGACTGACACTGATAGCCCCTCGAGGGATCGGGCCAACGTGCGAGCCTGGCCCGCACAGCCGTGTCACTCGAAAGCCATGGACAGAGCGAGCACCGTGCAACGTCACCACCTTGGTGTGCTCCAGAGCAGGAAGCTACGGCCGGCCACCGGAGAGTAATCAGAGGGGAAGAGAGAGAGAGAGGGGGCGTGGGGGGGTGTTGATGGGAAAGAAGGCGGAGGGCGAGAAGTTGGGAGTAGAGAGTCGGGGAAAGAGAGAGAGGAGGGTGGGAGGACGGGTTGATGGGAAAGAAGGCGAAGGGAGAGAAGTAGGAAGAGTCGGGGAAAGGGGGGGGGGGGTGGAGGTGATGGAAAAGAAGGCATAAATCTGAAGTTTAGTTAATGCACTTTGTACCCTTTAAAGTGGAGCAATCTGGTTTTGCTGAACAAAGGTAATACAGTCCCGAGAAGAATCGAATTCGGATGGTTTATTCGAAAAAAGGCCATGGCCTCTCATGAAGGGGTGGTGTGTAAACGTATTTCAAGGAGATTACAAGACATGCAGTATGTTAACGCAAGAGGAAGAATACCAAATAGAGAACAGTGACTGAACTAGAAATTCAGTCTTGTTTCGGTGAGGTGACAGCTCTTCACTGACGGGCATACTCGTCAGCAGCTGTGAAGGTGTTAAACAAGGTTTTAGCATTCAGACCTCGTTCAGACTTTGCAATTAAAAGTGTATCCATCTCTGTCTCGCCATCTATCCCTGTGGGATTGCGTTTGTCATCGGTGTTGGTTCCCTCTCTTTCTTTCTGTCTTTCTGTGCCTCTTTCTTTCTTTCCTTGTTTCTCTTTTTGTTTTTCTGTTATTCTTCCTTTCACATTTCTTTCTTTCCTTTTTTTTCATTTCTCTCTCTCTCTTTGTTAATCTTTCCATTCCATCTTTTTTTCCGCTCATTGATTAATAAATGTAGAATAAATAAGAAAGACGGGGAAAGATCTATCGATCTATCTAAGACACACTCCCTCTCTCTCTGTATATATATATATATATATATATATATATATATGGAGAGAGAGAGAGAGAGATCACATGATTATCGTAAATTTAGTTAGCTGTGATGCGATGAAGTGTAGGAGGATGCGATATCTTGCGCGAGCGTGTGCTTGTATAAGTAAGTCTGTGCACGTGCATTCCAGCGCGTATGTGTACACGAGAGCATGCAAGCGCCCACGAACAGATATGCTTTCCACGGTTGAAAATTACCTGACAATGAATCCAAATACCAAAACGAATCATTCACATGCATCATTTATTTCGTTTATGACACAGGAAAGTTTACGACTTCGATAATCCGCTACACTTCGAATTCGAAGCGTGTTTTTCGCCACCACAATCTTTACCCTGTCTGGTCCTTTTGGCATTTTTTCACGACTACAATCATTCGATTATTTAAAATTCGATGCGCGTGTTCAGCCAGCAGCTCCGCTTTATCGCGATCTGGCAGTTTGTCCCTTTATCTGCATTCCGTTCTGTTTCAGACTCCCCATACCCCTCCGCCCCCAACCCACCCCACCCCTCTCTCTCTCCCGCTTCCTCCCCACACCCCCTCTCATTCTGTGCCCTCAGCTGACGCTCTTATTATACATAGAAACATTTATCATATACAAAACAGAGCTATCCTATTCGGCAGATTCAGTTGTGCTGGGGGAAGTCTACGCCCAGACCTTCGACGATACGAATCATGTTTTTGTTCAGTTCTCTTCGCCTGGCTGTTATTTTCGTGGGCGCTGCGTAAGTGTACCCATACATTATATGTCACTTTGTTTTTATCTCTGTTTATGCGTGTATCTTTATATATATAAACCAGCCATCTTCTACTTGTCTGTCTATGAAGTGGCATTGTCCAACGAAATATTAATACAAATGATATGATAAGTAAACTTCCTGGGTAAGTAATCAATTGTTATATTACTTTTTATTCAAGACCAAGTCTTATTTGTCAAGCTGGGGCTGGTTTTTTTTTTTTTCGAAAGTTCAGAAGAACCTCATATCTCGCGATTTATAGCACAAAGATGTGACGGAAATTCATTCTGTCAAGTCAAAGAAAGAGGAATGCCACACCAAGGTGGGTGAGATAATTTTTGTTTGCTAATTTATTTCTCCTGAAATATCATGTAAATAATACGTTTACCGTTGATGTCACATGTCATGTTATTTACTTGTGCATATCAGCACAAAATCATGCCAGTACAGTCAGTATCAGAGGAAGAACCACCAGAACCTTTGTCTTCACGTATGACATTGATGGCGTGGAAGACAGTGAGCAAGGACTCACCAAGCTTGTTAACTCACTCAGTACGGCCAGTCCTCTCTTCTCCTCTACATAGACCCCTCGGATGTCTAGTGGCCCACGGTGTCTGAATGACCCAACCTTTAGCTTCCGTCGTCAGAATTGTGGTATTCTTTGTCAACATTCACGTCTTCAGTATAAGAGCCTTCCGCTTGCAATATTTTGATGATGGTAATTGGGGTGAAACGCTGTTAACGTCGTCTCTTTCGCCGTTCGTATGGAGAGAGTTAAAACACTGGATGAATCATCGACAAGATATGGTGTGGAAATCAGCGCCGAAAAGACCAAGGCGATGACTGGCCACAACACCGCCATTACTGCTTGTGTAACTGTCCATGGACTGAAGCTAGAAACTGCTCAGCTGTTCACTGACCCGGGATCCACCGTTAGCAATGAAGGAGCTAAACCCGAAATCCCCTCAAGGGTAGCAAAGACAACACCAGCACTGTCCAGACTGAGACCTGTATGGAAGGACAGCAGCTTCTCTATGAAACACAAGATCTGGCTCCTGTGTGCACTGGTACATTCTACCTTCTTGTATGCATGCGAGACATGGACCTTCACGGCGGATTTGGAAAGAATAAACCAAACCACGAAAATGTGGTGTAATCGCGAAATACTAAAGATCAGATACATCAATTAATCAAAACACCAGTGAACAAGTACATCAAACCATCAAGCAGCACCTTAGACCATAATTATGAAGATCTAATAACACCAGCCAAGAAAAAAAACTATACTGGTTTGGTCCAACAACATCCAGAGGCCTTTCTAATCAATCCTCCAAAGAATTGTTGAAGGAGCGAGGTGTGGAGAAGACAGAAAAAATGGACACCCAACAGACACACCTGGAAGAATCTAGTGAACAGTTCTTCTATGCGGCGCCCAAGTGTCTGTTCACAGAGATAAGGGAGAAAAAGAACAGTCAGCACGAACGAAGTATGATCCATCAAAACAAAAACAGTAATAAATAAAAATATCACTTGTGATCTCAGCTATGATAACCAAATTTCCTTGAACCCCCCCCCCCCCTCCCCGGACTTCCCAACCATCTCCTCCTGAGAGTGTTAACGTTGGTTATCACATTGATCATACGATGAAACCAGGATGTGTTTGCAGAGTTTTGTGTGAGGATGCAAATATTGGTTCAACTGCTGCATTAAAGAGTTGTCTTAGTCTTCCGTGACACGGCGCTGAATAGACAAAATAGGCCTAGTGCCTGCAATGTCAGTATCACTGATAACCGCACGGACGTTAGCAGATATTCCAGCATCCTATAGTTATATCATCTTTCTCCGTAATTTCAGGTCCTTGTTCGACCACGACAATCCTTGTCGGACTTTCCATCAAGAGAAGAAAACCACTTAAATCCAGATGATGGATATGTTGGCGATTGATCCAAGATCACGCAGCCAGATATATATTGCACATGTAGAATGTTCTGAACTCATTTACATATTTTAAAAACGCTGTTCATTTTTCTTTGCAATCGTAATCATTGCTTGCATGACATTACAGGTATCCTAACCTGCTAATACTCCTGAAATAAGTCATTTCTTTTCGTCACGATTTCAAAGTCGATGAAAGGGAATTGTTTCTGGAAATATTTTCCGCAAAATATCCGTCACTGTTCTCCTCTCTAACTTCGAAATCTTTGATTTGAACATAATTATTCTTAACTTTTGAGGTCTCGCCCCTCGGCAGTCCTTTTGTTTTGCATGTGTGGGGAGGGAGGATGTGTGTGTGTGTGTATCTGTGTGTGCGTCTGTCTGTCTGTGTGTGTGTGTGTGTGTGGAAGGTGACGTGGGACGGCGTGTGTGCTGTGAATGATTTTTCCGTTTCAAGAGTATTTCTTACAAGTCTTGATCTTTATTATTTGTCATATTCATGTACCTTATTCAAGCCACATGTTTTGCTAAACCCGCTTAAAGCCGCGGGGTAAGCGCCTTGTAAATGCATACTATACTTATCATATCATTTAAAAGAAAAAAAAAGGAAAGAAACGAAATAGGAAATTTACATATTATGTCCACCTCTCGTGTATTTTTCCTCCTCTTTAACTGTACCCCCAAGCCCCCTCATCCTCTTTAACTGTACCCCCAAGCCCCCTCATCCGAGGGAATTGTACACCCATAAACCTTTCCTCCCATCATTGAATTATTGCTCAACTCTCTTTGAATATATATTTTTCACCACCTTGGATGACCACACAGCAGTAAACGTTGTCACGGACATAATTCATTACACAAACGTATCCGTATTTCTCTTCAAACCAGAGTTGGCCACAATGAGCGCCATAGCGGCAACGGCTACAACTTCCCACCCGGTCCTGACAGATTCGGAATTGGCTACGGAGGTATTCTCCCTGTGGTGCCACAGACCCTGGCACCGAATGAGAAGAAACCGCTGACCGAACTGGATGAAGTGTACAAGCAAATGGAAGGTAAGGTTGTTATTAACATTATTTGTTGTTGGTGTGACTAGAAAAATGACAACAACTAGAAGGATGGCTGCGGCAGCAATGACAACACCACCCCTGCTGTTGTTGCTGCTGTTACTACTACTACTGTTCAGAAGAGGCAGGCCAGAAAGTCACGGGCAAACAAGCTCCCTGACAATGATATGCCTGTCTTTGTCTGCCCCAACTGTCAGCGAACATTTCGTGCGCAGATTGGACTATTCAGCCATCTGCGCATTCACAGATAGATTCATGAGCATCCCCCCCCCCCCCCCCAACCACCCTCCCCCAGTCCCCCAACTGGATGACAACGATAATCATCATCGATCTCGATGGACACACACCAACTACAACAACTACTGATACTGCCGCTGCTGCTGCTGCTCTGCTTACTGCTGCTGCCGTTACAAAGCATAAAGAGTTCCTATCACGACTCGGAGGTTCACATGGTTTCCATTTGTCTTGGTGGTTTGTGAAAAGTAGCAGCAGCTGAAATAGTAGGGTATGAAGAGCTAGTATTAGAAATTTGTGGATTTCTTTGGCTTGATGCCTGCAGTGCAACAAAAACAACAACAACAACAGCAAGAAGACAACGACTGCCGGTACTGCTGCTACTACTGCTAATGTTACCGCTATGTAAAAACAACATAACTGCGTGCTACTCCTGCGACTACCGTTGCTGGTGGACAGAAAACAAATTTTAATTAACAGAAAAATGAAGACAGATAAACCTCAATGAGAAAGGGAAGTGGGCGGGGAAGAGAGGGTGTATGTGGGGGTGGGGGTGTGGGGGGGGGGGGGGGGTTGCGGCGTAGTCGTCATCATCATCACAATAATCATTACCACCACCATCACAATCATCATCTTCTTCTTCCTCTTCTTCCTCCTCCTCCTTACCTTCATCTTCATCATTCTACTTCTCACCATCATCACCCTCATCATCACCCTCATCATCATCATCATCATCACCCTCATCATCACACTCATCATCATCCTCACCATCGTGCAGACATAGCGGACCAGATCAAGGCCCACACAGAGGAGGTGGACGCCCTGGGTGCCCGCCTGTCCATAGAGGAGAAGCGGGCCAAGGAGCTCAAGCTGGGCCAATTCCTGGCTATGGCCGAGGTGGACCAGCTGCAGAACGAAGCTCTGGACGAGCTGGAGGAAGAGGTGAGTGAGGGAAGAAGGGGATGGGGAGGGCGGGGGGGAGGGTGGGTGGGTGTTGAGGACTGGGGGTTGGGTGGAGGAGTTGGGGGTGGATGGGGGTGTTGAGAGAGCATTGAGAGCTCGGGGAGAGGCAGAGGGGAAGGGATGAGGAAGGGTGGGGAGCAGGGGGGATGGGGATGGGGCCTTTGAGGTGGGTGGTGAGAAGGGAAGTGGAGGAGGGTGTGTGTGTTGGGGGGGGGGGGGGAGGTCACATTGTGATGTTTTGTTTTCTCTTGTTTTGTTTTATTTTCTTGTGCTTGGTCTTCTTTTTCATGTTTTCTTTTCTTATCGTCAAAATGTACAATTTTGCATTGCAAATCACAGCAAACGTTTTTCTTCTCTTTGGCCAAGGAGCATGTAAATGTATAAATCCAATGAGGACACGTACTCTGAAACGCTGACACATTCTTGATATACTATTTTAATCGAATCGTTCTTCAAATGTGCATAATCATGGCGAGTCACTTGTGAAAGAACGCATACCAAAGGTTATATGATGACATTACGAAATCTTGTCAAATAAAGAGATATAATGAGTCGAAGATGGTATTAAGTCCTGGCATGGCTCAAAGGTTGAATGAGTTGTCTCCCATGTCAACACTTTTTTTTTCCAATAACGCGTGTCAATAACGGTTCTCCTTGTTTTATTTTATTTTATTTTATTTTATTTCATTTATTATTTTTTTTACTGTAAATAAAAAAGCCCCAATAATTTAGAACAATCTTGAACGTAATACATGATTCAGCATGTTGCAGATTTTACCCCTGGCTGTAATTATTATGAACGGTATGTGGCTGCTCTCCTGAAATTAAAATGTGTTGTTTTTTGGGTTTTTTTCATTTTTACTCCCTTCACACCTTCACTCCCCCCCCCCCCTGCCAATCCCCACCCTCTGAGTCACCCTCCACGTGTGCTTTGAACGTTGTGTATTCATTCGTTTTGATGTTAATCATGGGATTACCTCTAGGCTACGAAAAGCTATAAAAGTTTCCATAAACAATATCATGATGGAATATGTGCCTTTAGGGTAACTCCTATAGTTCAGTCGCTGCAGAGCAGAGCTCACATTGCATTCAGAGGATTGTGAATTTGAATATCGAGCCTCCCACCGCCCCTTCCATCCCCCCCCCCCCCCCCGATCCCCCCCCCCTTCCCACACACAAACCACTCCGAAAATTCATTCTCGTTGCCTACCTCGGTGTGTTATCATTGTGATGATGTCCGTGAAGTCTTAGAGAGTGACCCCTGTCCTCGGGATAATTATGTTGTTGGTCTTATCCACACCGATGGGTTATCGGCATTAAACTAGTTCATCTATCAACCACTACCCCCCCCCCCAAAAAAAAAAAAAACCAACACAAAAAACCCCCACAAAACAACCACAAAAAAACCCCCAAAGCAACAACAACAACAAAATCTATATATCTGCACTTACCTAACTGCGAATTACATGTACCTATCTACCGGCTTCCCGCCTGCCTAGTAATCCACTTACCTACTTTCCACTCCATCCTACGCCCCCCCTCCCTGTTTTCCTTCTTACCGATCTACATACCAAACCAGCCAGCCAGCCAACCAACCAACTTGTTCCACCTTCTTATCTCTCCACCAGCCACTCGCCAGTAATCTCTCCCCCTCCATTAGACCTTGAGTAATGGACCGGACACTAGTTATTCGAATGAGCTAATAAACCCGAGGTCCCATTTGCAGCATGCACTTAGTGCACGTAGAAGAACGTACGGCAACAGAAGGGTGTTGTCCCTGGCAAAAATTCTGAAGAAGAATCCGCTTTGGTAGTGGAACAATACAGACAGAAAAAACCCGCTTCTTCCCTTCTTCACTTCCTTCTTTCATATCTGCCAAACAGTCTACTTCTCTCTCTCTCCCTCTCTCTCTCTCTCTCTCTCTCTCTCTCTCTCTCTCTCTCTCTCTCTCTCTCTCATCTTTCAAAAAAGCGTATCAGAAATATCTGATGCAACAAATGTAATTAGTACCAGCAAAATCAAAGCATATGATGAGATCCTAGTAAGCCAACGTACTTTGATTAATTGTTCTCCAACAGTGTGCAAGCAAGGAAAATCGGCGAGTGTAAGAATGCGTGTGTATCTCTGTGTACTTGTGTGTTCGAGATTATGTGTATGATGCCTGTGTGTGCACACACGTGTGTGTTTGAAGATTTTCATGTGGCAATGTTTTGTATGATTTTCATGTTTCCGTAATTGTAATCTTTGATTTTGATCCATTTATTTAACTATTATTATCTATTTGGTTTGTCCTATGTCATTTATTATTCATACTTATTTCATTTATTACAATGTGTGTATGTGTGTGTATGCGTGTGTGAGGGCATGGTGTAAAGAAGGTTCCAGCTTATCCATTCTACCCTCAATAAAACATTTGTCTTTGTCATTGTCATTGTCATTGTCTTTGTCATTGTCATTGTCTTTTTCATTGTCATTGTCATTGTCATTTCCATCCCTTTCTCCTTTCCTCCTTTCTTTTCTCAATCTTCCAACCGTCCTACTTCCTCTCTATCTTCATCCCTTTCAATGTACTTTACCAACCTAGTTCCTCCCCGTCTCTCTCTCTCTCTCTCTCGCTCGCTCGTTCGCTCTCTCCCTCTCTCTCTTTCCATCCCTTCTCATCTATCTACCGTCCAACCTAATCCCCCCCCTCCATCCCTCCATCTCTTCTTACTTATCTAACAACCGACCAACCAACCATACCATGCTATTCAAACCATCAACACATTTATAAATAACCCGCGGTCATTCCCTCAGAACGAACAGCTGGGCTGTAAGCGACATGGTTTGTGGTTTGATTCTCTCGGAGCAGCTGACAGAGCTGGAAGCTGACGCGGAGAGTCTGCACGTGCACCTGGGAGAGCTGAACACCCTGAACACGGGCAACACGGAGCGACAGCAACAGACAGAGCTTCTGAGGACCCAGGCCCAGGTTGTGGACCTCTCGCAGAGCAGGGATGTGAACCGTCTCCATTCTACTGTCCTTGGCCTAAAGGACAAGCTGCTTCAGGTTAGGGTTCGGGGGGTAGGGGTGTGGTGGGGATGTTGTTGTTGTTAATGATAGTAATAATAGTAATGATAAAAATGCAGGCTTATATAGCACAGTACTCTCCCCATCTCAGATGGGGCTCACCGCGCTTTATAATAAGATATATAAAGTTAAGACTAAGTGACGTAAGTTTCAGTTTCAGTTTCAGTAGCTCAAGGAGGCGTCACTGCGTTCGGACAAATCCATATACGCTACACCACATCTGCCAAGCAGATGCCTGACCAGCAGCGTAACCCAACGCAACGTAACCCAACCCAGTGACGTAAAATTTGTACAAAGTCAACACAGTCAACATATGATATTGGCTAGAGTAAACATATGCAAGACTATGTTGTTGTTGTTGTTGTTGAGTCTGGTAGGTCTGGGGTATTCTATGTTTGCTTGTTGCTGGGTAAGGTTTGTGAAGGGTTGGATGAAGTGGTGAGAACGGTACTGGTGGGGAGGGGTATTCTATGTTTGCTTGTTGCTGGGTAAGGTTTGTGAAGGGTTGGATGAAGTGGTGAGAACGGTACTGGTGGGGAGGGGTATTCTATGTTTGCTTGTTGCTGGGTAAGGTTTGTGAAGGGTTGGATGAAGTGGTAAGAACGGGACTGGTGGGGAGGGGTATTCTATGTTTGCTTGTTGCTGGGTAAGGTTTGTGAAGGGTTGGATGAAGTGGTAAGAACGGGACTGGTGGGGAGGGGTATTCTATGTTTGCTTGTTGCTGGGTAAGGTTTGTGAAGGGTTGGATGAAGTGGTGAGAACGGGACTGGTGGGGAGGGGTATTCTATGTTTGCTTGTTGCTGGGTAAGGTTTGTGAAGGGTTGGATGAAGTGGTGAGAACGGGACTGGTGGGGAGAAAGACAGAGCAAAGGGGGTTGGGGGGGTCAGAGGAAGGCAATATACTATCAAAGTGCCTTTTTCTACACTTTCTTTCCCTCCCAGGGACAACAGTTTGGTTGCCGTTGCGCTAAACACATGCCTGCGCACGGGGTCACGGTTTATCGGCTCATTTGAATGACTACCGTCCAGACCACCACTTAAGAGAAGAAGTCTGGCGAGTGGTGATTCAGTCCTGTGCTCCCAGATTCTTTTGCTTCCTAGGCGGACGCGTTACCGCTAGGCCTGAACACCCTGATATATATATATCTGTGTGTGTGTGTGTGTGTGTGTGTGTGTGTGTGTGTGTGTGTGTGTGCATATGCATATTCATATGAGAGAGAAAGAGACAGGCATACAACGACACAGATGGAAAGACAAGCGGAACAGAGAACCACAAGCGTCGTTATCCTTTTGCATCGCCTGAAAGAACAAGTAACCCAGTCTCAGTCTCTCTCTGTCTCTCTGTCTCTGTCTCTGTCTCTGTCTCTCTGTCTCTGTCTCTCTCTCTCTCTCTCTCTCTCTCTCTCTCTCTCTCTCTCTCTCTCTCTCATGGCGGACCTCTGTCGGGCAGGTCCAAGACAACGAGTTGGAAACGGTTTCCCATTCTGTGGAGCAGACTGCAACCACTCTTCACTCGATCAAAGACAGCCAGAGCCGACGGATGTGTAAGCGTTTTCTCTTTGCCTCTGTCTCTGTCTCTGTCTCTGTGTCTGCCTACCTGCCTGTCTGTATATATATATATGTACATGTGTCTCTATCTGTATATCTATATACATATGTGTGATTGTGTGTGTGTGTGATTGTGTGATTGTGTGTGTGTGTGATTGTGTGTGTGTGTGTGTGTGTGTGTGTGTGTGTGTGTGTGTGTGTGTGTGTGTGTGTGTGTGTGTGTGTGTGTGTGTGTGTGTGTGTTTCTCTCCTCAGTGTCAAGGGAATAAGTAAGAGGAACCTTTTTTTTTATTACCTACATTCGCAAACACACACACAGACACAGACACACACAGACTCACACACACACACTCTCTCTCTCTCTCTCTCCCCACCTCCCTCCCTAAAACAGTCTGTCTCATTGCCTCCCCTAACCGTCTTCTCTGTCACTTTCTCCCCTTCCTTCCCATCTCCCCCCTCCCCTCCCCCATCCCCCACCCATCTCTCAATTGAGGCCTCAGCATAGCATCGATCCTGACGAAATATATGAAGCACAGCTGTATCCATGTCGGTTTTGTAAAATGCTGGCATCGGGTGATGATCGTGCTGGACGCAGCTGGGCGCTGTATATCCCATAAAGGCTTCTCAGTTAACAGTGGCAAGTTGTTCGTGGTGTGTTTTTTTTTTAGTGTTTTTTTTAATGTACAGTTTTGAGAGAACTGGTTACACTTCAACATTTGAGTCATATTCTGCACATGTACACAATACCCTTCTCGCCTCTGTTTTCTTTTAGAGCCATGGCCTTCATTGAATAAAGTGTTGAGTTCCAGTGTCACAGTTTCTCCTTCGCTGTACCGCGGCCAAAGTGTTTTGTCTATCTGTCTGTCTGTCTCTATGTTCTGTTTATGTTTCAAAGTTTTTTACATAATCTGTTTTCCATCCATGTGGAGCTAAATAAAAATAAATCATTAAATGAATAATAAATAAATAAATAAATATATAAGCCTAAATAAATAAAGCATTCATTCCCTACCTCCACCCTCCACCTTCCTTCATCCCTAACTCCCTTGCCCACCCTCTCTCTACCTCTCCCGCTGTCCAGGCGAGGTTGGCCGGGTCACCCTGACACCCCAAACCCCCAGAGTGGAGTACCATTACCAGACCGACTTCCGCGACGTGCCCCAAGTCACCTGGGGCCTCTGCGGGTTCCTCTTCGACCTCAACTCCGGGGACGTCTCCGGGAAGGACCCTCCGGGTAACAGCTACATCCTGAGAGGACCAGGGGCCTTGGGGGTTCATGTCCAAGCTTACTCCACCAGAACCAGCGTGGTGTTGAGAGCGTTTGAGGGGAGTTTTGGGGCCATCAGTGGCTTGTCGACTGATGTCTGTTTCCGTGCGTGTTCCAAGGGTCCTGGCATTGCGCCTGTTAAGCACTGAGGATTCGGTTGTTGCTGTAGTGTGGTCCTTCAGTGTAGTGTAGTGTAGTGTAGTGTAGTGTAGTGTAGTGTAGTGCATTCCATTGCAGTGCAGTGCAATGCAGTAGAGTATGCTACACTTTGACAACACTACACTACTTTACCCAACCTTACCCTACCTCACAATACAATACCCCACACTACACTGCACTACCCTACACCGTACTATATCACACAACAATAATTACACTACACTACACTACACTACACTACACTACGCTACACTACAGAAGCCATTCATGACCATTTTAAACAAAAACGTGCAGACCCTACTGAAAAAGCATATATTGCAGTGATAACTAATTATCGGATTTACAACAAACAAAAAAAAAAAAAAAGAAGAGAAGATTTTGTTCTGTCCATTTTTAGTCATGTGGATAAAAACAAACAAACCATTGTCCGTTGTCTGGAAAGAGTTGGTATTCGCGAAGGAATTGTTCTGTCCCTAACACAACCCAGTCGCCTTAACAGAAGTAGCCAACGTTTTAAGTAGCACAAACGAAGATAAGAGATTCGCTGAGACATATATATATATAACTAAATGTTGGTCTTAGCTGTTTCTGACATCACTCTTCCCGTTTAGGACATATTGTCCATGAAAAGACAGTAAGTTTACGGTTCTTCGCCGTTGTGGACATTCGTACAATAATGATAAGATTGTCTGAGCAATTGGATGTGTTCGAGGAAAGGAGTTTTTTTTTTCTTGTTGTAAACAGATTTAAAACGATTAAAATATTTTCAGCTGTTAGTGGTATTGTACGTTGTTGCATCCATTCAGGAAATGGTCAGGAGGAAGTGAGAGAGATGGTGGTGGGGAGTGGAGGGGGGGTGTCCGGGGGGTTGTGGGGATGGGGGGGGGGTGGGGGGGGGTGACAAAAACACATAGCCATACAGACAGACAATCAAGTTGGGTTTATTGTTTTACAATGCTCTGTTTGTGTATGCATTCGTGCGTACGAATGCTCCTCTCTGTCTGTCTGTCTGTGTGTGTGTGTCTGTGTGCCTTTCTCATCTTTTCTGTCTGTGTGTCCGTCTATTCTCTCTCTCTCTCTCTCTCTCTCTCTTTCTCTCCAGTGGGTGAACGTAGGTACATTGAAGCAGACTAGATAACGCTGTAAGATTCACAAAATACAGTCGGACTGTCCAGCTATTCCAGATGCTGTTATTCATACACATTATTAAAAAAAAAGAAAAAAAAAAGGGGGGGGGTGTCTATTTTTTTTTAGCGGGACGCGTCGCACTGTCCCTGGAGACATAACTGCCAATAACGATGATGGGTAGTTGGAGCAATATGCATAATAGTAATAGCAGCAGCAGCAACAGCAGCAGTAGTAGTAGCTATAGCAGCAGCAGTAGTAGAAGTCATCTTAGTAGCAGCCGTAGTACCTACAGCAGCAGCAGCAGCAGCAGTAGCAGTAGTAGTGGTAGTAACAGCAACAACAGCGGAACATCTTTGTTTTGCGCGTGTCTGAAAGGAAATGCCATACAGACAACAAAAAAAAGTGGAAAATATCCACAAAAAATATGTCCAAAGAGAATGGCGAGAAGGCAGCAGAAGGAAAAAGAGATAAGGAAGATATGTATCGCGCTTAACAAAGAAAAAGAAGACAGGAAAAACATAACCAACTAACTAAATAGATACACAGATAAGTAATTATATGGTTAAGCCTATATCTTCTAGTTTTGTGTTTCCAGATAAAAAAAAAAAACGCATACAATTAACGTCTCCATGACATTACGCTAAGGCAAGCACAATGATTATATCCCAATCTCCTGCACAAAAATAGCGAAGCAAAACACAGACCGCCAAATGCACAGTCCTGCACTGGAACGTGAATGAAAAAAATCCCACTGATACAGGGCTAGACAGATCGATATCTGTCAACCCCCCCCCCCCCCACACACACACACACACACACTTTATCTCTCTCTCTCTCTCTTTGTCTGTCTGTCTGTCTCTGTCTCTCTCTTTCTCTCATTCTGTCTGACACACACACACATACACACAGGCGCGCGCGCATGCACACACACATTCAATCGCTCACATGCGCACACGAGTGCATACACACACACGTGCGCGTACACACACACACACACACACACACACACACAGACACACGCACACACACACACACACACACAACCACCAAAACCGCCACTCTTCTCAAAGAGCCTTCACCACCTCACCCACCACTCCCTCAACCCCCCCCCCCCCATCCCCACACACACCACTAAGATGTACACGGGTCAACGACATGCAACCACCACCGTCACCACCAATCGCGCAAAGATGCTCTGAAGATATAACAGGCTTTTCGCTCAGATTGATATCGGCGGTAAAAGGGTCTTTCAACAATAGCTGGCCACTGTGTTGGCCTGTCTGGTTGTTAATTCAAGCAGCCTTTTAAATCCGCAGCATTATACGCTCGTATTGTATTGTATTGTATCGTATTGTATTGTATTGCATTGCATCGTATTGTATAGTTTTATATATTGTGTTACATTTTGTCACGACATTTTTTTTTTAATTATCCGTTATTCCAGCATTCTGTGTTTTTGTCTTGTCTTGTATTATATTGTATTGTATTACATTGTGTAACAACAGATGTCTCTGACTGAAATTCGTGCTGCTCTCCCCGGGGAGAGCGCGTCGCTACAGCGAAGTGCCCCACGTTTGTTTTTTTCTTCTTTTTTTCTGTGTGTAAGTGGATTTTCCTATCACAGTGGATTTTTCTACAGAATTTTGCCCAGGTCAACCCTTTTGTTGCCGTGGGTTCTTTCACGTGCGCTAAGTGCATGCTATAGAAACCTCGGTTTATCGTCTCATCCAAATGACTAGCGTCCAGACCATCACTCAAGGTCTAGCGGAGGGGAAGGAAAATACTGGTGAGTGTGGGATTCGAACCTGCACACTCAGATCCTCTCGCTTCCTAGGAGGACGCGTTACCACCACGCCAACTTCTGTTAGCTTTGGTAAAAGCGTCTCTCTACAGATCTGGTCTGGCTGTTAATTCAAGCAGGCTTTTTTAATCTACAGCAATAAGCGTCTGTTTTGGTTAAAAAAAAAAAAAAAAAAAAAATTAGGGTTTCACTGGCCCAGGCTTGGAAGAATGTAGACTGCTGGTAAGTGTGAAGTAAAATAAAAATAAAAGTTGTATCAGGCATGACACACAGCCTTCCTTAAAGAGGATTAAAATGGCTCCCGGTCGATGTTCGGAAAGTTCGCCCCATCCTCATTAAATCAAAAACAACTAGTATATTTTTTTGGAAAGTCTGTTTTACTAATGGCAGAAGAAATGTTTTGCCCACACCTGATTTCATGCACAATAGTATTGTTCAGTAAAATACAAAACCGGTGAAATGAGAATGAAAGAATCTTCTCGAACGAAGAAGCGGACTTGATTTCATGTACTACGGTGCTGTACAGTAAAATACAAACCAGGGAAAACGAGAGTGTGCTAATCACGCTGAACAAAGAAGCTGACGTTTCTGATGATGATCCTAATTCATAGCAGACTGCACAGTACACAGGCAGTGACATCATCAGTGCTATATACAGCTCGGCAGCACGCTCAACATTGATTGATTGATTGACCAATGCTGCTTGATTACTCCTGTGTTTGCCAAGCTGATTGGGAATCCGTTCGCTCATGTGGGATTGGCAGCCTGGGTCTCTGATGTGGGGGTGGAGGGAAGCAGTGAATGTGATTAAACTGCTGGCAGGACTGGAGAAGGATCCACAGAGAGTCGCGGTATGTATAATGGATGAGTGATGCTGTAGGAGTGTCTACACACACAGGGGTTAAGCTGAGCCGCGCATGTCCCCAAGGAATGAGTTGGAATGCTGAGTGAGCATGACTGCCTTGCACACAGCTGTTAGAACCCAGCCTTCGAAACGCACGTGCCCTACGTGGCAAAGCCGTGCGTGTGGTACATAACACATCAGTGCTACCGTTCGGAGTCGGGGTTAATGCCAGTCGGAAAAAAAAGAGGAAATTCGGTCCTGCAATACCCTCTCTCTCCCTACCCCCTACAGAAGTTTTTGAGCAGTAGTTTCACCCTTGTTGCAGTAACTTGTGATGAACACACTTATAAAACCATGATATCGTATTCATACCTACTCGAAGAATGTGCAAAAAGTCCTTGACAAGTGAGCAAATACTGGGAACCACGCCTCCAGATGGATTTTTGTAAACCAATGTCATTGGGATTGAACAGTCAGCCTGTTTTGCCTTTCAGATGAAAACAAAATATCGAGTTTTCGCGTGCGGCGTTTTTGTGTAATTCATATTGATACATACATTGGCCTACCTACACTCGACATTTACTAAGCGCATGTAACATATTACATAACCGTGCAATGAGAGTGTATATTACAGGGAAAAAATCCACATTCACACACACACACACACACACACACACACACACAAATAAATAAATGCATGCAGACAGAATGGAAAATAGGGCTTAGGTGACGACGCCATGTGACGATATGCTTTCCCCGGGGAAGAAATACGAGAACTTGACAGGGGGAAAAACAAGGTAACGGGACCAGCATGAGACTGGGTTTTCATAATGTACACCGATTCCTGTTCAGTTTGACCGTGAGTGAGTCATAGAGAGACTTCCGATTTCTGTGATCAGGGCCATTTCACGGACTGCTTATCAGCACGTTGGGGGGGGGGGGGGGGGGCATTAGGCTTAAAAGATCAATAGCAGGCTTTTTGGTGGTTAGAAAAGATTTATAGCAGGCCTTTTTGGTGGTTAGGCTCTTACCTCACGCCAAGCTGTTGTCCCCTCAAACACTGAGATCACCATCAGATTTGCACTCGTTAGCCTTTGTGTGTCATGTTTCAGAATGTTTGGTATAAACACTATAATAATAATAATGGTATTTATATATTGCTGAATCTTGTGCAGAGACAAACCAAAGCGCTTTCGCACCAGTCATTCACACGCATGCATAACTCTAAAACTGTAGAAACTAAAGACAGGAAGGGCAGGTAAGGGGGGGCTAGTTTGGGAAGAGGTGGGTTTTAAGGCCAGACTTGGAGGAGCTGAGAGTGGAGACTTGACGAAGCGAAAGAGGAAGTTCATACCAATCGCAAGGTCCAGAGACAGAGAAAGAACGGCGGCCAACAGTCGAGTATTTGAATCTGGGTATGCGTAAACAGAGTGGATCCGAAGCCGATCGTAGTGAGCGAGATGGAGTGTAGAGGTGAAGGCAGCCACAGAGATAGGAAGGGGCAGTTCTGTGAATACATTTATAACATAGAGTGCTGATCTTGTACTTTATTCGGTGTGAGACAGGGAGCCAGTGGAGATGTTGCAAAAGAGAGAGTGATGACCTATGAGGACCATTCGCATGCAATTGATGTAGCTTAGACTTATCTATCCTTAATGATAGTGATAATGGTAATGGTAATGGTGATAATAACAGCAATAATAATTAACAAGAGAGGCAAGGTCTTCAAGACTCACGTGTGACATGCGATGTATCGAGTAAAGGAATCATGAGAGAGAGAGAGAGAGAGAGAGAGAGAGATCGTTAAACTGGGTCCTGTATTATATACTAATAAACTTTGGAGAAAAATTTTTTTAAACAACAACAACAAACAAACAAACAAAAACATCAACAAAAACAACAACAAAACTGCCTGCCAGCGGTTTCGAACCACGGATGTTCTGTTCAGAAATAAGTAGTCTAATCCCAAACACTTCGCCGCCGCTGACGTCATTCGACCTTTTATAGCGCGATAGAAAATATTATCATATCTGAGGTAATATCACCATTTAGATAATGTTTTCTTGACATATGTCGATTACTTAAGAAATTCTTTCTTTTAATTCGGCCGTAAAGGAGACGTTGACATCGCCTCAGGCACACTGCAACATCTATAGATCTGCACAAACCAGTCCGACTACAGGCTCAGTGACAGAAGAAACGTTCGAATCAATTTTTTTTTCTTTCATGTTCATCCAGTTAATTCAGTTTCCACGTTAGAATATTCATATTCAGTAAACACATCGATTGTGCTGTATTTCTTTTTTTGTAATTGCGAACAAGAAAAACGATGTCACGTCTTCTTCTTATCAAGCGTTCCGGCAATTGGGATGAGGTAATGGCGTTTTTGGATTCCGGAACCAGCCTCAACGACATAAACCGTTCATCATCCGGAAATACGGCTTAAGTCAGGAGACTTACAAGCTATCATTGGTATGACTGTGAAGATTTTTTTTTTTTTTTTTTTTTTTTTTGACAATGTTTAAGCCAAATTTGGTATTGGCAGACAAAGTATTTCAGAGAAAATGGCAATATCAATGTTTACCAC